>NW_004524646.1:3288739-3310558 GCF_000260255.1 Octodon degus
CAGAGGACTGGGATTACAAGCATTTACCACCATGTCTTGCACAGTTGCAATATTTTTTAAAATAAGATTGTGCTATGTAGCTCAGGCTTTTTTTTTTTTTTTTTTTTTTGGGGGGGGGTACCAGGAACCAAATTCTGGCAGGCCCTTCGGCTGTTGAGCTAGCTCCCTGACCTAACCTGAAATTCTTAATCACCTTGCCTCAGCTTCCCAAGTACTAAGATCACCAGTATTTGCTGCCATGCCTAGTTCAGAGGCTTTTGTTTCTTACAGTTCTGAGAAATGAACTCAGGGCCTTCACCAAAGGCTGGACGAGCCAAGAACAGGAAGCGGCCCCAGGTAGATCAGGCAGCCTACGGGGAATGGGGTTTGTGGTAGGAGTACCAGGAAAGGTTTTGTGGACTGCCCTCCTCAACCCAGCAGATGGGGAATTGTTGCTCCGCTGCTGCTGAGCCTGTGTAGGGCAGCTCTGCCTGGAAGAGGGGCCCCACGGGCTCTGGCCAGGCTTGCACCCTACTTCCTGCACCCACATGGCACAGATGTGTAGCCTTCCAGAGACTGGCCACTGGCCTCAACTCCCCCACTTGCAATTTGCTACTGTCTCACAACCAGAAAGAGGAGAGGACCCTTTTCTACACATGCCTGGGCAGTGAGGGAGTGAAGGTCCTTCTAGGATCAAATCAGGGCTTGTGTGTCACTCCGTCAGGGGCTGGCACAGGGAAGGCCATTGGGAAAAGTTGGATGGAAGGATAATGGACAGACGGACTGAAAGAAGGAAGGAAGGAAGGGCTGGTGGAAGGGCAGAGGGATGGATGGATGGATGCTGGACAAGCAGATGAATAATGATGTGGAGAGGCAGGACATGGCCTCTGGCCTCAGCTGGGGCTCCTGTTCTCTCCCAGCACTTTCACCCACCCCGTAACTTTGTTTAAAGTATAACTAGGGGCCCGGGAGATGGCTCAGTAGAATAAGCGCTTCCCTGGCAAGTGCAAGGGTCTGAGTTCAATCCCGGTTCTGCAAAAAAAAAAAAAAAAAAAAAAAAAAAAAAGTAATAAAGTATAACGAACTTGTTTGTTTTCTTTCTGTATTTTAGGAAAGGGTCTACAGGGTATTCAGGGTCTCTACTAGATCGGACCAGTAGTGATTCTCCTGTTTACAGCCTCCCAAGTGCTGGGATTACATGTGCGAGCCACCACATTCAGTCTCATTCCCTGTCTCAACGTGCCCTGTGGGCAGAGCCAGCACAGCAGGCCCAGTGATGGAACCCCCGGCCCCTGTTCCTGCTTGCAGGCGCATTACTCTGCTGAGACATTTGGCCCGCCCATAACTAACTTGTTTGATACATTTTATCTGCTTTGTGTGGATGATGTCTGGATTTCCCCCTCAAGGTCTGCCATGCTCAGAGGACCTTGTGGAGGGTGACTGGATTCTTCAGGCGTTAGGGCTGTCCTGGTGTCGGATGGTGGGGACTGGCTGGACGAGGGGGGTCACTGGGGGCGTGGCCTGGCATTGTGCGTTTCCTCCCTGGCTCCTCCCATCTTTCTGCTTCCTGACCACCAGGATGGGAACAGCTATCCTCTGCCACAGACCCTGCCTCCATGCCAATTCTGCCCCGGAGCCAGCCAGCTCTAAAAAATGTAAGCCAAAACAAACCTTCCTCCTTTAAACTGTGGGCGTCTGTGGCTAGACAGCGACTAAGACATACACACCCATGCCCTGCCCCCCAGACCGAGGCGCAGAACAGTCCCGACTTTCCTAGTCTCACTCCACTTTTGTCTTAGTTACTTTCTCATTGCCAGGCTAAAATACCTAACACGCGCGAGTTAAAGGTGGAAAGGTTTATTTTAGCTCACAGTGTTAGAGCTTTGAGGCCACAGCTGGCCAGCTCCAAGCAGCGTGGCATGGCGCTGAGGCACTGCAGAGCAGAAGCAGTTCATGGAAGGGCAGGCAGGAGCAGTGGGACTTCTTGCCCTTTGTATCCCTCCCATGTGCCACGCCTACTGTTGGGGCCACCGGCTCTCGTGGTGGGTCTTCCCTCTCAATAGACCCACCGCCCACACGGAGAACTGTGCTAAAACAGAGACTAACCCAGCATCATACACCTGCGTTAGTCCACAGCCGAAGTCCTGACTCTGAACAGTCCTTCGCCCTCAGCTTCCCAAGGAGCTGGGACTGTAAGAGCACCCCCAGCTTTTCACCACACTTTAGAGCAGCATCGCATCCTGTAAAGACCAGCCGGGCAGCAATTAATAGCTGGTGCCTCCACACAGTGCCTAATCCCACAAGTCTCCCGGGGCCTCGTTCTCCACCCACATCAAGTCAGGCCCCACTTCCTGTGCACACATGACCCTCTGTCCACTGCGCCAGCCCTGCTCCTTCTCTCAGCCTGAACCAGGCCGCTACTCCTGCCTCAGTCCTCTTTCCTAACCACCATCACCCCTACACGGCTTCTGAGAAGATGAGGTGACCACTCAGCGATTGTGGAAATGTGCAGGGAGTAGCTGTTAGCCCAGCTGGATCCAGGGACCCTTAGAGGCTGAGTGGCAGCTCGTTCCTAGCCTGCTGGATGGTCACCTGCACCCAGAGGACCCACGTCTCACTCTGGGTCACAGAAGGATGAGGATGTCCCGGGCAAGCAGCAGCCTTGAAGAAAATGGTCCTACAGTGAGATGCATGTCCCTACAAAGAAAGGATGTGACCACCAGGAAAGAGAAATGGGGAAATAAAGCCCAGACAAAGGGTGGAAAATACCATTCTGGGCTGGGCAGCCCCAGGGAAGGGGCTGTTGGACAATGAGCTCTTGTGGGAGAGTGGAAATGCCCTTAGGCCTCCCTCCAGGGGAGCATCCACCCTGGCCTCAGAGCAGAAAGAGAAACTCAGGCTTCCCAGCCTGCAGCCCAAGGTGACATTTGCCAGTACTTGCAACCCTTTTACTTCTTATTTTATTTTATTTTATTTTTAATTTTCACTACACAGATTGGACTTGTAGTGAGTCTCCTGGGTTCAGCCTCCCAAGAGCTGGGATTACAGGTGCGAGCCACCACACCCAGTCTCAATCACAGTCTCAGTGTACCCTGGGGGCAGGGCCCATAAGGAACATCCAGCTGCATCTGTTTAAACTGGTGCTTTAATCCGCTGAACTATTTGGCTGCCCATGTTATTTTAGTTTTCAAGAGTGTCCTCGACACCCCTCCCTGGGCTCACTCCTTTCATCATCTCTGGCCATATTTCCCCCTCATCTTAGTCATCTCAGGGAGCTAGAACAAAGCACAGTAGACTGGTGTGACTTCAACAACATTTGGTCCTTGATAGGTTCTGGCCCTAGTATGAATTGCTAAAATCATTATGGTGCTCATCAAATATGGCCAGAGCCCTTAAAACAAAGGCCCATCTTCACAAGACCACCTCATCCTCATTCTCCAACTCAGCCCAGACTGCAATTTTCTTTCACCCTTCCCGCCACCTCAGGGAAGGCCCCAGTCAGCTCCTCAGGTCTATCTAAACAGCCCCCTCAAGCCCCACCCCTGGCAACAGGCCACAAGAGCCTCAGCCTCCCTTTGTTCCAATCCAGAGAATTCCTCATCTTCCCAAATTCTCTCTGTGTCCTCAAAGAAAGTAAAGCCCCTTTCTCTTCTTCCTTCTGCCTGGTTTGGTTTGGTTTCTTTCCCAGAACCGGGGATTGAACTCAGGCCCTTGCCTTTTGCCTGCTTCTCTGCTGCACCAGCCACCTGAAAAAAAAACCTGTCAGTCCTCAGAGTCTTAGAGTCTGCAAAGTCCAACATCAAGGCTGGCTCCAAGCGTTGCCTCCCTTGTCCACCTCCTCCCCATCGACTCACCCCAGCAGGTTTAATTCTTGGTAAGGGCTGTCTATCTTCTCACTGCGCTAGTATAGTAGACATAGGGACAGCTCTGGCCCCTCCTCTTATAAGGGCACTAATCCCATCATGAAGGTCCCACCTTCATGACCTTGGCTTAACCTCATTACCTCCCTGAGACTCTAACTTCAAACGCTGTCACCTTGAGGATTAGGAATTCAGTGTATGTCTTTGGAGAACACAAACATGCAGCCCCTACTACCTCTCTTCCACAGTTTCCCTAGGCCACACACAATAAGCTGTACTGGGTGTTCTGCTCTGTCCTGTGGCCCCTACAGTCTGTGACTACCTAGTTACTCCTCTAGATGGGAACCCCTGGGGACAGGACTCTGTCACACTCACTCCTGTATCTCTAAGTCATCACCTGGCCCCACAGGTGCTCAATAGAACTGATAAGACAATGGGATAGATTAAAAGCATGCCTGTTGGGGAGGAGGGAGCTTTCTCACCCCAGCCCTAATAGCCTCTGGTCTCTGGTCTCACCTCTCCTCTCTGCCTGTGGCGGGAGGAAGGATGTGTTTGACCTCTGCTCCTGTTGCCTGATGCGTTCTGAGAGCCATGTAGCCATGTTCCTCAAAGAGCTCTGAGCTGTTCCACCACAGACACATTAGTGGCTTAGACAGCTAATTTTTGGAGAGAATGGCAAAGAGGGAGCTCAAGGGTCAAACCTTTTTCCCCCTCAACCATCAACCAAGTGAGTCAAAGAAAGAAAGGCCTTGAGCCCCAGCTCTACCTTTAATAATCATTTTGTGAACACCTACTGTGTGCCAAAGGGCCATGCTGGGTGCTTTACCTCCATTACCTCATTTAATCCTTCAACTGCCTCTGAAAAGGGCACTGCTATGATTATTGGCAACATCCCCACTTTTATAGGTGTGGACCCCAAGAAATGCTCTCCAAACACCTGCCAGGATCTGTCTGGTCCCAGAGGGCACTCTGCATCTGGGTCCTGGACTGTGTTTTCTCCACAGCTCTGCTCCTTCCTGCTTTCTCCTTTGTGCTGGGCAAAACCTACACAGCAACAGTGGCAGGCTTTGGCCCACACAGGGTGGGGGCTGGGGGAATAGGAGCCCCCAGGGCACTCAGGCTGCTGGTAGATGGGTCATCCAGCCTGGGCAGCGCTGGGTTGATGTGGCCCACAGCGCCCCTGGTGGAGGATGAACTTTTAATGTTTGCAAGAAAATGCAGGTCTCCATAGGAGCACTGGATTTGGAGACACCAGAGGAAGGACCTGAAAGAACAGCCTGACCTGTGTGAGTGGGGACTTCCAGGGAGCGAGTTTAGGGGCTGCTGAGGCATGATGTGGCTTTAGTTTTCACTGTAAACTTTCCAGTGACACAAGTATTTTTAGTTAAAAAATAATTGGGGGCTGGGGAGATAGCTCAGTAGAATAAGTGCTTGCCTGGCAAGCACAAGGGCCTGAGTTCAAATCCCTGGTTCCACCAAAAAAAAAAAAAATTAACATTGGGGATTGAACCCAAGGCCTTAGACAAACTAAGCAAATGCTGAGCTACATCCTGCCCCCTTTTTCTTAAATTTGTCTCTTGAAATTGTGTCTTGCTAAGTTGCCCAGGCTGGCCTTGAACTTGTGATCCTCCTGCCTCAGCTGCCTGAGTAACTTAGATGACAAGACAACTTTTTTCTTTCCAAAGAGATACATCAGGTCAAAGGCTCTTGCTCTGCCTGCAAATGAATGCATTTCTTGCTTTTCCTTCACCCTCCACAACTTCAGCCTCTGCCTTGTTTGATTTTTTTCCAGGAAGAAAAAATGTTAGGCATCCTAGTCCAGCACAAGGTGTGAAGTAGAGTCTCAGGCATCATGGGCATGGAGGTGGATGGGCTGCCCTTCCCTGGCGTCCATGCTGAGATGATCCAGAAGTTACTGGGCATCACCAAGCGGCACATGTGACCAAATGCGTTACGCATACACAAAGTCCCTACATGACGGCTAGGCCTGCATTGAGGCAAGATTTTCCCAGAGCCCGAGCTTCTGTTCACAGTAGCCCCACAAACCTACACTGGCCCTGGGGGAGCAGTGCACTCACGGGAAGCTACACACTTTCTTCCTGGGACGAAACAGTCTACATAGGAGCTGATGGTGTGGACCAGGGACTGTCACGGGCTGATCAGGCCTGCAGTCTCCCCAGTGAGTGGATGGGGAAGGCTTAAATAAAAGACAAGTGGTTTGATTTTAGGGCTCCCATCGGTTCAAAACTCTCTAACAGAATTCAAGATTCTCTGGGAGCTGAGACAAAGAACTTCTCTGGGTGGCCCATATTTATCTGGTTTTCAAACAAGAGAAGGGGATGCTTAGGAAAGGTCAGGAATCTGAGCAGGACTTTGCCAGTCATTTCAGATATTTTCCCAAGTAGTAAAAATTATGTCAATCAGGGGCCAGGGAGATGGCTCAGTGGATTAAGCGCTTCCCTGGCGAGTGCAAGGGCCTGAGTTCAATCCCCAGTTTTGCAAAAAAAAAAAAAAAAAAAAAAAAAAAAAAAAAAAAAAAATTATGTCAATCAGGAAGGAGAACTACCTTATCTCTAGGTTGACATTTATTGCAGAGTGTGGACCCTGCAGCTTCAGTCTCCTTTACTTAACTGGGGTTGGAGCCAGATGGCCTTATCTGTGGCTTCATCTGTCCTTGGAAGTATCACAGCTTCACAGGCCAATATAGGCCTCACCTGGGACCAGTGATTCATAGAGTATCGCATACTACAAATCCACTGCCCATCTCTAGACAAGGGGCCTAGGCCTTGGATAGACTGACAAGTAAACATGGAAAGCCAGTTGGTTAATTTTAAATCCTGCTCAGAGACAAGGCCATTTCAAAGTTTTGCTCTGGACTTGATATACGAGGGAAATTCAACTCGCTTCACATTGGCTCATTCAGGCCACCTGCGTGTCTCCCCTGAGAAGCTTCTTGCCTATCACTTACAGGGACACCAGTGAACAATTAACTGGTAGGCAGGGAACAAGCATAGGTGTCACCAAGGCCAGGAATAATCCTCTAGGATAAGAAAGGGTAAAACGCATAGATGTGGAATGTGTATTTCCAAAGCATTTGTGCTTTGTGGAAGGTTTACTCTGCACCACCAAAATATTTATACCTTTGAAAAGTCTTCCTTCTCAAATTGCATGTTGCTTACTTAGGCAAGTGATCGCTCCATCCATTACCTCCCTTTCGGCCTTCCTGTCCCTTCAGCACCCCCAGACCCCTTCCACTCCCTCACCATCCACTCACGCCAAGCCCAAGCTGGATGCTCTGCCCTCCCAGCCCAGGAGGGCAGCTGCAGCCCTGTCGTTCAAGGCTGGATCAAGCTGACCAGGAGCTGGGCTGCTCACAGAGCTCTCCCAGGCAGCATGTCCTGGTCTCTTTCACAAACTCCCACTGCACAGTTTTCAACAGACTCAGAAACTGAAGTATTGGCCATGTCCTGTTCCACTCTTACTTTACATCTGGGACCAAGACAGCATCTTGTGCAGCACCCTGCTGAGTGACAGCTGATTCATCCGATGGGGCAGACCCAGCTATGGCCCTACTATTTGTCAGGCTTACTGTATTTCCTTTAATGCGTCTAATTTGATTTTTGCAGTATTGGGTATTGAACACACTGAATCCTAACCACTAGACCACCAAGGAGCATCCAGTACTGGGCATTGTTTGCTGGACGCGGTTTCTCACGTCTGTCCTCAGCTTTCCAGAGGCTGAGCCAACAGGATGACCATGAGTTCGAGGCCAGCCTGGGCTACCTGGACCTGAGGCCAGCCTGAGCGACATAAGACTTTTTTTTTTTTTTTTTTGCGGAACCAGGGGTTGAACTCAGGCCCTTGTGCTTGCCAGGCAAGCGCTTATTCTACTGAGCCACCTCCCTGGCCCCCCAGTACTGGGCATTGAGCCCAGCATTTCAAGCATACTAGGCCAGCCCTCGACCACTGAGCTGCACTCCTAACCATTTTTATTTTATTTTGAGACTAGAGCCTTGATAAATTGCGAAGGCTGACCTTTAACTTGCAGTCCTCCTGCTTCAGCCTCCTGAGAAGCTAAGATTACAAACATGGGTCACTATGCCCAATGTAGTTCGATATTTTAAGGGGCATTCAATTTAAAGAATAAATACATGGTATAGAAATAAACTGTAGGGGCTGGTGAGATAGCTCAGTAGAATAAGTGCTTGCGTAGCAAGTGCAAGGGCCTGAATTCAATCCCCGGTTCTGCCAAAAATAATAAATAAAAATAAATAAACTAACATTTTACACTCTAATAAGGCATCAGTATAATAAAGTGGTTCTGGAATTTTTAACATTGAATTCTTCACAGTGGGGTGGTAAAGCCCCTGGACTGACGTACAATAGTTGGGTCCACAATATCATGCTGTCAGGGGCTCCCACCTGCAGAGCATGTGCGTATATTAGAGGCATCAGGCTTTACCTCACCCTCACCCCCACAATGGGCACCTGGTCCTCAGCCTATGACCTCACAGCTCATTGGCCCACCTGCCCCCTTATCAGGTCTCCTCCAATTACAATTTTTGGTCCTTAACTGGGGACTTCAATTGTTTTATTTTTTTAATTGTGTGTGTGTGTGTGTGTGTGTGTGTGTGTGTGTGTGTGTTTAGTACAGGACCTACAGGGTTTGCAGGGTCTCACTGCATAGATCAGACTCGTAGTGATCCGCCTGAGTTCAGCCTCCCAAGAGCTGGGATTACAGGTGTGCCACCACGCCCAGTCTCAATCCCTATCACAGCACACTGGGGACTGAATCCCAGCTGCTGTATCTGCCTAAGCAGGCACTTTAATCCACTGAGCTATTTGGCCAGGCCAAAGTTTTATGATATAGGGTCCTTTGATGAAGATGGTATCTGGACATTTTGGAAATCTTGATGGCAACAAGAAAGAAGCCATTGCTATGGAAAGACACCAGCATTCTGACCCATATTCAAAGAAGACAGGAATTAACCTTTGGTTTTGCAATAGTGTCTCAGTTACTTTTTTTGTGGCTGGGACAAAAATATCGGATGCCCAGAATTAAAGAGTTAAATGTCTTTTTACTCACAGTGTATAGAGGTTTCTATCCATAATCAGCTGGTTCCAAGGCAGGGTGGTGGCAGAGGAGCAGTAGTTCTTGGCAGTGGAAGTTACAGGAACAAGAGCTAAAAGGACAGAGCAAGCCTCTGTTCCTCCTTTTATCGTATGCAGGCTACCCACTCTAGGGCAGGTGTGGCCCTCACGTCACTAATTTCAGCAATAGCCAATGAACCAATCACAGACTCTAGATTCAGCCACCTCTGAAAAACCTGCCCCCTCCTTGACTGCATGAGACTTTCAGGGGACATCCAGGCACAAACCATAACACTCCACCTGCCCCCCAAAGACTCTGCACATTCTTTTATGCAAAGGGCATTTAGTTCACCTCTACGAGTGGCCAAAGTCCTAACACTTTCAGCATTGCTGAAAAGTCCAAGTCCCAAGTCTCCTGGGACATATATGGCAAATTTTTAGCTGTGAACCCCTGTAATGAAAAGTCCAACACTTCTAATTTCAATGGTACAAGACAAACACTTCCCTTGCAAAAGTTACAAACAAGGAGATACAAAGGAATGGGAACCAAAGCAAGTCCAAAATCCAGCGGGGTAAATTAAATCCTGCAATTCTGTGTGCAGCAGGAATTTGTGGCAACATGTGAACTCTGAAGAACTTGGGTAGCTCCATCTCTGTGGTACTTGTGGTGGTTGTAGCTCCTGTGGCTTCTCTTTTGGGCCCACTCTGCTCAATCCTTGCAGTTTTCCTCAGGTGATCCACATTCTTGTCTTCTCTAAGCTTCTGGGGTCTCCGCTGCATCTTTGGCTTCACTCTCATAGTTTCACATATTGCCCTCTCAGGAGCACACTCCCTGGCCTCCCAGGCCTTCTTGTGAAATCTGAGTGGAAGCCTTTTTAACCTAAGCACTCTTGCATCCTACATGAGCCTAAAACCAGTGCCACACGGATGATGCCAAGGTCTGCTGCCAGCTGAAGCAGTAGCCAGGTTTCCCTCTCTCTTCACTGTAGGGTCAAGCCCTTGGATTTCTAAGCACTCTGAATCCTATACTGAGGAACAAATTCCCTGGGCCCCACGTATTCTGGAACCTGGTGCTCTGGGGCTTTCTTCTTAAAGCAAAGTTTTGAGGCTGCAAAGGATGGAGACCTGCTTCTTGTGATGTCCTCAGGCCGTCTTTTGTATTCCTCTCTCCCTTTTCAGCAATCAAGATCTCTGCTTCATTTCTGAAATCCACAGCTTGACTTTACAGCTTTACTTCTGGTCAAACTCAAACAATATTTTAATCATTCTGTTGGGCGAGATAGCTCAGCAGAGTAAAGCACCTGCTTAGGAACGCTTAGGCAAGCTCAGGGACTGTGGTTCAATCCCCGGCACCACATGCCGTGGAAGCCCCGCCCCCAGCTGGCCCATCCCAGAGCTGGGGAAGCTGAAAGCAGGAGGATCACCATGAGTCCGAGAAGCACAGTTAGACCCTACAATAACCAAATATATTTCTGTTGGGCAGTCTGCTCTTGATTCTCAATGCAGATCCAGCTAAAACCTCTCAACAGTAGACTACATTGAAATTTTTCTGCCACTCAGGCAATATCTCTAAACACAAGCAAACTACAGGACAACTTCCTGCCAGTGCACAATAGACACCACCTGGGGTCCAGCAGCCAATGCGGTCCTTCTCAATAGAAACCACCTGAGCTTCACCCTAAATGACAGCAGACCCATCAGTACTCTAATTTCCTAGGATCTGACCAGAGTCTCTCACATGGTTTATAGCAGATGGGGGGTGCCTCTTTGGCCAGTCTCTCACAATCTCTCCAAATTAATTTCCAAGGCTCCTGAATCATGTGGTCAAGTACAGTCATAGCAATGACCCCACTTGTCTGGAACCAAATTGTCTCAGTTACTTTTCTTGTTGCTGAAACAAAAATACCTGGTCCCCAAAGTGAAAGAGGGAAAGGGTTATGTAGCTCATAGTTTGTAGAGGTTTCAGTCCATAATCAGCTGACTTCAAGGCAGGGTGACATGGCAGAGAGGAAACAATTCATGGCTGAAGAAGATACAAGAACAGGAAGAGCAAAAAGGGCTGAGCAAGCTTCTTTTCCTCCCTTTGTTTGCATACTGTATGCAGGCGACCCACCCTAGCACAAGTGTAGTGCTCACATCACTAATCCCAGCAATACCCAGTGAACCAATCACAAACTCTAGATTCATCTGCCTCCAAAAAGCCTGTCCCCCACCTTTGACCATGTGAGGCTTTGGGAGGACATTAAGACACAAACCAAAACAGCGATGGCATAATTCTGTAGAGCTGTGTGAGGCATAACCATGTAATAGATTACCTGGACAGAACTCTGTGGAGGGATGAGCAAATTGTTTGGGAAAGAGGCTGAGATCCAGATGAGTCCAGAGAAGGCTGAGAATAGGGAATAGGGATGCTAGACTTGGTGTGACATGTAAAGGCTCCTGGCAGTGAGGCAGGCCTGGGACCCTGCAGTAGGGGCTAAGGTGAAAGGGAGGATCTGGACAAGACCTTTGAGCAAGATCTGGCCAAAGAATCATTCGAGCTCCTCCTTTCAGGATCCAGTTTCAACATTTTTCCACAGCACAAAATGACTTCTGCTCAGACCCCTAGTAAAGTCTTGCTTGCCTTTGCTTAGATTTGTCCAAGCTGTGCCTGTGCACAGATGAAGGGCTTGTGTCATTGGTTATGATGGGCTGGAGGGCCAGGCTGTATCCCGGAGAAGCTGATGAAGGGGACATGAAGTAATTTACAAAGGAACGGTGGGCTCACCCAGGGCTGGAGATAAGCCTGGTGCTGGCCAGGATGGCCTTATAGGACACATAAGCATCCCTTGGCATTTTCAGGAATGTCCAGGAAGGAGTCCTGGTAAATAGTATGCACAATGCTCTCTGGCAATTTAAGGGCAAGCAGGGGACTTTGGGCACATTAAGGTAGCACATTCCATACAGAGCTTACAGGAACTGGGACTTGAAGCCAAGGGAGCCAACTAGGCCTCAAGTCCCCTTGGCTAAGGGATACCCCAGTGCTCAGCTGGAGAAAAACATGCCTTTGAGGTCACTTCTTATCTCTCATTGCACAGGCGCTATTGATGCCCAACTCCAACATGGTTGTTGTTACCTGTGGAACCCATGTTACCCATGGATTCTACTGGCTCCACAATGAAGTTCATGGCTCTGTAACAGGACAGAGATGTGGCTTACCAGCAATTTGCCAAAACTCAAGATAAATCAGTTAAATGATCTGCTTGCCAGGAGTAAGGAGAAAGGAAAATGCCCCATTTTTCTTCTGATCAGGCCAGACAGACTTAATTTCAGTTCAGATCCAGGTAGCACATTGAAAAAGATTTTTGCTCAAAGGAAAATGAAAACATCTGTTAGAGACTAGCCAAACCCTTAACAATTCTGCCTCTTCTTTCTTCATGTATAGAAAAACTACATTTCCCAGCCTCCCTTGCAGTTACATTGGGGCCATGTTGTTATGATCTGGCCAATAGGATGGGAAGACCCCAAGATTATGAAAGCTCTTCCTGGAAGGATCTTTCTTTTTTTTTTTTTTTTTTTTTGCGGAACTGGGGATTGAACTCAGACCCTTGCGCTTGCAGGCAGGCACTTATTCTACTGAGCCATCTCCCCAGCCCCTCATGGAAGGATCTTAAATCAATGCCATAGTTTAGGAAAGACTTGCCAGAAAATAGCCTCTAATACACACACACACACACACACACACACACACACACACACAAAATGTCATTGGGTTTGGTTTGATTTGGTTTTGGTTTTTTGAGCTAGGATTGAACGCATGGTCTTATTCATGCTTAGTATAGTCTACCACAGAGCTGCATCCCAGATCCACTTGTTTTAAGACTCTGCTTTGGGCAAGGTTTATTTGTAGCTGCGGCATAATCCACCTTTGCCCAACAGAAAAATATCTCCATCTGCTGTTTTCCTCCAGCTGATACAATGAAGACAGAGCCAGAATATGACACTCTTGGGTCCATGTTTTTTTTTTAAACCCACTTCTTGCAGCTGGTGATTCTGCAGCCTCCATTCCTAGAACCTATCTGGCAAGACCATGACCTTGGATGACATCTATCCTGAGGTCACAGTGGTGCTAGTGCTCTGAGGAAATACTAGGATTTCAATCCCATTTATTTTACCTCAACAACTACCAGGGAATATTGCTGGGTTAGACACTAAATATCTATGCTGGAATGTACCAGAGAGCTCATGCTAGATAACTTCCTCACTCTGAAGCATTCCCTCTGCATCCTCAAAAATGATAGCTCAGTCTCTCCACAAACTCTACCAATGACAGATGACTCATGGTTGTCTAAGACAGGTCATTCCAGGGCTGGGCAGAAAATCTTAACTATTAATGAGCCAAGTAGAACCTCTCTACCCACCAGCCTTAACTGAGCCATGTGACCCTTCAAGTGCTTGAAAACAACTCTCACAGCCCAGTTTTCAGCATTAGACCCTCCAAGCAGTAGTGGGCAAAGATGAGTTATGCCACAGCTACAAATAAACCTTGCTGAAAGCAGAGTCTTAAAAAAACAGAACAAGGCCGGGGAGATGGCTCAGTGGAATAAGTGCTTCTCTGGCAAGCACAAGGGCCTGAGTTTGATCCCCCGTTCCACAAAAAAAAAAAAAAAAACATGGATCCAAGAGCGTCAGATTCTGGCTCTGTCTTCATTGTATCAACTGGAGGAAAACAGCAGATGGAGATGTTTTTGTGTTGAAGAGTTCTCCCACTCTTCTCTGGCCAACCCACAGACCAATGTATACAGACAGGAAAATGAGCCCTCGCCTTACTAATCAATACTAGCAAACAAAAATGGAATCTTAATGGTTTCTACCACCTTCAGTCCAAACCAGATAGACTTTTCTCCCACCCATTCCTCTCTGGAAAGAAAGAAGCCTTAATCCCCAGTAATGTTCTTACTTAAGTCTTAGAATAAGCATCTACTCTTGCAGAGCGCTCCAGAACTCCAGGAGCCTGACCAAGGGGGATTAAGTGATCAAAATCAAATTTACATTTCAACAGGATGCAGTTAATCCTTGGTGATAAACTTGTCATCTTCCACCACTGAGAAGATCATCCAGCCTGAAGAGGATGGCCAACCAGTGTGGGCCTCCTCAGACAGCACCCCACCACTGAGGAAACCCCCCCAGAGATGAATGCAGTGGGTCTTTCTGCTAAGGAGGGGGTCATCTGATGGAGTCCCCTTTGCTCTGGAAGGAGTTACACAGCAAGTACAAAGGGTCAAGAGGCCAAAGACGGAGGGAGTAGCATTCTCCAAATCACAGAGCTGGACTCTGCCCCCCAGAGTTAAATCCCAGAGCAGATTCAAAAGCAGAGAGAAAACATCGCTTCAGTGGAGGGGCTCCGTCCTTGACCACTTGGTGGATGGTCAAGGGCCAATACTCCGGTTGCTCTGAGTTTTTTCTGAGGTCAATTCCATGATTTTTCTGATTGCTTTGAGAGCTCAGAGGATGTTCCTTCTAGATGTCCCTGGTGTTGGAAGCGCCCTGCTATAGAAAGACTGCAGCACATGCACTGTGGCTGGCTACTTTTCTTTATTTGCAGACTGAAGCTTGCTACATAAATCCATTGCACAGTCCAACACACGTATGCTTCTGATGTATACTTGGTGTAAAGGATAGGAAAATACAACAAATACATTTCTCCACAGTAAACAGTACTGCTCCCAACTCATCCCAGTCCATGCCAGCAGGAACGCCTGCATTTAAGGTCAACATTAGGGAAGAATGCTGCAGAACAAAGAGGCTCAAGGGCTCAGCCAATACTAACGCCCCAGAAGGAAAAAGAAGAGAAGCTCCCAGGCCATTTCAGGCTCCACAAGGAATTGGAGTGGGGCTTCATAGCCAAGTATAGGCCTGGGACCTCAAAATGCACCCTTTCTAGGGCATGTCCATCTTGGGTTATCTGCCTCAGGTCTCCTCTGATATACAGATTAAGGATGAGGCTCTTGGCAGTTGGTGAGAAGTGGGAAGGAAGATTGAAGATGAAGTTCTGCCTGCCCTCCCAACCCTACCCTTAGCAGAGTTGAGAATGTTCTACTGATACCAACCATGGCCTATTCCCTGCCCTGGTTCCTTACCACCATTCAACCTTCCTGGCTTTTGGCATGGAGGGACTTGAACTCCAGGTCTTAGAGGGCGTGCCCTGCAAAGTCAGAGCTGGCTGCAGCCTCTGTACAGAAAGTCTAAAGCACTAGCATTTTCACGAAGGTAGTCTTCTGGGACAGCAAGTGGCTCCCCTGGCCCTTGCTGTGTTCACCAGGCCAGTGCTATGCTCAGCACAGTCCAAAAGCCAAGTCTTGGGGCCAGGGAGATGGCTCAGTAGAATAAGCGCTTCCCTGGCAAGTGCAAGGGCCTGAGTTCAATCCCAGTTCCACCCAAAAAAAAAAAAAAAAAAAAAAAAGTCAAGTCTCTATTCTGAACAAGTCAGATGAGGCCAAAGAACCCATGCGCCTCTCTTCTGCTCTCCAGAGAACTCTGAGAGGGTGGCACCCTAGGAGCAGGAAGCTTTACTGCAAAACAGAACAGGAGAAACCTATGCACATGCCAAGGGTAGGAAGGACACCTAATTGTGGCCAGCCATGAAGCTGCAAGAGATGAGCCTTATACCTAACCCTCCAGGACAGGATGCAGTTGGTGGCCTGAGTCCTGGGCTTCATATACCCACTAATCCACTGCCATCTCTAGGGAGGTGAGCTGGGACATCGGGCAGAGCACCCTGGGTGGGAAAGGAGCGAGGTGAGTTCCAGGCCACCTCGCCTCTTGGTCACAGGACCTATTTAAAACAAAGCAGAGCTTAAGCCCCGACCTGTGAGCTTAAGGATCCCAGGATGCATGCATGGGCTTTGTTGGTCTGGGTGCATCCAAGAACCCTGGCACAATGCTGCAATCCTCTCTGAGATGCGAAATGCTTCAGGGTGTGTGTAGCAAGGACTGGGAAAGACATGACCCTTGTCTCAGTGTCTTAGCAAACAGCTGTCATGGGGAGCCTGGCATTTTTAACCTCTTTCTTCCTTTTCTCCCCCGACTGTGTGTGTGTGTGTGTGTGTGTGTGTGTGTGTGTGTGTGTGTGTGTTGCCAAACTCCAGACTCCCAGCCTGGCACTTTGGGGCAGATGGAAACAGAAAGCTAAGTAGCAGAACTGTGTCAAGAACTTAGTTAAGGACAAACTGACTGTTGGAAGTCGCTCAGGCCTCTCCCCAGGACTTCGTCTGCCATTAGCCTTCTGACCTGGGGGATCTTCTCCCCTCTCCCTGTACAGCATGGTATGGCTGGAGACGGGGTTTCTGTTTTACCCCAAGGTCAGCAATGCCTCCACCTTCCTTCTTCCTAGCCAGTCTTCCCTGCCCACCCCATTGCGGATGTGGCTTTCAAGTGCCAACAACAACAATGCAGCTTCACATGTCACAGAATAGGGTAGTGGCCACACATTTGCACAGGCGTCATCTGTGACAACAGTGACACTGCAGGCAGTGGCAGGTGAACACGCAGGTCCCCAGTCCACCTCCCAACTCCCCAGCCTCTGAGTCCTTGAACTCTATGCTCCCACCCCCAGTTACTCTTCACAAACTTCCTGGAAGTGACAAGTCACAGCCACCCTCCCAGCAGCAGCCCCAGCTGGCAGCCAAGGATGCCCAGGAGCTGACAGGGATCTTTCTATCCTGGGCAGTGTCACCAGCCTCGGCAAGCTGGAGCAGGCTTCCAGGGACCAAAGAGGCCTGTCTTCGGCCAGTCCTTCCATCCCTCCAGCAGAAGAGACGCCTGCCAGGTCAGGTCAAAGCAGGAGGCAGCCAGGTGCAAGCTCAGGACCACAAGACTGGTGGGCTGAAAGCTCAGGCCTTACCTATCCCCACATGTGGGTGACCCTGGCTAGGCCATGGGGGACCCTCCTGCTCCAGGCGAGCTAGCGGTCTGGAAGGCCGAGTGGAGCTTAGTTAGCAATTCAGGCTCCTCACCCTGGGCCCCACTTTTCCCAGAGGCCTCGGGGGCACCCAGTGGGTAGGCTTCCCGAGCCCGGCTGGTCCTGGCACAGGTGAGCAAGGCCAGACAGGCCCCGCGGAGGCGTGCCAGGTCCCTGTGTGTGGTCTCACTGACGAAGCAATACAACACAGGGTCGGCGACACAGTTGAAGCTGGTGAGGAGCAGGGAGAAGTGATAGGCATTGAAGATACTCTTTGCAAAATCACAGCTGGCCTCCCAGACACTGCGCACCAGCAGCAGCACGTGGTACGGCAGGAAGCAGGCCAGGAAGATGACCACAGTGCTGAGCACCAGCCGCTGGATCTGGTCCTTGCGGCTCTTCTGGGTGCCATGGCTCCGGCGCACGGCCTGCAGGATGCCCCGGTAGGAGGCCAGCAGCAGGCACAGGGGGAAAAGGAACCCCACCAGGAAGCGGTAATAGTTGATGCTGCGCTGCCAGGCCTTAATGGGGTAGTGCTCAAAGCAGACACGATGCCGGTCCTTGTCCTCAATTACCTCCTGGTGCATGAGAAAGAAGATGCTACTCAGTAGCTCCTTGGCCCAGATGACCACGCTGACCCCCACAGCTGCCTTCAGGGTACGAAACTGGTGGAAGCGGAAGGGATGCGCCACAGCCAAGTAGCGGTCGATAGAGATGCAGCAGAGGAAGCCCACACTGATGTAGATGTTCTCGTACAGCAGGATGCCGCACACCTGGCAGGACAGGTCGCCAAGGGACCAGTGGTCGTGCTGCAGCACGTACTGCAGCCAGAAGGGGAGCGAGCAGATATAGAAGAGGTCCGCCACGGTCAGGTTGCACAGGTACACGCCCAGCTCGTTCCGGGCCTTGATCTGCAGGTAGCCGAAGTAGAGGGACAGACAGTTGGCCGGGAAGCCCACTACCAGCACCGTGACATAGACTGCCGGGGCCAGCGTCTGGTGGATGGTGTGGTCAATGGTACAGCTCAGCGAGGCATTGTCTGCAGTGATGTTCCCCATCTTTGGGATGGAAGGGGCCTCACCCTTCATGGGCTCAGGGACTCCCCACCGCCATCTTGTTTACAGAAGGTGACTCAAGCTAGAGCAAGGGCAGGGCATCGCTGGTGGTGGGCAAGCCCCTGCAAGTCAAAGGTGGGAAAATCTTAGAACCATCATTGCTAGCATTTCTATTACACCTACTGCATGGAAGGCAGGCTTCTATGCCTGGTAATCCTTTCATCTGTGAACTACGGCAAATGTTTAATTTTTTTTATAAAAAATTATATTAAAAGACATATTGCTATTAGTCACTCTTAAAACACTCTTCCTTGCTTGGAACAATTATTCTATAGTTCTTGCTGTTTTCTGAAGCGGCTCTGGAAGTCCTCTTTTAAGACTGCCCTAAGTTGCACTGGTGTGGGTGACTCTGTGTGCGGAATTGGTTCAAAATGTTTACCGTGCATGGTCATTTTGACTTTGGAGAACAGGCAGAGGTCACACGGTGCCAGATCCAGTGACTATGATAAATGAAGACACCATAACTTTTTTTTTTTTTTTTTTTGTGGTACCAGGGATCAAACTCTAGACCTTGCGGGTGCCAGGCAAGCACTTATTCCACTGAGCTATCTCCCCAGCCCACCATAATGTCCTTATGAGCCAGCCTTTTCCATCAAATGGCTGTGGGCAACAGCATTTACTTTGCTCACACCTTATAAAGGTACTCATGAAAACACTTTCCAGAACTGCTTCCAGAAGTAGCAAAAACAATGGGATAAGTGTGTTGGAAGTGAGGGGGATATTCTGAAGGGGATTACTGGCAGTGTCTCTTTTACTGTAATAAAATTTTTTTTTCTTTTGTAATAAAATTTTTATTTAAACAGTCACCATATTTTCTAATCACCTCTTACAGATTTTACCAACCAACCAACTCAAATGCAAATAGAATATCTAAACGAGTCCCACACAAAGACCCTGATACGGCTCATGGTTTCCCATTCCTTCTCTGGCTTTCCTTACGTATGTTTCCTTGTCCTTTATTTTCCCGGTCTCTATTTGCAGCAAGTAAGCCCAGGAGATCTTAGGAGCAGGAGCCAGGCCCAAGCCCAGCTCAAGGCAAACCTCCACTCCAACCCACACGCAACTCTGAGGGCCCCACCACTCCCGGTCATAACAACAGCGTCACTCACATTTTTCCTACTTGCTCATGAGACTGCATTAATTAGGTCCATTAACTCTGAGTGCACAGCTCCTCCTGGGGGCCTTTCCAGACAGTCTCAGGGGAGCTGCAGCTTGTTCACCTCCTATTGTGCTTTGACAAGAAACGACAGTTCCCTGCAAGGCCCAGCCCAGATTGCTGGTTGCCCCTTAGCAAGAACCTCCTCTTCTCTCCTTTCAGAGACTGCAGGATACAAGCACCAGGCCAGGCCACCACAGGGCTATGCAAATCACTTACCTTTTGGGAGCCTCCTTTTCCTCACTTGGAAAATGGAGATAATGACACCTGCTCCTGGGGACCAGAAACAGGCCACATCGAATGGCAAATGTGAAGATGAGCAGCATGATCCCCCCAAAGCAAAATGGGGAGTCAGAGACTGTAATTTTAATTTGAATCAGGGAAAAGGTCACATTGTTGAGAATTAACAAAAAAGATTCCAGATACAAAGTAAGTTTTAACAAGATAAAATAAAATGTTTTGATGTAATCATACAGGATTTATCCTATTATGTCTGCCTTTTAAAATTGAGTATGTTTTCAAGATCTACCCATGTTGTAGTATGTGTCAGAATGTCCTGTTGTTTAAGGCTGGATAAAATACCACTATATGCATATGCCAACTTTTGTGTAGTCACTTGTCAATAGATATTTTGGGCTGTTTTCACCTTTGGGGTATTTGCAACGATACTGTTGTGAACATGGCTGTGTAAAGACCTGTTTAGTTTCCCAATTTCAGTTCTTTAGCATATGTAGCCAGAACTGGAATGGCTGCACAATACAACAGTTCTGTGCTGAATTTCTGAGGAACCGCCATCTTGATTTCTGTAATGGAGATACCAGTTTACATCAACAGTGTACACAGGCATTGCTTGTTTATCTGCTTTTATCTACCTGTTCTGGTGAAGAGAGGATGGGAAGAAGGAACAGCTGAGGACCGGGACCCTCAACTGCACACAGCTGGCTAAGTCAGAACACAGTGTAGGTCCAGTCACTCGCCAGAGTCACTTATGAAGATGTCAACAGCAGCACAGGTTCCTGCATGGTCCCCAAAGGGCACCCACTCAGAACTGTTCATGTTTGCCTGGCGTTCTCTAGGCCAGGTAAAATTCACTGGCAGGGAGACACAATCCATTCATTAGCACAAGCTCACAGGCTCCAACAAAACAGGGTAAATGAAGCCACCATATAGCATGTCCTGTCATGTCCTGGAAATTCCCTGAGAGTCACCAAGCCTCAACTCTGCTGTTTACGAGTGGTCAGTGTATGGCTGTGTGGAGTGGGGTGGGGCGATGGTTTGTAGCTTCCTCTTTCCTAGGCCAGCAGTAAGCTAAATCTGGAAACCCAAATCCAAAATATGGGAGTCTGCAGAGCCAAGGAGAATCATCAGCCACATTGAGATTAAAGCATGTCCTCTGGTCATTTTGGAGCAAGAAGAACAGTAGGACTTAATCTTGGGTGCGCTGGAATTCCCTGGAAGTTTGTTAAAACAAATTATAAAGACCCACTCTCCAGTTTCTGGACTCAGTAGATCTGGGTAGAGATGGAGGGCTCAAGAATTTACTTTTGGAAGAAGCTCAACTGCTGGGCCACATACCATACTTTGAGTGACAAGGCACTGGGAGAGTCGAGGTCCTGGGCTCAGCATCTGCACATGTGTCCTGCACTATCTCCCAAGGCAGGGGAGAAGAGGCAGCCCCAAGCGGGAACTTAAGACTCAGCAGAGCTGTGGATAGAACCAAAACTCACCCAGTGTGCATCTCCAATCAGATTCTAGGTCTCAAGAAATAGCGACTGAACCTGTCTGAGAGCCTATGATCTTTTATTTGCAAAGTATTTTATTACTGACTGAACATTTCAATTCTGCCATTTTGTCTCATCTTCACAACAACCCTGTTATTGTCCATATTTTAGATAAGAAAACTGACATTCAGAAAAATGAAGCAGTTTGCCCAATGGTCCTGAATTTTAGGGTTTCATGGGACAAGTATTTGTGGAACAGATACAATGTCCACAGCCCCAGGCTAGACGGAGGTGACTGAGCGATAAAAAAGAAGAGGGTTGCAATCTTAAGGAAGCTCCACGCTGAGAACACAGGGATGCCACTACATGTGGCAGTGGCAGGTGAGTGCTGTGAGAACTCTTCCCAAACATGTTCAGTGTCAGTTTATTTTTGCACCTATGCTCGCTCTGTGTGGCATGTCATCTTGTGGAGGACCACCTGACCCTATTTCCTTGTATTGATATGTACAGAGCTGGCTAGGGCTTCTCTTTATCCTTTCAATTGGCCTTAAGCAATGTATATTAGTGTAGCTGAGGTGCTAGTGACAGTCTTTGAAGGTGGCATGCGTGTTTCCCTGGTAACACCTGCTGCTCTCTAATGTGAGCAGGGTCCAGAGAGAACAAAGAGCCGATGCTCCACGCTGCCACCTGGGATGCAGCCTTGAGACAGAGGCTATGACTTCCTGGGGCTTGAAAGATGACATCAGAGCTAAAGCACCAGACCCCCAAAACATTAGATACTATCTCAATAGAATAATGCAAATTACTTCCTCTGCATGTGGCAGAGATAAATGTAGGCCACCCACCTAGCTCAGCTCACAGTGCTCACCTATTTCCCACAATTCTCAGTCATTCCTCTTCAAGTCACTCCTCTACTGAATAAAACCCAGGTGCAGCTCTTTTCCAAGATGACGAAAAA
>NW_004524646.1:3310994-3321715 GCF_000260255.1 Octodon degus
AAAAAAAAAAAAAAAAACCCAGGTGCAGCCCTGAGTCAGCCTCTTGGTTCCAGAAAGCCATCTTCATGGCTGGATTTAGGGTCCCTTGGCTCCCCAATAATTATAAATACGTTTCAGTGTCTTTACTTTCACCATGGGTGGCACTGGGAGTGAGTGGTAGATTGGAATTAATCCCACTTGGTGGGATTCCAATAATGTACCTTTGCGATTACAAATATTGACTTCTTGGAGGGAGACGAGGACCTGGAGGAGACTCCTACACCATCTCCTCCATGATTCCATCCCATTACACTCTCTGATGACTCCCAGACCTCTCCCCAGGCTGACACTGTGTAAACTGCTCCTGCTGCCTTGTAGGACAAGTTCAGTGAGGCCCACACGGGTCTACCATTTTCTCTTCCTCCTTGTCCATGGAAGGGTTCCTCCACCTGCCCAATGCTCCTGTTGGGTGCCTAGCCTTCAGCTTCTTCCCTCATCCTCATCTCACTGCTTTAAATTGTTCCATTTTTAACCCCTAGGTATTCACCACATCCGTCTCATGGTTGGGTTTCTCACAAGCACCCTAGTTTGGTTTAGTCAAGATGTTCCTCCCCACCCAACCAGGCAGGCACAGCAGCATCCCATTGGGCTTTCTGTTTCCATCTTACCACCTCAAAGCTGTCTTTTAAAACACAAATCTAACTACATCATTCTTATTCTGCTCCCATGGTTCTCCAATCATCCACCTATTCATTTACCAGCTCACTCATTTACCCACCCACCCGTCCATCCACCCACCCATCTGTCCATCCATACATCTAGGTCTCCATTTATACAACACTCAGTGACTTTCTATGATACAGAAGGCACTACACTCAATACCAACCCTAGAATCAAGTTACTTTAGACTTCTATGGGTGGGGAAGACAAAAGAAACAAGCTCATATAAAAGCACAGGATTTTATGGGGTTATTGGAGATGACCTAACCTAGGCAAGAAAACCTATCCTAAGCAGTGACAGCTGGGCTCAGCTGAGGAGGAGGAAGGGCTGCCCAAGCAGAGGGAAGCATCTCCTTGTGGGAAAGTGTGTGCAACCCAGCAAATGCAAGAGGAAGAGATGTGCATTTGGGGAACTAAAAGTAGCTTGGCATGACAGGAGCTAGGCGTAAGGTGGGCACAGCCAGAGAAGAAACAGTAAGAAGCTGTAGAAATGACAATTAATTAGAAAGGAAGTAGGTCACAGGAGCACCTCTGAGAGGTTCCTCAGTTTCTAGTCCTTAAGGCTTTCAAAAATTATTTCTTATATGGATGGATGGGTGGGAAGGTGGGTGGGTAGAGAGGTGAGTGGGTGGCTAAGCAAAGTGTAGATGGATAGATGAGTGAGTGGGTAGACAGATGAATGGATGAGCATGTAGGCAGATGATTGGACAGGTGGGTGGCTAGGTGGTGGGTGGGTTGCTTTATGGGATAAAGAATGAATGGGCAGATAGATGAATGGATGAATGAGTGGCTAGATGGGTGGGCATGTGGATAAATGGGGGAAAGACTGACAGAAGGGCTGATGAGTAAGAGGTGGATGGGTAGATAGAGGAGTGAAGAGGCAGACAGATGAATGAGTGGACAGATGGGTATTGAGTGGATAGGTAGATGGGTAGGCAAGGGCTGAGGCTGGGTTCTGAAGCAGTGATGTCATGAATAGAAACAGGAAAGGGAAAAAGAGGATCTCACGGCCTCTCTTCTCTGGCTGCCTGAGCTGGAAAGGCTCCTGTTCATGCAGCCTGATCATAGTCAACTCCTGCTTTTGCCATTTCCTGAGGACAGGTGCCCCCAGATGGAACCTACGCCTTTCCAGGAACGTCCGTTCTCTACCTGCCTTCCAGAAAGCCTGGGTCTTTGGAGAACAAAGACCACATCAGGTGTAGAAGTGTTCTGCAAACAGGAAGCACAGAATGGCAAAACCAAGCCACGTCTCTCATGAGCCCTCTGCTCCCCGGCCACATTTCTGTATATTCCTTCTTCCTTTCAACACCACACTCAGCAGCCTCCACTTACAGGTGAAAACTCTGAGGCTTTGAGACATGAAGCACCTGTATGAGATTCCCACAGCTGGGATGCAGTAGCCTGCTTTTGAACTCCAGCTGGCACACACTGTCCTTATATGCACTCTTTCACTGTAATCAGGGTCCCTCTGAGCAACTGTCCTCAACCTCCAGGCTCAGCCAAGCTCCAAGTCTCAGAGAAGCAGAGGTCAGCAGGCTGTGTGCTGGACTGGTCCCCAGGACAACTATTTCTTCAACATCCACTAAAGGAAAATGCCTACTGTGTGCCCATTCCCTGGTCTCTCAAGGCAGAGGGTACTACAAGAAGGGACTGCAGTGTCCATGTTATCATCCAACTAAGAAACTGAAAAGAAACCACACACAAAGTGACTCAACGCCTAGAAAGCACATCTTTAGACAAATGCTAATCAGCGTAGGGGGTTTCATGGATTCTAACGACCGAGGAAAACGAAGCCCCCACAAGGAAGGTAACACCTCCTTGACAGGAGTGGGTGATCTCTTACAGGCTCCAAGCCAGGAAGTAGAGAAGACCTGGTGCTGGCTTTTAGAGGCACATAAACAGTAATCTCATTCGTCACCTTCTTCCGTGTGGGGCACACAGGCACGCACAGACTGTTACTCATGGTGCCAGGCGCTGCTGGTGGGGGCCCGGCCCACAGAGCTGCAGAGTTTCCTGCCGGCCTAGTTTCCCATCCCTAGAGCTGGCCAACCCTCCACACTTCACATAAGCCATTTCCTTTCCTAAAAGAGGCTATTTCCCTCTGAGGAAGGTATAGAAATCAGACTGCATTTTTTTTCAGTTCCCATCTTTCCCTCCAATGCCCCATTCCCACAATGAAGGTTCAGTTGAGTCTCACTTCTAAAGCCCTTGGAACAGTTTCAAAAGTCAGTCCCATCTGAGCCCACACAGTCTGAGTCTGGTGGGGCCAGCACTGCCAACCCATTTCACAGAACCTAAAGCCCAGAGAGCTTAAACCAGTTGCTCAAGCCCACACAGAAAGTCAGGCTGGATCTGAATTCAGAACCCAGGAACTTAAGCATCAACCTGTCACCTTGAAGCTCTTTTAAAATCACAAACCAATATGAGAAATACACTTTTCACTGGAACCCAGCCCCACAGGCATATCCACACCCACGTACACTCACAAACTTCCCCAAGCAGCACTTACCTTATTTTGTTCTATTTCATTTCTTAGCTGCAGCTCATGAGCTACTAAATGGATTTGCTGACCCACAAATGGCTCCTTTTAAAAACAGCAGGCCAGTCCAGTCCCCTGCCTGTGCTGCCTGCTTCTCCCAGAGCCGCCAAGTCCCAGGAAAGCTGTGTGATCTCTACAGCTGGGCAGGGAGCAGGCAGGAAGGGGGCAGCGAAGTCCCAGGCTCAGCTGCTTGGAAACCAGGATGGAGGGAGTCTGGGCTGAGACCGCTGTGCCCCTGCCCGTCCGGCTAGGTTCTGCCCTGCACCCTCCAGCAGCCAGGATCCTGCATCAACTCCGCAGAGCCGGGGCAGCCCCGCAGCCAGGACGACGAGCTCTCCCTCCCGCGATTTCCCGCAGACCGAACCTCCCAGCGCTGACTAGAAAATCCCCAGCCAGAGGCCGCCCATTCCTGAGCTGAGGCAGAATCATGTGAACTCCAATCTGCTGTCGGGCTGGGTGGTTGCCGAGGAACCACACGCCAACAGGAGGACGAGGGTGGCAGAGCCTTCTCCTCGCATCCTCCATCCTCCAAGCTCTTGCACCGCCCAGGTGGGTGAGCAGCCCCGCCAGCGCCGCTCAGACCGCAGGGGGCGGGAACGTGCCCTTGGGCGCTGGGGTTTGAGGAAGAACAGGCTGTGCTAATTCTACCGGGAGGCAGGAGGGATGGGACAGTGAGCTCCCACCCCGAGGTCCTCATGGTGCCCCTCGGGTCCACACCCGGATGGCTGCAGTCTACTGGGGTCACTGCTATCGTGTGGATGGGGCAGGGATAAGGAGAAGCAGCAGCAGCGAAGGAGGCTGTTTTCACTCCTGCCCTCAAGCTGTGCGTGACCCTTCCCCAGGGAAACCCATATCTGGGTCAGTGGGTCTCAGCCTTGACCACATGCTTTAGAAAACACCCAGGAGCCTATGAATAATGCAAGTGCTGAGGTGCTACCCTGGCCTAATTAAATCGTGCACATCTTGGGCTTTTCAAGCCTCCCTGGATAGCTAAAGTGCTGCCAGCGGGAGGAACCAATGCTGTGGCGAAGATGGGCTCAAGAGGCGGGCGGGCAGGGGTCAAGGTTCTGGGCAGGAATAAGCGAACATCAATTTGAAGCAAAGCAGCCCAGGGCAGGGAGCAAGCACAGGGCTCAGCGCAGAGGGTTCTTTCAGTCCTCAGGAATATGCACTCAATGCTCCTCCTTCCCTTCACTGCACAGGAGGGTACACAGGACTTAGCTTAGCTCCCATTTGACAGGAGGTGAAACTGAGGCCCAGGGGCAGAGGCTGGTGGCCAGGGCCTGGCAGCTGAAGGATGAAGGAGCTGTGAAGGAAGCCTGCTGCTGGATTCAGGCACCTGGCTCTTTTGCCTCAACGGCCTCGCTCCAAGGCAGGCTCCTTGGAAGCTGATTCCTTGCGGGGCCAGGGAGCTGGTATACACTGTGCCTGGGGCCCTGGGGAGATGTCCTTTCTCCCCATTCTGTCACATGATCTGGAAGACTCATCTTCTCCAAGCAGCAAGTTGTTGTAGTCCTTTCCAGGAAACTATAGTAGGGGGACAATTGCTATAGCCCTGTCCTTATGAGTAGCAAATGCTACCAGGCAGCGGGCCTTTTTCAACTGTTGCTACTGCCATTGCTTCTTGTGGGCCTGAAATCACAAGCCAGGCTGTGCTTGTCCTGGTGTGGCGGCCTGCCCTCAGACACAGATCCAGTTGCTGAGTTGTAGACACTTGCCTGGTCTTCTCTGTTGTCACATGGGAGGACTTAGGGGTTGGGAGTTTAGGATCAACAGTGACTGTCTGGCTACTGCCAAATCACACCTACAAAGAGGACACCAATGGTGAGAGCTGCTCTCCTGGGGCAGCACAGCTTGACAGGACATGCAGATGTGGGCTGTCGGTACCATCGCTGTCTACACCTGCAGGCATCACTGATGACACTGTGTGCCCCCTTCCCCTAGCAGTGTCTCTCCCCAGGGACCACAGGTATCTGAGACCCTTAGCTGGCAGATGCACCCACTCCTACCAAGGGTAGGAGCCTCTCCAGGCCACAGCCTTGGAGGTGCAGAGAAAAGGGCGCCCCCTACACTGAGTTGGAAGAGCAGCTCACAGAGCTTGCAGAGCCCACAGAGCTCACCCTGTGTTTTTTGGTGCAAAGATCATGTTTTTTATAACCAACAGCAAGAAAAGACTAGAAGTAGAAGCCACACTGTGAAGCAGCTCAGGGTCCTAAGGGCCCCTTAACCTCCACCCCGCTCCCAACTTCTCTGAGAAAACCTATATCTAAGTAAAGTCCTGAGCCTGTTGTAAAACCCAAACTTCGAGAAAAGTCCAGCCCACAGTGCAGAAAGTAAGGAGTGGCCACGTGGCACCAGAGGCCTTTACTGAAGGGTGAGAAGCCTGAGCCCAGGGTCCTGCCCCCACCTCTGTGGCCCCTCCCATCCTGAACTAGGCCAGGCCTGCCACTGGCCTCATTTTCTCACTCCTCCCCCAGTGATGGCAGTCAGAAAGCACCATGGACCCCTATCCAGGTGGTGGCCCCGGAAGGCTGGATGTCCCTCTCCTGTCCCAGCATAAATGTCTGCTCCTAGGACCTGGCTCTGAAGGGCTGTGGGCTTTTCTCAGCTGCTCTGGAAGCTGTTTTGAGGGCCACAGAGTCTGAGGCCACAAAGCTTATGGTACCCTGTGGCCCTCCAGAGGCCTAGGCAGCCTGGGACTTAGCACAGAGAAGTCCCCAGGGACCACCCCAGGCTGATGGCACCATGCAAGGCCTCCAGCACATGCAGCCAACACACATCCTGGCTGCATGACCTTGAAGGCCACACAGCCACTGACCAAAGGATTTCTGTAAGGGTCAAAGGAAGTAAGGTCCACCATGGGACTACACACATAGTAGGTCGAAAGTGGCAAGCACACCACGACCACCATGGTGACAACGCTGATGCTGAAGAAACTACTCTGCTCTGTCATCTGACTGAGGGAGTAGAGGACGGCACCAGCTTGGTAGGGTTGGTTGAGGACACTGCCTTATTCCCCATAGGGTCTGGAGGTGCTCAGATCACCCTACTGAAATAAGGCAGTCTCAAAGGACTAAGAGGCTCCTGAGGGCTCGGACAAACATAAGTGAAGCTTCAAGTTAGCCATCTGCAGTGACGGCAGGGCCTTCCCTGACTCATATCCCTGGAGGGCGGTCTTGTGCTTCAGCACATGCCACCTGCACGCCCTTCGGTGTTGCGCCACTGCAGGCTGGACGGGGTCCAGGTCTGACATCACGGTGGCTTTGCTGCTGCAAGTGTCAAGGTCCAAGAAGGGAAGAACAGAGAATGTCCCAAATTGCCTGGCACCAAGGCCTTGGGGTTAGAGCGCCCCATGGAGCTAGTCAGCATGCAGAGTGGCCACTGCTTGCCCCTTCCTGAGCCCGTGCTGTGAGCCAGGCACTAGGCCCAGCACCTTTGGATACTCTCTCTCCCTTTTAATCCTCACCCCAATGCTATGGTACAGAGTCATCTGGGTTTCAAGGATGAGGCAAATGAGACTCAGAGACCACAAGCAATTCGCCCAGGGGCCACACAGCTGGCAGACCGCAGAGCTGTGATTCTACCCCAGGGCTATTTGACAGAGGTTCTTGACTACCGCATTTATGTCCTATTGCAGTTGTAAAGAAACTGCTGCAAACTTAGTGGCTCAGAACAACACAATCATCTTATAGTTCTGGAGCTCAAAAGTCTGGCATAGGTCTTCCTGGGCTAAAATCAAACAGTTGGCAGGGCTACACTGCTTCAGGATGACAGCCTTTGTCTTTGTCTTTTCAGCTTCTGGAGGTGTACAGATTTCCCTGGTGGGAAGACCCTTCCATCTTCAAAGTGGTGTGGACAGAGCCGGTCACAGTGCACCACGCCTGCTTTCCCACCAGCACCACTCCTGCTCCGACTCTCCTGCCTCCCTCCTCCACGTCCAAGGACACGTGTGATACCACTGGGCCCATCCAGGTAAAGCATCCCCTAAGATAAGCTGGCTGCCAACCTTCACCCCATCTGTGACTTTAGTTCCCCTTTGCCATATACAACAACAGTCACTGGTTCTGGGATTAGGAACTGGACATCTGGGGTGGGAGAATCACACACCCACCATGCTATACAGATTTAAAAGGCTCTCCAGCAGCATGCTCAAATGTCAGTGTAGGCAGTCTCCAGGAATCTTCTCGAAGTACAATTTCTGGTCCACTGGGTCTGAGGTGGGCATTTCTAATAAGCTGAAGTCTTCCTTTATCTCCTTATGCCCAGTGATTACAAAGATGCTGACATTTGCCCACTATATACTCAATCATCAAAAGCAAGGAGGGAGGCAGGAAAGAAAGAAAGAGGGAAGGAAAGGAAGGAGGATGGGTAACTGGATACTGCTCCCCAGGAGCAGGACAAAGTCCAGAGCAATGAGAGCAAAGCCACTTGGACCAATCCACAAGATGTGCCGGGCAGCTGCGATGGGGCTGCTCTTGGAGCTGTGCCCCAAGCCCAGAGGGTGGGCAGCAGCGGGCTGAAGAGAAAGAAAGGCAGTCCCTCACCTCTTGACACCTTCAACTATGGCCTGATTTCTAGTCTACGCTCTTCCCCAAACACCCCTCATCCACTGTTTCCATTTTCTGCTTCCCAGTCCTTAAGGCCAAATCCTGTCCCTACCCCCAGATTCTTCGAAGTGGCCTTTCCCAGAACTTCAGGACACCACTCTCAGTGTCTCTGCGATTCCTATTACACACAGGTCCCCAACCCTGCCTGCGTGCAACTCATGTCTCAGAATCTCTTAGGGATGAAGTCAAGAGGCTGTATTTTAACAGTTCACCTGGGGTTTCAGAGAGCATCCCACCTTTAAGGCCCAGCACCAACACCACCCCCTCCAGTACTGGCTGACACAGCAGGTGAACCTATCTCCCTCCACTCTGCAGTGCAGACTCCATCCTTCTCTGGGTCCTTTTCATCCTTCCCTGGCTGGCTAGTGACTTCTGAAAGGTGACACCCGGGTATTTTAGTATGGCTTTGTGGCCCGGAGAGCTGGGCCAGGGCTCCTCCCACAGAAAAGACAATGCTTGGGAAGCTTCAAATGATAGCTTGGGGCCTAAGCTGGGTCCTTTCTTGCCTTGAGTTAGCTAGCAGCCAGATGCTGTGATGCTTCCAACAGTGCCTTAAAATGTCCCCGGCAGCGCTGCCACGCATACGTTACCATCCCATTTTTACCATGGGGCAGAGACTTCAGGCCAAGTGGCTGGCAAGTGGCAGTGCTGGACTCCAGTAGAATCTGAGCTCACTGTATTTTAATCATCATCCTATAGCTCACGGGTGTGTGTGTGTGTGTGTGTGTGTGTGTGAAGGCATAGATCCTCCATGAGCGCCCATCTCCCCCTTGTGAGCTGCACAAAGAAGAAGGAGCTGGTCGTGTCGTCCTCTGCCAAGGACAATGCACACCCTCTATGCCCAACGCTGGAATGAACGGCTCCGCAGCAGCCCATTTCTTGCTGCAGCCTGCCTGGAAAGCAAGTGTGGCTGAAACCCACAACGATGAGGTTAGAAGCTGGCGAACTGGGGGAGACAGGCAGGATGTGCAGCAACAGGAAAGGGGGTGGGTTTTGATCCAAAACTGCATGACCACGGACGCTGCCCACCCAACGAGACACTTGCAGCCAGGACAGGCTGTGGGCTGAGAAATATCAGAGTGGCTGGGCATCCTTCCTGCTTCAGGCTGCAGCAGAGACCACAGGCCTTGCGGTTGCCATGGCAACCCTGGGCCTCAGCCCCCACTGCCTCCAGCCTCTTCATCCAGAGTGCTGCACCCTGGCAATTAATAACCTAATAATGTATGACAACAGTTGCTGCCAACTCCCAGGCAGAAGCCCTCTTGAAAACAAACAGACTTCTCCAGGGAATTGAAAGCCGCAAAGATGCTCATTACACTTGACCCCAGGTCACTTGCTAAAATCTATTTTCCTGAATCTAAATTACTCTCTTTGGCCTGTCTCTCTCATTTTAAAGGCTGGCAGAAATGGGGACGGAAGATTCTCAGGGAAACAGACGCTAAGGAAACCACTATGTGGGATGCTTGCTCCTGCAGCCCTGAATCGGGACCAGGGACACTGATTCCACGATAAGACCCCTGACACAGACAGCTGTGCCTCTCCCAGCTTTACCTTTATCTCTGCAAAAGGTAAAATCAATTTGTGGCACTCAAGGTAAGAAATGAAAACACATGGGCCGACTAGATAGCTCAGGCGACTAAAGCGCCTCCTTAGGCAAGGTGAAGCGACCAGGGTTCCATCCTCTGCATGCTGTGCTGGCCCCGACCCCAGGGCGTGCTGAGACAGCAATTGAGACAACACGGTGGCGTGCACCTGTATTCCCAGTGTTTGGGAGGCTGAAAACAAGAGAATCACTAGGAGTCGGATCTGTGTAGTGAGACCCTGTACTAAATACATTTAAAAAATTAAAGTAGAGATGAAAACGCAGATGAGAAGATTTTTAAGTTGCGGTGACTTCAAGATGGAACTATTTCTTATGGAGTGGGCGTCTAAGTCCCCTCCTGTTGAGTGCCTACAGCATCTGTGATGATTTTATCAGCGCAGCAATACCCACCCAGCTTGATCCAGGCCGGAAGAAGCAGGCAGCGCCCACTTCCTGCCTCCGGAGTAATTGCTCTTGAAACCTCAGGGGCCCTTTGTCAAAACTCAGATGACTGAAGGTGCTCAGGGCTGTTTCTGTGTGTCCCATTCAATTCCACCCGTCTGCATCTATTTTTATGCCAGAATCATGTTGTTTTGGTTACTATGGCTTTGTAGTGATATGTGAAGGTAGGTAATGTGACGCCTCTAGCTGCTTTGCCTACTCTACGTCTTTCAAATTCCATATGAATTTTAGGATTTTTTTTCCTAGTTCTGTGAAAAGTATTCTTGGCATTTTGTGGGCTTTTTTTGGTACCAGGAATTGAACTCAGGACCTTGCGCTTGTCAGGCAGGCACTTGTGCCGTGAGCTATCTGCCTGGACTCCTGTATTTGGTATTTTGATAGGGACTAGATTAAACCCGGAGATCGCTTTGGGTTATAGGGACATTAAAACAATATGACTTTTACCAATTCATGAACAAGATATGTCTTTCCATTTTTATTAAAATAATCTCTTAACAATCCAGCAGAACAGTATAAAAATAAGGTACAAAAAGTAAAGCCATATTAATATGCTGAGCTGTGAAAGGCTCAAGTCAACAACTTCTGACATTGCCAGTCCTGAGGATAACCCACTACTGGGTTATAGATTATTTTGGATAATAATTGGATTATTGGATTCTTTTGGATTCTTTTGCTGAATTCATGCACCTACACTATTTAAATGGTAATGGAATACCTATCTCTAACAGAACTAAATTAAGGGGCTGGTGAGATGGCTCAGTGGTCTAAAGCACCTACTTAGAACAAACAAGCTTAGCAAAGCACAGGGACCACGGTTCAATCCTCCAGCACC
>NW_004524646.1:3323365-3351053 GCF_000260255.1 Octodon degus
GGATGCTGACAGGAGCACAGGCGCGCAGTTCCCACCGAGCCCAGTCCAAATCACACATGAGCCTTCTCTTACGCTGGTATCATTTAAAGGGGTTTGCTATGCAGCCTTGGGTAACAGGAAGACAAATATTAATTTTTCCCGAACTAACTTGAAGCTATCATAAGCTGGACTCACCCGTACAGTTACTTGATTTTAATGTTCGTAACCATTCTATGAGGTGGATATTACTATCTGCGTTCTCCCATAAGACAGCAAAGCTTAGAAAAGCAAAGCCTCTCATTTGAGGCCGGCCAGCCCGGAAGGCTGAAACAGGAATTCTGATGCTAAGCTCATATACTGTCATTCACCGTCACCACCATCCTCACCTGCCCTGCTGCTAACACGGACGGCTCATCCCTCCCACTCTGCTTCCTGCTACGTGAGCCTTCTCCCCCACCCCCAGTGTGCGCTTTACCCACAAGAATAAAAGCACAGATCCTCAGAGCTGCCATTTAGGGGCATGGCAAGGCTTTCCTGCTAAGAGTGTCACCCATGTGATTTTTGTATCACCCTATCGAGTATACTGGATGGTCATACCCATTTTTCAGAAAAAGGCACCAAGGTGTAAACACAGTTGATTTAGGCTAGGGTGTAGCTCAGTGGTGGGGTGTGTGCTTAGCAGACTTAAGGCCTTGGTTTAACCTCCAGCTTACAAAAGGGGAAAGGGAATAGGGGAGAGGAAAGGTGGGGAGGAAAGGGAAAGGAAGGGAAGGAAAAGGAAAGGGGTGATTTGCCCAAGGTAATAGCTCTAACAAAAGGAAGGGACAGGATGTGGACGCAGTAAGAAGGGTCTCCACAGAAAATACTTCAGTCCACAAGCCCACAGCATCACACGCCTTTTTCTGCTGACCTCGGAAGTTCTCCCCTCTGCCTCTTGCAAGTTTACCCTTGGGAGAGGAAAGGGGAGGCCCCAGGAGTGAGGCGAAACACAACCCTATCAACAGCTGAGATCTGCGGGGTTTCAAAGCACTCTTGCGCCTCTTTGGTCCTCACACCCCTCTGTGAGGCGGCCCTGCCTAGTGTCCACCTCCACTGCAATCACTGCTAGTCACCTGCAAAGCCACGCAGCCTCCAGTTCCAAGTCAGAGCTCTGTCCTGCCCGCGAAATCCCTGGAGACCTCTCTTCCCTTGCTTCCTTGACAGAGCATCTGGCCACCGCAGTCACTGCTCTTGGGCTTGGGGACCCTGGGCCACTGCCTTCTCAACCGGACCATTTCATTACCGCAGAGGGGGCCTGGCATCCATTCGGCGGCAGGGTGTCTGCTGAGGGCAGCCTCAGGCCCACTGGGTGTGACAAGTGTCTTTTGCAGAAGAGGGACCGGGATGATCTGGGGGAGGGAAAGAAAAGTCCTAAGTGAAATCTCTGGGCTGCCCGCCGCGCCGAGCTCTGGGAAATGAAGGGTTAGCGATCTTACACTTCTTTGCGGGGAAGTAATTACTAGGTGGCTACGCAGGCAGCCGAGAGAGGTCGCCTAGCGGCGACCGCAGGCGGAGACTCTCCACCCACGACAGACACCCTGGTCGCGCCGGCGCTCGGGACAGACGCCGAGCTTCTCAGCCACCGCGGGGTCTGCAGGGTGCCGGCCTGGGCGCGCCCGCGCCCGCCGCGCTCTAGCTCCCGCCCTGCGCGCACACGAACCTGGGCGTGCGCTCCCGGGGACGCACGCACAGAGCCTGCAGTCAGAGCCTAGAACCCCGCAGCGGCGCCTATCGTGCCAGAGACCTGCGAGAGGAAGAGCTTAGTTCGCCGGCTCATGTACCTGCTCTGCAACAGTGTTAGGACCCGGCCGCTTCCTGCCAGTGCGCACGCGGCAGGCACAAGTGGCCTGCGGAGGCCCCGGCTCTCCCCCAGAAGCCAGGGCCACGTTGTGCCCGATTCCTCCGGTTCCCACCCCCAGTCAGGCACATCTAGACCTGTCGGTTCACACCCTGCCTTTCACACCGACCGCACGCCGCAGGCGCCGCAGGTGAGGCGCCTACCAGGGAGGCCCAGGAGGCTGCTGCAGTGCAGGCAGGAGGTAGAGCCCCTACCCCTAGCACTCTGACCGGACCCAGGACAGGCTCAGAGAGCTGCATGGGTGGAGCATGGACCTGGCTCCAAAAGCACAAGGGCTCCTCTCTGGCCACGGCACTCCCAGCGCCCCTGGCTGAGGGCTCAGGCTCTGCCGGGCAAGGCCCAAGTGAGAAGAGTAGATGCTGCAGAGGGGGCTTTCTGAGTTTGCAGTGTCCCCAGCTCATGGCCCGTCACAAGCCACTCAGTCAGTGTTGCGGTTCTAGGCCCCTCTGCACTTCCCTTGAGCTCAGTGCCAGGCTAGGAGGTCTGGGGTTCTGCCCTTACCCTACCTCCTGGACCCCACAGCCTGTGTGTCTGCAGCGGAGGTTCTAGGAGCCATGTGATGATCTGGTTACGTTGAGAATACAAGGCCTTAGTGCCCTCTGCCCCACATAATCAATAAATAATAATAGTTACAGCTCGCATTTGTTGAGTGATTATTTTGTGCCTTAAGTTCTAAGCTCTCTTTTTCTTTTTAAGTTCTAAGCTCTTAAATGCATTAACTGGTTGGATCCTCAGACTCTAGGAAATGCACACTGCTATTACTGCATCCCTACACAGGTAGTTTTCGTGTGGAAGAATAAGGCACAGCAAGGTCAAATAACACACTCAAGGTCACATGATTATGAAGTGGAGGTGCTGAGGCTGAAAGCTAGGCAGCTGGGTCCACAGGCCTCATCACCACTGTTGCCCGTCCCACACGATGTTCCTGTTTCCTCTGCACTGTCTTTCACAGCGGCACAGGTTGGCTCCTGAAGTTCTATGGTAAGAAGCCTCCCTATCTCCATCTCTGAGCACTCTTCCTGGTTCTAAGACTCAAAAGTCACCTCTCCTAGGGAGGCTTCTTGGCTGTCTCAGGCAATGTGAGCTGAGTCCCCACTGTCCTCCCGTGACACGCCTCCCAGCGTTCTTTGCACTGCCTGCCAGGATCAGATCTGCAGGGCCCTTGCTCTGGGCCCAGTGCCCTGCTTGGAGCATGGTGTCCCTGTTCCTGTCTGTGAGGTGAATGTCTGGAACTGGTCACTGAGGGAGTCTGCAGAAGCTGGCGTGCTTGGGCTCAGGACAGATGGCTCGGCGGTGGGGTAGGCATGCAGGTGGGGGCGGGTGGACACCACCACATCTCCCTGCCAACCTGGCTGGTGGTTCAGAGCTGGGACTTGGCCATTGGTGAGCCTAGGTGAGGATGGGCCATGTGTAGGAGCACAGAAGGTACTCTGGCAAGGGAGGCAGAATAGCAAGGGGAAGAAGAGGGTTTTGCTCACCCGCTGACACCAGCCCAGCAGCCTGACAACAGGCACTTCCAAGAGCTGGATCAGCCTCCTCTGCTGGTCTCCATTTTGAAATCCTCTTTCCTTGCAAAATCTTCACAAACTGCAGAAAATGCAGTTTTAAAACACTGCCACACTGCCTACTCACGAGCTTGGCTTTGAAAACCAGCATGTCTGAATGTGGATTCCAAGTCTGCTACTTACTGGCAAGACAACCTCGGACCAGTCTCTTACTTCTGTGTGCCCATCTCCTAGCCTGTGAAATGGGGACATTACTTAAAAGGGCACTAAGATGATTATATGAGTTAAACCAAGTCACTCTCAGTTCATTCTTCTCATTAGCATAGCCGGCTTAACACATATGAGGGTTCAACAGCTGTTACTATTGTTGTTATCATAGACTCCAAATACCCTGTTGTTTTGTTTGTTTGTTTGTTTTTGAATGCCTGCTGTATCTTTAAGTGTCTATGCATGGCCTCCTGTCACTCTAACACAAGGAGTTTCAGTGTATCTACTTCACAGGTCAGGAAACTGAGGCTCCACAAATTATCCAAGGCTACTCGATTCCCAAGGACTGAGCCAGGAGCTGAGCCCCCGAAGCTGTGTCTTGCAGTACCTATCTTCTGCCTGGCCCTCAGCCCTCCAGAGAGGTGTGTCCGAAGGCCTGTGGCCACTTGCCAGATCCAGGAATCTGACTCTCTGAAGTCCAGTGCAGGCTGAGTGGAAAGCTGATTTCACAGTGAATAACACAGGGCCCCCAGGCTGCACAGTTCCTGGGAGGCTATTGCTGGAGTTGGCTCAGCACGGTGGCGGCCTTTCTCCCTTTCGCTTTTCTGTCCCGCAATGGCTGTTTATAGACACCCAAATGTGCGTATGTGCAGGGCCTTATACTGCCCAAGAACTCTGAAGTAAGTTCTCTTTTGATTCATGTTTCACTTTTTGGAAGCACAACACCTGACTTTTATTCTAGTTACTTAAAAATGTGGAACTGGCAAGTGGACTGCAGGTCTCTTATTTCTGGCCCTAAGAAAATGCTAGGATTGGAAAGGCAGAGAAACTCCTTGTTCTGCCTGCTCTGTCATCGGCTGGCCTTGTTTCGTTGTGGTTTATGGCGTTAAGATGTCCAGTCCTTGGCAGGGGCAGTAGAATTTGTTGTTTCGTAAATGACACGCAACATCAGGCTTATGAAATGATGAACAGCTAAGATGAATTAACTCCAACTACACAGCTTCACTTATTTTTAAAATGAAGCATGCCCTGACTTTCCAGAAACTTCCTGAGCCTAGAGATTGGTAAATTACGGCCCATGCTGAGAATGCTGATTTGAAATACTGCACTAATAACTGTCTTTCTTGCCCACAGAATTCCTCTCCCACGTTGGGCTGGGCTCCAAAGACATGGTCAGAAATTCACCACTCTGGGTATGAGTGACGTTCGATTCTTTTGCTCTTCTGTAGTCTCCTGCGGGTTTTTTCATCCTGGCCTTTTGCCTAAAGGCACAGTCTTTACTCTGAGCCTGAGGACAGCTTGTCTAGTGCATTTTCTGGTGCCAGACATGGAAAGATACCCTTCAAAGGCCCAGGAAAAGGAAGCCAAAGATCTATGTGAAAGAGACCCCCTTTGCCCAGGCCAACCCTCCCCTGTGGAAGGCTGCGTCCCCAGCTCCTGGCTTCCGACTTGTGCTGTGTTTGGCCAATGGGAAGGTCTCCCCAGAGAGAAAGGACAGGGAGAGAGCAGGGATATCGGGGGTTTTATCCCCCTGCCACGGCTGGCTGTCGCCCTTCGCCACAGACATCAACTCCAGCGGGAGTCCTTTTCATGCTCGCCTCTCTCCCCTCCTCCTGTAGGCCTAGGGACAGCCGTAGCTCCCAGGGTGCTGCACTGTCTCTGTCATCCCCACCTTTGTGTGACCTCCTCTTCCAAGTCCCCACGTCCTGCTGAGACTCAGACTGATGCAGAAGCTTCGCTGCCAACTCACTGTACGCTCACCTATGGAAGAGTAGCACGGCTTGAAGAACGTGCCTGGCTTAGTTACTTGAAAAAATTACTGTTTTCCCCGTTCATTCTTCCAATTAGCTTGGCCAGCCAGCCTCAGAGGAAAGCTTTCTTTATCCTCTAAACAATAGAACGAGGCCCCAAGCTGCATCCTCCCCACGCTGGGCTGCAGCGCCAGCTCATTTCTGCCCCAAACCTCCTCGTGCTGAGGTCCCTGCCCTGGGCTTCCTGTCACCATGAGTGGCCTGGGGCAGAGCACCCACTGCTCACACAGGTGGACCTTTCCTCCAGAGTACTCACCCTTGCTGAATCAAGTCCATCCCAGGGGAGGCTGGTCGCCCTCAGAATGGGCACTTCTGGCATCAACCACACTCCAGCGGGCTCAGGCCTGCATCAAACAACCTGAAGAACACCACAAAGTTGTTTCTGTTCCCCCTCACATAATCCGGGGGCTCTCAGACTGAGTAATGAGGACACCCAAAGGCAGGAAATGCTGAGGCTGTTGGCCAACAGTGGAGCACACACATCTGGAGGGGTGGGGAGTCCGTGTCACATTCTTTTTTTTTTTTTTTTACAGAACCGGGGATTGAACTCAGGCCTTTGTGCTTGCCAGGGAAGCACTTATTCCACTGAGCCATCTCCCCGTGTCACATTCTTGAACGGACTTGGAACTCCAGGAGGGAGGCTTTGGGCTGCTCAGGGTAGTACTCTGGGATCGGGAATGTGCAGGGAAATTGCACGGCTGAGCACCTGGGCTCGCACCCCAAAGTTCTTGTTTTCCTCCAGCCTCTGAAAGCTACCCAATTTCCTCTCAGTTTTAGTTTCTATTTTAATTTGAGTTAATAGGAAGATCCACGTAAGAGAAAAAACCTAAAGATACACCCGTGAAATCTGGTGGACTTAGAAATCAGCCCAGCCTAGCAGGTGTGGTGAGAGAGGGTCACGTTGGAAAGGCACAAGTGGACTTTGCTGGCCAAAGTAGAATGGGCCACACGGAGGCTGTTTGAGCAGCTGTGGCCAGCCTCTGCCTTTGTTCTCTGTTTGTGGAGAGTGACTCAAATCTTGGCTCTTCTACACACTGGCTGCGTGACCCTGGGAAAGTTCCCCAGCCTTTCTGTGCCTATTTCCTTATGTGTAAGATGGGGGTAATGATGGTACCTCGCAGCACTGCAGTACTGAGCTAATAAGTCTAAAGCTCTTAGAACGGTGCCAGCCAAAGCAAGTACTCCATAAATGTCAAGCCTTCTGTCCTTCATCAGTGCCTGTGGAGGGCTTGTTTTGTGCTCCTCAAAGTATGAAGGCTTCTTTGTGTCAGTGAGCTGGGTCCATGGCAACTGATTGTCCTTGTTTGCACCATAATATTGGCCTCCTCTGAAGCCCATAAGACTTTGGTGTATGGAGGCTGGGGGAGGATGTGGACGGATTTGAGATACACGGCAGGCAGGAACTTTCCTGGCTCTGCCAGGAGCTGCCTCCTGGAGGCAGCACCCCTGCCTCAGACTCCCCCCACAGAATGGTCTGTACTTTGTTCTCTTACTCCCAGCATTTTCTGGGTTCAGTGATTGCTTTTGTCATCCTAGTCTAATTCTCTCCTTATGGGATTATACAAAGGAGAAGGTGTTAGTTGGATCAGTTGTAGTAGAATTCGCTCTCAGCTCCCTTTATAACCTAGAGACGCAGGCCTGGGAGTGCTGTGCAGGCAGCAAGCACTGGAGTAACAGCCTTGCATGATTTCCCTTGTCTTATTGTCTCTCTCAAGCTACAGGTGGTACAGACTTTCCCATTTCCAGGAGTGGACATGATTTTCTTTTAAAAATAATCTAAGTGACCTGGTGTGACGGTGCATGCCTGTAATCCCAGCACTTTCAAGGTTGAGGCAGGAGGAATGCTGCACGTTAGAGGTCAGCCTGGGCTACAAAGTGAGTTCCATCCTGAATTGCATAATGAAACTCTGTCTCAAAAAGATCAAAAGAAAAAAAAAAAAGTGCAACAGAATCAAGAGTGGGCTTTTCCCCTTGTCCTGGAACTGACCACTGGGGTCCAGTTGACAGTAAAAGGCACTGAGTCTTTCTCCCTGATGGGGCCTGACTCTTTCCTGTTGAAGACAGCTAAACTAGATAGAAATATTATAGGCAGTCAGGGCCAGGCCCTCAAGGAGACAGTATGGAAGATAAGGTGACTTTGCAACTTTGGAAGAGACAGACACTCCTGTTGAGGGCTGAATCTCAAGACAAAACAGTAAACAAATGCAGCCACAGACTTCCCTGTGGATAGGCATCAGGGACTGATATTCTAAATAGGTATCGGGCCGGCCAGATAGCTCAGCGTAATAAGGCACCTGTTTAGGCAGAGCGCTGCAGTCGGGGGTTCCATCCTGGTGTGCCATCCAGCCATGCCCCTGGGGCATGTAATTAAGACTGGGTGTGGTGGTGTGCCTGTAATCCCAGCAGTTGGGAGGCTGAAAATAGAATCACTACAAGTCAGATCTGCATAGTGAGACCCTGTAAACACTGTACTAAATACATTAAAAAATAAATAAACAAATAGGTATCAATCACCTTGAAAGATCCAGGAAGAGCCACTAACCCAACCCTACAACAGGAAAAGACCTTGTCCTGTATTCATGCCTGCTTGCTACTTGACTCGCTTCCCCATTTGGTACTGGATTTAATCAATTTTACCTGAGCAATGGTGCTTGCAATCTCATTGGTTGACCATAGTTTTGTCCCACCTCATGCCCACCTAAGTGAGTTCCCATGTTCTCCCCCACCTTAGACCCAAGTCACCGCATGGTTTTCCTCTATAAAAGTCCCTGGAAAAGACAGCTTTCCAGGGACCACCCACTTGGGCGCCCTCCTCTTGTCCTTCTCTTGGACAGGAGCTTTCTTTCCCCCCAATAAATCTATTCTGCTCATAACCTCCGTTTAGTCCTAAAATTCATTCTTTGTTTTTGGAGAACACAAACTTATCCCAGGTACCTTTTAGGTTAGGAGACCATTTTTCTCCCTGTGTCATTTTTTTTTTTTGTTTTGTTTTAAATTTTATTTATTTGTGTGTGTGTGTGTGTGTGTGGCCAGCTCAGCCCACCAGGGGGCGGGGCTGGCTGGCATGTGGTGCTGGGGGATTGAACTGCGGTCTCTGTGCTTTGCTGAGCTTATTCTAAATAGGTGCTTTAGACCACTGAGCCATCTCACCAGCCCCATCCCTGTGTCATTTGGAGGTTCATGTATCACCACCTCATGTATGCCTAAGCGAGTTCCCTGTGTTATCCACCTTACACCCACCTCACCATATGGTTTTGCGCTGTAAAGATCCCTAGAAACCCCAGATTCCCCCTTGTGTCTGACTCTTGGACAGAAGCTTTCTTTCCCTCAACATTCTGCTCTTAACCTCCATTTATTCCTAAAATTAATTCTTTGGGTTTAGAGAGCATGAACCCATCCCAGGTACCTTTTCAGGTTGGGAGTTTCATTCTCCTATATCATTCTTAGGCACTACCATGCCCACCCAAGCATGCGCACACACACTCGCAAAACTCGTGGGGCTGGGCTTAGGTAGAGAGCAGATGAGAGGCAGGGGATTCAGGACTGGTACCCAACAGGCTGGGGAAGCGAGGGCCTCTGCCCTCTGGAAGTGGTGACTCCAACCTGAAGCAGCTTGGAGACTGCAGAGCGTGGTTCACCCAGCAGTTGCCCTGTGCTTGGTGGGGCTCAGGGATTACGCCTTGGGCCAGGCATACTGGTGGAACCAGGGATTGAACTCAGGCCCTTGTGCTTGCCAGGCAAGCGCTTACCCTACCGAGCCATCTCCCCGGGGCCCAGGGCCAGGCATACTGAGGGGGCGCCTTAGCTTGGTTCTGGTAGCCAACATGACCAGGCTGCTCCCTCTCCAACCTCCCTGGAGTCCCTGAGGGACTAGAATCTGGTGTCTCCTCCCCACATGCCTGGATAGTGTTGGGCTTCTGAGACCTGCCCTGACCGCGGTCTGCTGTGCCCTGAAACACAACCCAGGTAACAGCACGCCAGTGGGTGGCTGCGCCCATCCACATGGATCCTAGAATACAGGGGCCAACTTGCCAGGCGGCCCTTCCCTCCAACTTCCGCTAAAGCCTTTCGTCTCGGGACTGGGTTTTGAATTTTCCGCCCTCAGGGCCCGCAGGAAGAACACCCTGGGAGGCCCTTGCTGAAGGTCAAAGTTCCCGCCCCTCGCGAGCTTTCCGCCCCGCTGCCGGCTGCGCACTCACCTGGCTCCGCTTCCCCAGGTCTCAGGGGTCTGGCGTCTGGGCCGGGCCCCGCTGGGATCCGGTCGCCTGCCCAAGCTGAGCTGCAGGAGGCTGAGGCGCGATCGTTCCCGGTGTGAGGATTCGAAAGAAAACCCCACCCCCACTCCCGCCCCGCTAGGGCTCCCGAGGGCGCGGCCTTGGGAAGTGCGGAGCTGACCTCTTTTCTGGCACCAGGAGCTTGCAGGAGCCCCGAGGGTCCCAAGCCTAGGAATTCCTTCCCCCACCTGTGTGGTCTCTTTGTGGGGGCAGGGAAGTGGACTGCAGGTGGCTCCTTTTGTCTCTGCCAGCTCAGACTGAAGTGTGAAGAGCTACGAACTTGGAAAGAGGACAATTCTGAGCTCCGCCACGACTCCCTTCCTCACCAGGCCTCCCTCCCTCACCAGGCGTCGCTGCAGGGACACCCCGCCCTTGGGCTCTGGCTGACCTCAGGTTGCCCACTGACATGGAGCCCGGTGTCCTACTACACTTTTGGCTCTGCTCCCTGGAGAAGGCTAAGGGGGTGAGAAGCTGGAGACAGCTGCCAGACAGCCCAGGTGGCGAAGTCACCGCGTGCCAGGCGTAGCCGGGCAGCGCAGTGGATGTGGGGTGTTCTACTCGGGACACCCCAGCCTGCATTATCAGACACTTAGAATCTGGTCCCTTTGACCCACCCCTCTCCTGGCCACTCTAGGAGACAGGAGGGAAGGAAAACTAAGGTACCACCGAGTCTGCCCATCTCCCCATCCCAGCTGGATGAGAGCAGCTGCTTGGGAAAATGTCACACTGCCCTGCCTCCCTCATCTTCCTTTTCTCCACCTTCTGTTTCCTGTCCCCCCAGTGTGTGTGTGTGTGTGGGGGCTCTGTCTTGTGGGAGCAGACTAGTGAGTTTCCAGGAATTTTTTTTTTTTCCTAACCAGGGATTGAACTCAGGCCCTTGCATTTGCCAGGGAAGCAAATGGCTTGTTTCACTGAGCCATCTCCCCGGCCCCTACAGGAATTTTTGCAACCAGTTATTTACAGGACCATTATTAAAAAGGAATTTATGTAAACGTATAAGCAAATAACTTACTAAAAGCGAAGGTCATACTGAAATATTCAGTGCTTCCATTTTACTAGTCCTAAGCCTCAGGGATATTTACACCATCATGTCTGGACGGTCCCTGCCCACCCCAGCCAAGGACTTCACTCTGCAGCTTGAAGCCAGCCATGCACAGTGTTTATTTACACCACGGAAATGAGCAAATGTTACATTCAGGGCTTGATTTGTGTTTTTAAGTCTCTTGACTTAAGACAGCAATAGAGAAAATGTTAATATAAATTTAAAAGTGGGTGCAACATATATTATGCAATATGAATCATATCACTATTTTAAATAAACATGCCATATAAGGGCATCACAGTGTGAATAGCACAAAACTGCGGGAACAAACGTTTCCAGCATTAAGAAACTACTTGGGGGGCTGGGGAGATAGCTCAGTAGAATAAGCGCTTCCCTGGCAAGTGCAGGGTCCTGAGTTCAATCCCCAGTCCCATCAAAAAAAAAAAAAAAGGAACTACTTGATTCAGCAAGGTCAGGCATATCATCAATGAAGTCTGACACAGGCCTTTGACTTGTTCCCCTTTTATCTGTCTTGGTCACACAGAAAACATTAACCAACATTCACACTGGGAATGTGGCCACTTGTCATGAATAGGCTGCATGGAGATTAGCTCCAGACATAAAAGTGTGGTAGAAATCAACAGGCTTGTGAGGATCAATTGGTTGTATTGATTTTATAATGAAATGTATTATTGTACAGTGTACACTGTTCCACATCCCTTCTAGCAATAGAATTTGTACGTATACCCACCCCCCAGCAAGAGGCAGGATGCTGAAGTGCATGCCCCGCCCTTCCCAATTTCCTGATGTCCTCTCCAAAGAGGCCCCCTTTGCTGTACTGATGATCTTGTCTTTTTTTTTTTTGCAGAACCAGGGATTGAATTTAGGCTGTTTTTTTTTTTTTTTTTTTTTTTTTTTTTTGCAGAACCAGAGATTGAATTTAGGTCCTGGCACATGCCAGGGAAGTGTTTATTCCACTGAGCCATCTCCCCAGCCCTCTGAACTTAGGCCCTTCTGCTTGCCAGGCAAGCACTTATTTACTGGGTCATCTCCCTGGCCCCTGACCTCAAGTCTTTCAGCAGCCAGATTTTACTGGAGACATAGGCATGAATATCCATCAGCATTAGGCACTTCACAGATACCCACTCATCATCTGAATTCAGAGGTAAGGTCTGAGACTCATGGGGCTATGATGTGGTGCCTCTGGCCAGTGACCCAGGGCGCTGTCATCACCTAGGACTGGCTGTGGTCTCAGGGTTGAAAGTAGCTGGTGGAGTCATGGATGGATGCTGCAAAGGTGGAGGGAGGTATCAGAGGAGTATCAGCATAGGGGTGGCGAGATGGGAGATGGAGGCCCAGCTCTGGGAGGGTGTGAGCCAAGTGTCAGACATCCTGAGCTGCAGGTGACTTTGGGACATTTGAGCTGGACACACACAGGTGCAGTTCCAAAGAGGCTGGGGCTGGAGATGGCGGTCTGAAGCCTTCTGGAAGTCAGTAATTAGAGGTGTCAATGTGCACAAGCTTGTCCAGGAGGTGAGGGCTGGTGAGAGGCCTGGGTGTGTCTGGAGATGAGCCAGTGGAGGCTGGGTGGGGCTGCTACCAGGGAGGGGGGGGGTGCTTCCAAGGTCACTTAGGGTGAGTGCATCAGCACTATGGTAACTTGCCTTGGCTAGGGAATGTGGGCCTCTGGTGACTTCAGGTGTTCTCTTGCTGGAAGGCCCCAAGGTCCTGAGCAATCTTCAGAAAATCAAGCTGAGCTGTCTCCAATAGGAGGCAAACTCCATGTGCAAAAGGGATCCAGTTGGGCTGGGAGTGTAGCGCAGTAGAACAGCCCTTGCCCGATTAGCCTTCATGTGCAAGGCCCTAGGTTCAAGTCCCAGCATGGGAGAGGGGTGGATTTGGCTTATGCTGACTTAAATGCAACATGAGGGGGACAGAATGGAGGTGGTGGGGATTTGTATAAGAAACTTTGCTTTTCACATCTGTCTTGGTCAGCTGTGGGGCAGGCCACGCACCTACTGGCAAAGCCAGCTACGGCCTCTAAGGCCAAGAAGACCAGGGCGCCCAAGCAGGGAGCCTGAGCTCGCCGCAGCCTGCGCAATGCTGCTGATTATGTGCTGTAAGGAAAGTGAGGGCTCATTTCTGTTCCGTTCTGTTTTATTACGACCCTGCCCTTGTGTTCCAGAACAAATGGCTATTTAACACACAACCCGCAATACTTCTACAGTGGATCTTGTTAACATTCAAGTCTTGTTTCTTCCTCATCCCATTAAATCCAAAGGGAAAAACAATCTTTTAATAAAGTCAATTGGTTTAGTCCATCCCAGGAAAAGCACCTTTATGATAGGAAAGTAAATGTCAGGAATCTGACCAAATACACAGAGCAGCAGGTAAGATTCCCAATAGAAAAGAATGACTCTCCATAGAACATAAATAGAGCCCCCCATATATATATTTTACCAGTGTATACATAAGTAATATATTAAAAAAAATTTGGTTTCTACTCTGGAGTTATTCAGAAATAAATCAACATCCCATCTGCGACAGGGGAAGCTGGAAGCTGCGGTCATGTCACAAACCAAGGTCATGTCACAAACCAAGCGTGCACCTTGCTTACAGACAGGCCTCCTCCCCTCCGGGCGCCACACTTGCAGGGCCAGGGCTGGAGCGTCCCTCATGCCGCAGGCCCTGCAGATCCAGTGTTTGTAGAAAGGTGACACATAGAAGGCCATGGAGGCTGGTCTCTGAGGCCACCGTGCAGAGGCCTGGGGCTAGAGGGAGGGAGGCAAGTGCCCCAGGCCACTCACAATGGGCCTTGAAGGCTGCCTTGGGGAGTGTCAATCCCAGGGACAGGATGGTAATGCACCTGGGTTTTGAAGTCTGCTCAAGATGAGCTCTGTTCACAGCCCTCCACATTTCGGTAGTTTGGCAAGTCTGGGCTTCCCCTGGGATCTAATGGCTTTTGGGAGTGGGACTTTCCAGAGCCACCAGGTGAACCCACCTTGTGAGCGTGAGCCTGGTGTGTGAGTGCGCAAATGGAGGTTAACAGGTTGCCAACGAGCGTTCTACCAGGGCCCACTGAATAGTGTCTGCTTTGGGGTAAGTGGGTTTTATCATTGCTTTCTAAGTGGTCCCCATGCTAATTAGATTTGTCAAAAGACTCCAGCTACTGGAAGCTGTAGACACAGAAGACGTGACACACACCTAGGAGAGTGTTCCTCTTAGGACTTGGCACAGTGCTTTCTTCTACAAGACAACTGGGCCAGTTGTGTAGGAACCCCTTTTCCATTCTAAACCCTTTCCCGGCACCACAGACGCAAACAGGAGGAAAGACCTCAGGATCGGAAGCCTTGTCAGTAGTTTAGGGTTCAGGAGCTGCTGCTGGCGCACGGGACAGTCACACACAGCCGTACTCATACCACACGGTCTGCTGGTCCCCGCCCGGCTCTGGGGATGCGGAGGTGCTCTCCAAGCTGCCTCCGCGGCTGAAATCCTCAGGGCCCCGGCTGGCATGGGGAGCCAGGTCAGGGGACCTACCAGGGCTCTTGGCCAGGAGCCCCTCAGTGTGGCCCAGCCCCTGGTTCTTGTCTCCCTCTGACAGGCTGAGCCCTGCCCGGACAGGGGCAATGGTGGCTACCTCCCCGCAGTGTGGAGGCATTTTGGGCTTGGTCCTGGAGGATGCAGCAGGTGAGAAGTGCTGGGAGCTGCTGCCACTGCCACCTGCAGTAGTGGCAATGGCTGGGACTGTGGCAGACTGCTGCAGAGGTGCCAGCCTCTCTTCCTTTGGAGGGGCCAGTGAGAAGCGCCTGGTGTCTGGTGGCCGGCTGCGGGGCCCTGGGCCTTGGCAGGGGCCATCAGCCTTGCCTGCCTGGGAGGTCCGCTCCCGTGCCAGGCCGTGGGAGCCGGGAGGCACAGGGCTCTGCAGGCTAGGGCTGCCTGTTTCTCTGCCCCCGGAGGCCTCAGGAACCCCCAGCTTCTGAGGGGATTCTTGTCTGCAGGCCTCTGGCCCACTGGCCCGGAGAAGGTCAGCAGAAGCCAGGCTGTAGGCACGGCTCAGGGATGCGCTCCGGCTGGCAGGGGCGTGGGAAGCAGGGGACACGGTGGCTTGCCTGGGTCTGCCCAAAGACAGGCTCTGGGGGGGCTGGACCTGTCTTGGGGAGGCTCCTGCAGGGACCTCTGCCTCAGCCAGTCTGAAGTTCGGCTTCACATAATGCCCGGGTTTCAACTGTCTCCCCTCGGAGGTGCTGATGGCTGTCTTGATGGTGGGAGCCACAAAGCTCGTGGGCATCTTTGTGCCCTCTTTCCTGGCAGGAGGTCCGGGTGGGCCTCCGATGGCAGGGGGATCATTGGCCTTTCGGAAGTAGTCACTTAGCAGGTCATCCCGACAGCAGGGAGTGTCCTACAGCAGAGAGAGCAAGAATAGAGGGGGAAGTGAGGGCCTGCAGGTCCTGGGAGCCTCCTCCCACCAGGTGCACAGGGGCCCCACAGCCAGGACTTCCTGCCCCTGCCAGGTCTACAGCACAAGGGCCCAGAGGCAAGGGGAAAGTGTTCCAGGAGCCACTCCGGCAGCCTGCTAACTTTACAAATAAGGAAACAGACCCAGAAAGAAAAGGGGTTGACTACACTGGCTCAATCTGTTTCCCTTTTTTCCACCAGGCAGAGCAGCAGCTACAAAGCTACTGCTGTGACCGGGACTCCAGCTGGTCCAGGAACATCACAAGGACAAGGACAGCCCTGTGTCTGGCAAGCCAGAATGCTCACTGCCACACCAACCTTTCTCATGCTCTGAGAAAGGGAAGAGGCAGGCAGAGGGGAGGGGTGTGGCTGGGAGCCCCAGGGGCAGAGGGCACAGCAGCAGGGACAGTGAGGAGGCTGAATGGGAAGGAGAGGCACCAGGGCAGCGGGCTGTCTCAGCTCTGCCTCCCTGGCCCAAGGAGCAGGCGTCCTTCGCCCCAGCCTAGAAGCCAAGGTCTCTGACTCTGCTCAGCCCCTCCAGCGTAGCAGAGGCAAGGCCAGGCAGAACAGCCTCCTGAGGCTGACGGGCAGGGAGCGAGGGAGACCATGCAGGCAGGACGTGAGGTCAGAGGCTGCCCGCTGATGGGAGTCAGATCCTCGCCTGCTGGGACCTGCTGGGGTGCCCCTGTACAGCCGTCTGAACCTGCTAAGAGCTTGCCCCTGAGCATAGTTAAGGGACCTGACAGCACTGTGTTCTCCTGCATTACCATAGACCCCTGGGGCATCCAGTGAGTGCTGAAGCCCAACACCCAGGGGCATGGTGAACCACCCATGGTGACACGCTAAAGCACGCTCTTAATTCTCACAGCAGCCTGGGAGGGTGCTGTGAAGGATGTATAAAACTACCTGTGTTTGATCCCGGGGGGCGCTGAGATTGAGATTGAGACTAGGCGTGGCGGCACGCCTGTAATCCCAGCACTTGGGAGGCTGTAAACAGGCGGATCACTACGAGTCCGTCCCATCTAGTAGTGAGACCCTGAACACCCTGTAGACCCTTCCCTAAAAATACAAAAAACAAAACAAAACAAAACAAAACAAAACAACCCCTACCTGTGAGGCTCAGACTTAGGTTCTACAGGTCAAGAGGGCCAGGAACCCAGAGGAACAGGTCAGGGGGTTAAAACCAGGGCTGTTCTCTACACTCATCGGCATCTCTCTACACACTTATTTTTTAATTCACTCGTAAGAATTGCACATTATGGGGCTCAACGTGATGGTTTCATGCGTGTCTATGACACACAGTGCTCCAGCCAGGTAACTAGCACTCCTAGCTCCTTTTACACCAAGTGTTCCTTCCTTTGGAGCCTTCCCATCTTCTAGCTCTTCATGAAAAGTGTCATACTTGTAAAGTCTCACCCCCTTCTGCTGCTATGGGACCCCAGAACGTCCCAGAATTCACTGTCCTTTACCCACCCCCCTCTTTCTCCTCCCAGTCCCCTTGCTGGCCATCACCTCATCTATTCACTTCTCCTATGACACCAGTGTCTGGGTTCCTACAGCCAAGCACTGGGTCAGAATGTGCTCAAGTCCCTGACACCTGCAGACCATGCTTTTGGGCCACCAAGGCAGTTCCAGCACCATTAACACTTGGGGGTAAGGGACACGTGGGGGGCTCTGTCATTTCTCCAGTTGAGAGGTACTGTCTGCCTCAGGAGCCTGAATGTGAAGAACATGAGGCTGTGTCGGGGCACGTGGTGCAGGAAACCAGTGGGGACCAATGTCCTAGGGATTGAAGGAGGACAAGGACCACATAATGGCTGAAGTTTGAGACCTGACTCAGCAGAGACTGGGCGTGGTGGCGCATACCTGTAATCCCAGCTCTTGGGAGGCTATAAACAGGTGGATCACTACGAGCCCCATCTAGTAGCGAGACTCTGAACACTCTGTAGACCCTCCCTAAGATGGGGGGGATGACTCAGCAGGGGGCCAGGGTGCTCACTCTGTAAACATCCTGAGCTTGTGGCAGGTGGAAAAGTAGGTCCAGGAGGTGGCGTGGGCAGATGGCCGGTGTGCAGTGTAAGGGAGAAAGAGGCCTGCTCGCCTCTACTTCTTGCTCTCGCTGTTTTGCTGTCTTCCGCCACCTTCCACTGCTGTTCTCTGCCACGTGCCACCCTGCCTTGGAACCATCTGCTACAGAGTTCAGCACATAAGGCAGAGGTGGCACACAACGTGACACTGTGCTGCACAAAGTGGCGAGTGGGTTTCCATCACTGGGTGGACATGTGGGGGCAGGGCACAGAGTAGGGGTTAACGCGGGGCCCAGCTTGCCGCGTGCTTTCCTATAGCCTGTGAACTAAGAGGCTGTGGTTTTTTTTTTTTTTTTTTTTTTGGCGGAACCAGGGATTGAACCCTTACGCTTGCCAGGGAAGTACATATTCCACTGAGTCATCTCCCCGGCCCCCAACTAAGAGGTTTTTCATTCCCAAATTGCTCAACAAAAAGTAGTGTCAAACTGGGCGTGGTGCATGCCTGTAAACCCAGCACTTGGGAGGTTGAAGCAAGAGGGTCGCTGTGGGTTTGAGGCCACCCTGGGCTACAGAGTGAATTCAGGACTAGCACAAAATAGTGAGATCCTGTTGTAACATAAACAATACAAAACAAAACAAAATTAAATTAGACCAGTAGTGTAGTTTACTGACAGCGCCTCTGTCCAGCCTGCACAGGACCCTGTGATGGATTCCCAGTATCACTTAAACAAACAAAAAAGAACGAATGAATGGGGACTTTGTAATACGAAATTCAAATGCCAGCGCCCATAACGTAACTCTGCCGGACAGCCACCAGTCTGTTCACTCACGTGGGGACAGCACACACTTCTCCTTGAGTGGCGCCGCAGAGCGCCAACAGAATTCCAGCGCCCAGGAAGTCTAAACATTTGCTCCCTGGCCCTGCACAGGGCCTTCCAGTTTGCCAATCCCTGCTGGGAAAGCTGCGGGGAATGAGGCAGTCCAAGCTCTGCCAGGACACCTAGTGTGAGACCCTGACCTGCAGGTGGCCTGCCAGCCAAGGTCCTTCCCTTGGTGTGGGCACTGGTTCTGTCAGCTCCCCATGCAGCCCCTGTGGTCCGGGGGTGATCTGCGGGCCTGTGTATCTTGCTGTCTCGCCACAATCCTGCACCAGGCCTCCCCACGCCACCTACCCGCCCCTTTTTTAAAAATGTATTTAGTACAGGGTCTGCAGGGTCTTTCTACACAGACTGGACTCACGGTGATCCTCTTCACCTCCCAAGTGCTGGGATTACAGGTGCACACCACCACACCCAGTCTCAGTGGCTGTCTCAGTGCAACCCGGGGGTGGGGGCAGTGTTTGTGGTGCCGGGGATCGAACCCCAGTCCCGGTGGCTGCCTAAGCAGGTGCTTTAATCAGCTGAGCTATCTGGCTGGCCCGTCCCATCCCTTTCTGACTGACTGCAGTCTGGAGTCAGGAGACAGGAGGCCCAGCCACTCACGTGGGTTGGGGAGCTGCGGTTACTCTCCTCCAGGAATTCTTCCAAGGTGACCATCTCGCTGCTGGGGGAGGCTGAGCAGGGCCGCAGCCCAGGAAGTGCTGTGGCCGGGCCCCTCTTTTGGGCAGCCGCCTGGGGGACAGGCCCATTCCGGGGCGGGGGGTACTCATGGCGGCTGAGAGCGCTGTGTCCCAGGGTGCCCGGGTCCCTGCTTGGGATCAGGTCTTCACTGCTGAAGCTCTCGGAGCAGCCGTGGAGCTGGTTGGAGGAACCTGGGTAGAGATGGGCATGCATGTCAGTCCCAGGTCCCTTGGGCACCCAGGCTCCAGAAAACCCAGGCGCCCCCCACCCCAGGGCTGACACTGCCAGCTGAGATTCTGAATGTTCAGGGACTTTTGGGATCCTTTCAGTACTTCTTTTGGCCTTTAAAAGCAAATTAACATGAAATGAAACTTTTTTTTGGTGGAACCGGGGATTGAACTCAGGTCCTTGTCCTTGCCAGGCAAGCGCTTATTCTGCTGAGCCATCTCCCTAGTCCCTGAAATGAAACTTAAAATGTAACAAAGTTTTAGAAAGAAATTCTATGGGGCTGGGGAGATGGCTCGGTGGAGTAAGTGCTTCCCTGGCAAGCACAAGGGCCTGAGTTCAATCCCCGGTTCCGCCAAACAAACAAACAAACAAACAAAAAAAAAAAAAAAGAAAGAAAGAAATTCTATCTCCCAAGACTACTAAGTTTTCTCTTGGGTCACCAAATATCGGACCTGGAAGTGAAAAGTGTTTGATCTGAGGTACGTATATTGGAGTTCACTCTGAAAAAACCACAGATGGCCGCATTAGTCCACGTGCGTCCCTCACACCAAGGCCACACACATCTCCTCTGTATCATTCTGATTTTAGTACCTGTGCTGCTGGAGTAAGCACTGAAGTTTCAATTAGCAGCTACTATACTCACTAGCCCTCAACCATTCATTATGAGTTTAATGAGCACCTACTATATGCTAGGTCAGTTGATGGTAAACCTTTTAGAGCAATGATACAAACAGCCCGCTGTGGCATGGGTGCCATAGGTTTGCCACCTCTGTGCTAGATGCTCTTCCAGGCCATGTGGAGGCTAAGAAGAAAATCTTTTTTCAAAGTTTATGGGGCCCAGGGATATAGTTCAGTGGTGCAGCACCTGCCTGGCAAATGTGAGGTCCTGAGTTGAGTCCCCAGGACCAAGAACAGAGAGACAGACAGACAGAGAGACAGATAGATTACAATCCCAGGGAAAGAGGGCACATGACAGCATATACATTCTTCCAAACACACAGGGCTCACTCACTTATAAAGACAGATCATAGCCTAAATCAACACCTAAACTTTACAACATTTGAAAGAATCAAAGTCATCTCGACTTTTTCTGACCACAGTGGAAAGGCCTGGATGACGTAACCCACGCAGCTGTGACTTGCCCACATCCTCAGAGCAGGAGGCAGAAGTGATCTGAAATCAAATCCCTTCAAAGTCCCCAGTCTGCACTTGAAGTCACACTGTGTGTCCTACCCATGCTTTGTGATGCCTCTAGAGTCCTCGTCACCAGTTTTTAAGCTTGTAAGAATCACAGGAGCCCAGAGCCAAGCATCCGGATAAGCATTTCGAGGGCTCCTGGGGGCAGCCATACCTTTGAGGCTGAGAGGTGAGCTGTTGCTGGACGGGTTTCTGCTGCTCTCCAAGCTGCTTGGCCGGGACACTGAGAGGAAACGGTAATGTTTAAAGTAAGAGGCTGCGGACCAGGCAGACCCCAGGGGTTTGAAACCATCTCTTGTGAGAAAAGCATGGAGCCAGAGCGACTTACTGCCTGAGTGAGCGAGAGTAGCACCCTCAGGAAGAGCTATGGATCCCCTGAATGCTCCCAGGGTGGTTTGGTGGCACCACCAGGATGCCAGGCCTGGCACAGAGCAGGCTGTGGATGACCAGCAGCTTTGGCTATCAGTCTCTGCTAGGTACAGGACTGCGGTAGAAAACGACTTCAGCATCGAAGGAAATCTCCCCAGGCTGAGCATAGAAAGCAGACAGAGGACTGCTCTAGGTAGACCAAGGGTCACGGGGCGGGGTGGGGTGGGGTGGGCAGGCAACCAAATTACGGCAGAGCTTTCCAGGACATAAGTGACCAGCCCCTTCTACGAGCGGGACAAGGTGCTGCTCTGGGCAGTTTTTGGACACGTGTACACACATCTAATCATGTGCCTGTGCAAGGGGTGGCACCCCTGCAGGTGACCACAGAAGGGGTGCTGGGACTACAGGACGAAAAGGAATAAATGTTCCTCCTGGTTGTTTGCCGCTGTCAGCTCCTGTGGCACTTGCCTCAAAGTTAGATCTGTTCTAAAGGGGAAACTCGAGACTTACAAGGCAAGCGTGGAGGGTACGTAGCCCTCCTGGCTGCCACGGGTGCTGCCCGAGCAGGCATGCTTGGCGCTGCCCTGCTGCAGACCCTGGGAAGGCGGGCGCCACCCCCTGGAGAGGGCAGGCCAGCCCTGCCAAGGCCCACAGACCGCTCATGCTTCCTCCTCCAGCAGCCTGCCCCAGCCACGGTGTCTCGTGAGAAAACAGCTATCCTGCTGGCCCTGAGCCCCTGGGAGCCTGGGACAATGTTTTCATCATCCTGCAAGCCCCAGCCCAAGCACATGTCCAGCAGCAGAAACCCTCAGGGCTCCCAGGGAGGGAGCTGCCCAGGTTTCCCAGGTCTGAGGGCACCCAGTTCCCAAGTGCTCAGGGGCTCCGCAGCAAACAGCAGACTAAACAAATGGCACTTGGGAAGGAGCCATAACAGACTTGGGGCTCAGGAATAGCAAAACAGCCTTGAGGCCTAGTGTACGTCTCCTGGGCCATATATGTCACAGGGAAATTGTGATACCAGTCAAGGTCCCCAAACATCACTGTGTGCAGATCCTGTCCCTCCCCTCTTGTGACCAGAGAGGCTGTGGATGCAGACACCTCGGGAAGCCTCTGGCCACAGGGTGAGATGTTCAAAGTGAACAGGGCGGCTTCCTCTTGCCATGTAGCCTCCTCTCGGGGTAGGGACCAAGGGCTCCTGGGGCACTGGTCTCGCTGTAGAGCCTGTGTTTACTCAAAGAAATCCTGTCTCACTTGAGTGCACCCACATAAGCATCTTCACACTTCGGACACAGTGGGCAGGGGAGGGGATCACCCTAGCTCCCACACCCACTGCCAGCGCCTCTGACGTACGCTGAACCCAATATAAGAAAAAAATTTTAAGGATTATTTTCCTAGCCTTCTAGGGTTGCTTTTCAAAAACTGAGGGCTGGAGTATAGCTCTGTAGAGTGCCTGCCAAGCACGGGGTGAAGAAACAGGTTTAATCCCTACCATAAAGAAGGAAGAGGCAGAGAGAGGAAGGGGGAAGAGGAGAGGAAAGAGGAGGGGTGAGGGAGGGGGAGGGAGAGGAGTGGGAAGAGAACAAAGGACAGGAAGGGCAGAGGAAGAGGGAGAGCCTAACCCAAAGAAACCTACAAGTTCTGAGGAGGCTGGGGTCGTCACTGTTTCCTCTCCTCCAAACTTTACAGTACCTTAATTCAAAAGACATGATTGAATTCTAATGTTCTCTAAGACTTCTTATAGCCCAGAGCTGCCTTGGGCAGATAAAACCCAAGAGCTCAATGAGAGGCCTTCCCGAAAGTGCTGTTCCCTGAGGGAGGGGCACCTTAATGTAGGGGCATCAGAGCTTCCAAAACCAGGCTGTTGGAGGCACTGGAGGGGTACAAGCAGGGGTAGGCGCTCAGGCCTCTGGACTGGACAGAAGGGGAGCTGGGAGATCCTGCGAAAAGTACTGTGGACCAAAACCTGCCCCGGAAGCTCAGCCTAAGAGACCCCCGCAGGGCCACTCAGCAGGGCCACTCACCGTGCTGTCTGTGCTGGGCGCCTTCGAGCTCCAGGGACGGCTCGCAAAGCTTGTCATCTGAACTGCAGCCTGCAGGAAGAACAGGGGGTGAGCCATGCTGACACCTGTACCATTCACCAGCAACCCTGCCTGTGCTGCACAGCCAGCGGTGGCCCTCAGAGAGCCCACATGGTGGTAATGTCCAGTTCTAAGGGAGATGGAGGGCACCCTAGGCAGTGCCTTGGAACCGGCTTTTTCCATCCTCCCTTCATTTCCTAGCTTAGAAGAGGAGAAACACCACATCCTCACTCCATGTTGTTTCCTCGACACGAGGACCCGAGATGGTGTGCTCTGGACTAGAGACCAGGTGTGAGGAAGTGAGGCCACACCTGTGGGGACACCAGAGGTCAGCTCTCCAGGCAGCCCTGCACCCCACCCACAATACCCAGCCAAGGACCGGAGGGTCTCCACTCTGGCAATGACTCTCGGGAGTGTGAGGCTCCCAAGTGCAGGGGCCTGGTCTGTGTCGCCTTTTGGTTTTGCCTGATGGATAAACCTGTGCGTATCCAAGGCTTCTAGAGCTCAGAGTGCCTTCACCAGGAAAAACAACCTTCTTCCTCCAGAGGTCGGTCAGTCACAGATGAGAAGGGGGCAAGGCAGAGCTAGTCCCCTCTAACTCCTTTAGCAGTTTCTTTCCTCTTAAATTCTACACCGTCTTTTCCCGTCTCAAGCGTTACCTGTCTTTACTCTTAAATTTCCAGGCGCACACCCGCCCCCTCTCGTTCGCTAGCCTCCCGTTCTTGTTCCCGGGCACAGCAGCTTCTCTTAGCTCTGACTCCTGCTGGGCATCTCTGCTCTGTGAACTCTGTGTTACTCCGGGTGCCTTCGGCTCCGCTTCTGCTCTCGTCCTGGAGTTGCACAGGCTTTGCCGGCTAACACTGACTGAGTCACTCTACTATTCAGCTCCTGAGATTACCCAGCACTTCACTCTCGTGCCTGAACACCTGAATGTGCACAGCCCTGGATGTCCTGGGAGCCAGGAGCCGTATAAATCTGCCCCCTCATCATGTTCACAATGTGGGACGCTGGGCTGCAGCTTTGTCAATGGACTTCAAGGCCAGACACCTGCTCTGGGTCAACCTCCTCCAGATTCCCAGAGTGAGGGGACAAGGGCGGTCCCCTGGCTTCAGCCTGCACCTCGGTGCTCAATCCCACTTCAGATTTCGTCAGGGGCTACCTGGGGCCACCAATGTCCATTTGCTGCAGGGAGGGCAGGGGAGGTTCTGAGCTTTCTCCATGACATTTGGACTCCTGGTGGTTGACTTGTCCCCAGTCCCTGGCTGGTGAGCAGAGCTGGGGTCTGCAGCTGTACCTGCGACCCCCAAGACCACCACAGTATGGCTCCTCCACACAGACCTCGTGGCTCCCACTTGCCTCTGAACTGGGGTCTTTAGGAAGGATCCAGGCTTGAGTCACCCCTCCAGAGGGACCCACACTCACCTTTGGTGCGACTCAGGTGTCGGGGGAGGGGGGTGGAGCTGGAGGAGGGCGCTGTGATGGCTGAGGCTGAACATGTCTGGGAGCCCAGCTCTGCGGGCCAGGGCTTCACGGCTGGGTCTGTGGAGGCCTCGGCGTGGTCCAGGCTGCTTCCGTGTGGGGACCCTCGCTTTGGTTTTAGATCCCCAGGGCCTGGGGCGGAAGAGGACACTGAAAAATGAGGCTGCCAAAGCTGTACGCAGGTGGGGTGGGCACACTGAGGCCTGAAGCAGGCGTAGCACGCACATGGACCACAGAAGCTGGGTGCCGTCCCTCCCAGCCCAAGGTAAACAGGGGCCTCAGCTTGCTCAACCCCTCAAGGCCACTGTGGCTCCAGGGTGGGTCAGACTGCCAGTTCAGGAGAGCTCAGGATAAACCCGGCTCTGGCAGAGTCCAACAGGGCCCGGCTCCCCCCGGGCCCCCAAGTCATGACTGCTCTGCTTAGGACCGAGCCCAACCTGAACCCCACATGCTAAAGGAAGCCCCTTAGGGTTCCAGAAAAAAGTCTACTGCCAACCTCTCAATTGTCTTAACCTTCCAAAAAGAGAAGCCCGGATCTCTGCACCGTGAGATGGACCATCAGATACCATTTTTACCTTGTATTCTAGGTTTTGGGCAGTGATGACTTGTCTACCAAGAAAATATACTCTTTTCACAATCAGATAAAATTATATAAAACATTATTAAAGAAAAGCAAGTGGAAGAGAGGATTGGTACTTCAAATACAAGATAAGAATGTACGGAGCCCCCTAGCAGGTGACAAAGCATTTTGTCACCCCACTGCACAGGCCCCAAGGGCCAGGAGTTTCAGGGAGGTTTCAGCTCCTGAAGACTGGGCCGTCTGCCCTCTTGGCCTCTGAGAACCTGGGCTCACTGCGCTCAGATCCTGGGATCTGAAACGAAGGGAGATTTGGATTTGTTTTGTTTTATTGAGACAGGGTCTTGCTTCGTAGCTTAGGTGCTCCCAATCTCTCAGAAGTCCTTCTGCTCAGCCTCCCAAGTGCTGGGATTACCAGCACGTGCCACCAAGCCTGGCTGGAAAATTTGGATTTTTGAAAGACAACCTTGATGAGAAGCAAGATTCAAGTCTGGTGGAATGAAGCTGGACAGGTCACCCGGGGGGTGAGGGTGGGGGTGGCATGGAAATGGATATGGAGGGGAGTGGAAACAGGCAACAGGCAGCATGAGTGGCAGGCAGGCAGGCGGGCGGGCGGGCAGGCAGGCGGGCAGCGCAGTTCCAGCAGCGTGTGAGAGCAGGGCCCAGGGGACCAGGCCCCAGGCACCCAGTGCTCCCAAGCAAGAGTCATGAGATGGAGCCAGCAGGAGATTAGCCAACTGCAACACTTTCAGAGTTATGGGTTTATTTATTTTTTATGGGTTTGTTTTTATGGTTACTTGCTTTTATGGTAACATTTGTTTTCCTTTTACAGCAAGGTATGACAATAACCTTTCTTTTTTCAGACAAACTTCACTGGAAACTTCGGGGGAAACATGTAAGTGGCCACACAGGTGGCCTAAGGACAGGGCACAGCCAGGGCAGGACGGGAGTGGCCGGAGACAGACAGGAAAGACTCTGGCAGGCAGTGGCCTCTGGCCAGCACTGTCCTCAGCTCTGGGTGTATCTGTGTGCCAGTGTTCCTTCTGTCCACTGCTGTTTTAATCTCAGCGTCCGGGATGTCACAGGAGCACAGCACAGCCATAGAACCTCATTCTGGGCTTGCTCTCGCTGGACGAAAACCACTCCAATTGCTCTATACACTTCAATAGAGCAGGCAATCCTTCCAAACACAGAGCACCTTGAACGAGGCTTTACTAACAGCGTCAACGACTCAAGGTTCTTTCAACATGGGGGCAAAAGTGCAGCTATTTTAACGTTAGCTGCTTCAAAACCTCACGTGATGCAGCCTATGTTTTAGGAAGCACAGCGACACAGACCACTTCTGCTCGACAGACGGGCAAGACAGAAGCCTGCGGGGGCAGGGGGCGGGACACACAGCCACACAACTTACTGAACACGGGCATCCTGGCCCAAGGACACAGGCTCGTATGTCCTGAGGGTCCCCTAAACTGTGCTGCGCTGAAGAAATGGTCCAGAGAGCGTGACAACGCATCTTCTATTTTGAACTCAGAATCCACGCTGGCTAATTTGGAACTGGGGTCAGGAGGGTCCACTATAGGCCATGCGGCCTTTACGTACTGACTTAGTCTGAATTTCAGAAATGGAGGAGAATACACGATGTAGACACATGGTAAAGGAAGGGATTAGAAATTTCCCATGTCTGAGAAAGAGACAGGCTCGTTAGGAGAGGATGGGATGTCGGAGGAAGACCAGAACCGCAGGCGTTTAGACAGAGTCGGGTGGGCCGTTGGAGACTTGTCTTTGTCCTTGCTTTTGCTTCTCAAAAAGGGGCTCTTTTTGTGCTGAGCTAAATTGTGATCACCCGGATAACCCAAAAGAGGAAGGAAAAAAAAAAGGAAATTAATGATAATCACAAATGAATCTAAAGTAGCAAAAAGCACTCAGCAAACTGCAGACCCTGTCCGACCCCAGGACAGATGGAGCCCAGCTTCAGCGCACAGACTCGAGTCAGGGCTCAGCAAATCACTGATGTTCTTACTCCATTTAGTTAATTTGGTGGCACCGAAAGCCATCAATACTCACTCAGCACATGAGAATTATACACCACCCAAGGATCCAATCAATGGCTTAGACCGTTTTCAATTTCAGTGTGTGTCAGATTATTAAGTAAGAACGCTGGTTAAATTAGGAGCCGGCTTCTCACATTAGTGATAGGGTCCCAGACAACCAGCTCAGACAGCCCCCCAACCCCCCAAGCACCTTAGAAACCCTTCGTGACACACTCCTGGCCTGCTGCCACAGCCCGGTCTACCTGAAGTACTCATAAATCACACCTGCACCTCCAAAGCCACCTCTTTTGGCAGGACGAGCCTAGATCTAACAAAAAACCTTTTTCATACCTGTAATTCCTTCAATGCCTAAAAGAGTCACTATTTCTTTTTAGCTTTCTTTCACTCCTATCCCTTTATTTTTCATTTTTTAAAATTTTTTGGTAAAACTGGGGATTAACAAACTCAGGCCCTTGCGCTTGCCAGGCAAGTGCTTATTTTACTGAGCTATCTCCCCAGCCCCTCCTATCTCTCTTTTTTAAAAATTTTTAAAAATTTATTTATTATTTATGTGTGTGTGTGTGTGTGTGTGTGTGTGTGTCCAGCTCAGCCCACCAGGGGGTAGGGCTGGCTGGCATGTGGTGCTGGGGGATTGATCCGTGGTCCCTGTGCTTGCTAAGCTTGTTCTAAGTAGATGCTTTAGACCACTGAGCCATCTCACCAGCCCCCCCCCATCTCTTTAAATATATAATTTTCACAAAGCAGACAACTGGTCTAATTTCCTGAACATGTCTTATCTTAACAATGACCAAGGGGGCCTGGCCCTAGCTCAGGCCTTTAAGTGGCTGCTTCCACAAAGCTGTCGCCTCAGGTTGCTGGAGTTCGAACCTCACACCTCTCCAGCTGGCCAAAAGTGCCCTGAAGGCATTCGAGGAACAAAAAAAAAAAACAATGACCAACTTAAGAGACTTTTT
>NW_004524646.1:3351153-3370145 GCF_000260255.1 Octodon degus
GGGGGGGAGATGGTGTCGGTGGTTATGGGAAAATGAACCCAAGGAGACAGCTTTATTGTTTAATTTTTATTTTGAGACAGTGTCTTGCTGAGTTGCTCAGAGTGGCAGTGAATTTTTGATACTGCTTCAGGCTTTACTGGCTCGTAAGGATTTCAGGATCTCTATTTCTTTCTCCATAGCACCACCTGGTGGCTTTGACCCACAGCACAGAAGAAGGGACAAGTTATGCCATGGAGGTATACTGGTGACCTTTCTCCCCAGCTCAGGGAGAGGCTGTAGGCAGGAGCCCCAGGGTACACTTGTTTAGTATTTGGGGACCAAAGAGGCTTGAACTGCAGGCAACACAAACTCAGCTCCCCCGTGTTCAGATCCCTCTTACTACGCAGAAAATGTTTAACCTAGCTGAAGCTAACTTTCTTGGCTTTAAAAATGGCCTGGTGGTGTGTTTACAATCTCAGCCCTCTGGGTGGGGGAGGCAGGACGATCACAAGTTCCAGCCCAGCCTGGGCGATTCAGCCACTTGGTGGTCCTGTCTAAAAATGTAAGCGCCCGCCAGATAGCTCTTCGGACTAAAGTGCCTGTTTAGGCAGAGTGCAGTGGCAGGGGTTCCATCCCTGGCCTGCTGTGCTGGCTCTGCCCCCAGGGCGTGCTGAGAGGAGACTGGGCACGGTGGCGTATGCCCGAAATCCCATCATTTGGGAGGGTGAAAACAGGCAGATCTCCAGTGTAGTGAGACCCTGTGGACCCTGTACTAAAATACATTAAAAAAAAAGTAAAAAACTAGGCTTGTGAGATAGCTCAGCACACTAAAGCGCTTGCTTAGGCAAGATTAGGTAGGAACCGCGGTTCAATGTCTGGCACCAGATGCCACCCCAGCTCTACCCTTAGGGCAGGCTAAGCAGGCCAGAGTCAGGGCATGGCAGTACACGCCTATAATCCCAGCACTGGGGAGGCTGAAAGCAGGAGGATCACCACTAGGCCAAGCTACATACTGAGACCCTGCAACAACCAAATACATTAAAAAAAAAAAAAAAAAGTAAAACCCTGAAAAAGGGCTGAGAAAGCAGTTTAGTATGAAGGCCCCGAGTTAATCCCCAGTACTACATACACACAAAAAAGTGGGTGCGGGGGGAGGGTAATGGTGCCTACCTGATAGGGCAGTTAGGAATAAATGATACGGACACCACCAGAGCTGTTAGGGGACTGAGCCCCGAGATGCGCTCCAGCCACACAGCGGTTCCTGATGGCTATTACTGAATGCTCATTCACGGACTGGTTCGACTGTTTGCACTATGCAGACATTTGTCTGAAAAACTTCCTACTTAATTAGACCAACTACAGGTAGTTAATTAAATGTAAGGAATAATACAGTTGAGATGATAAATGTCAAAAATCAAGCCATAGCCAGGGGTGGTGGCACAGACCTGTAATCCCAGCATTAGGGACCCTGAAACAGGAGGACCACTGCAAGTTAAAGTCTAGCTTGGGCTACAAAGTGAGTTCAAGGCCAGCCTAAACTGCACAGTGAGACCCTGTGTCAAAAAAAAAGCATGATGAAAAGCCCTCAAGGGACAGCCAGCACAGGCATGAGGACAGCAGGCTCCCCAGTGTCACTGACTTACAGAGTTGTTTACCACCCTCACCCCCGGAACAGACAACAGAGCATCCGACCCCCGACCGTGTGCGTGCATGTCACACGGGCACTTGTGGATGCCACCCTTAAAGGCTGGTGCATCTGCTGACTCAGGCACTTATCTCGGGTTCTCAGGGCTTAACCACCAGTCCCAGGGCACCAGATTCCCCAGCATGACCTCTAGAAAGTCCCAGTGTCTTCTGCAAAGACTTAAACCACTCAGAGTCCAAGCCATTTAAAAGCCAACTTGCAATCTTCAGCGTTGATGGGAACGTGTGTTGCCTGGAGTCGAAGGCCTGGGTTTTCCATACCTAAGAGGTCTGAAATCAAGGCACAGCTTCCTTACAGTGTCTTCCTTGAGTCACCACAGGCTAGGAAGTACCTGATGGCACTGTCCCTGCCATAAGCAATGTATCTTGCTCAATTTCCCCGTCATGTGCGACTGTCACACCTGTCTGTCTTTTAGAAGAGCTCCTTTACTATACAGGAACCCAATGAGTCTCCTTAGCGGCCAAGTGCTGCACTATGGATTGCTACTTTCCTCTGAGCACTGACAGCATATGGGACACAGAACTAGGAATCCCGCTCTTGTTTCCGAGCCCCTGGCGCACTCCAAATGACAATTCTGAAGGATGACAGACACCGCGTCCCACAGCTGCCACGGCTCAAGGACAGGGACAGCTGGAGAAGAAACCCTACCCTGCCTTTCAGACAGACGAGAACCACCGGCAGAAGCTCCTGGACATGAGGAGCATATTAAATGCTCCTGGGATCACCCTACAGAAACCTGCTTAGTAGTGCAAGCCACTGACACACCCCACGGGCCCCCAAAACACACACACTGCTTTACTTGTCTCTATGGGGACTGTTTAAATATAACCCTGGGTATCAGACACTTACCAGTCTACATAATAACCCTTGCTTCTTGTTTTACGGTAACAAAAGCGTGCTATGGGACAGTACTGCCCTAACAGGAACACAGAGTTCTAGTCTCTACCTGGATCACTACATGCCCTGGTACAAGGCACACTCCCCAGTGGTCACACACGGGCATACTCTTCCTGAGCCCAACCACAGCCACCAGGTGGGCCATGCTTACCTTTCCCCAAAGGCCCGTTGTGAACATCTCGCTCTTCGGCACCATTTGAGGCCAGTGGAGAGTTGCTGGTGTTCTCGGGCTGCAATCTGAGCGGCTGAGGGGCTGCTGGCGAGGCAGGGTCTGAGGACTCACACTGCCAGGGAGGGCTGTCCGCGGATGACTTCAATCGTTCTCTGGAACCCTCTTTCTTTGGTTTGATGAATTTCACTAAGGCTTTGGCTCCAATCCAGTGGTTCTTCCTGGTTAGGAGGAGATTGTTAGAAGGTACAATCAACACTCCTACACCCCTGGATTCCCTGAAGTGCACGAGAGATTCCTATCATCAGCTTGTGAATTTGGCCACGAACTTGGGATTCAGGATGGTGCTGCCGAGCTGGGGCGTGGCTCAGAGATGAAGCATGTGTCTAGTTTGTGTGAGGTCCTTGTGCTTGGTCCCCAGTATGTTAAAAATAAAAAACGATGGCTACATTCATCAACATTGCCCCGCATTCGTGTGGGACTCAGGGGAGAACCAAATCCTTCAGTGTAGGTTAGGTGATGGTGGAAGAAATTCCAAATAGTGTCCCTAAAATAGAACTTCAAGGCAGGAATCGGGGCCAAGGACTGTAATCCTAGCACTCCAGGAGCTCAAGGTAGAGGATCACAAGTTCAACTCACACCTGGGTAAGCTAGTGAGACAGTTTCAAATTTTTAAACATAAATACATTAGGGGGCTGGGGAGATGGCTCAGTGGAATATGCACTTCCCTGGCAAGCGCAAGAGTCTGAGTTCAATACCCATTTCTGCCCCCCCCCAAAAAAAAAAAAATCCCATTAGAAGGGTGGGGATATAGCTTAGTGTGAAGACAGGGGTTCAGTCCCCACTCCTGGGGCTGGGGGCAGACCATAAACTTCACATAAACAGTCAACTCTTTTTTGGAGGGTGGGGTGGCACAGGAATTCAACTCGGGACCTCATGTTTGCCAGGCAAGGAGCTCTGCTGCTGGACTACATCCCTGACCTCAACTCTTGTTATCTATGTGGTAAGTGTGGCCGTGCTGATAGTGATTCTTCTGTCCAAAGTCCATCTTCTGAAACCCCTTCTGCTGAAGTCAGGACATGAAGCAGGCTGGCCTTCCCTGACCCTTCCTTGGCACTGAGTACTGTGGCCAGGGGCACAGGCAGAGGGGAGCGGGCTGCTGGAGCGGGGTCACAGGTGCCTCAACAGTGACAGAGCTGCAGGCAGCACAGACCTCCGGGACCCACCCTGCCTCTCACTTCCCGGTTACTGGAGTGACCCAAATCCCTGCCTCAGCTAATTTGTCAGGCAGAAGCATCACCATTTCTAGGTGATTTCAATTGCAAGGCCAGGCCAGCCTGGGTGAGGGCCTCCGAGGCCCTGGATCAGCTCTGCACCCCCTGGGGCCGCTGCCTAGGGAAGCAGGACACCTGGAGGTTGCGCCTCTGAGACTTGCAGCTGCTGTTCCACCCCAGGCTTCCTACACAGGGACGTGGCTTCCTAAAGCATGCCACACCTCTGACGAGGGCCACCCTGCCACCTGGCTTCAGTGAGCTGAGACCACAGACTCTACCTCTAAAAGGGCCTTAGGATTGAATGAAGGCTATGTCTCCCCCAGGCTGGCTGACACTCCCCCTACACACACGCAGGACAAGCAGAAGCACACAGGCGGCCGCCAACGTGGTACAGCCGCTGGGGGTGGCTGCCTCGCCTCATGGAAAAGCAGCTGTGCCTGGCATCTTTAGGTCCTCAAACCTTAGATTAACTCACTTCTTTGGAGCAGGATCATAGAACTTGTACTGATCCATGATTTTCTCTTCCAGTTTTTCCTTATGTCTCCGTAAGGCATTTAATTTGTCTCTGAAAAAAATGGAAACAAAAGCTATCAATCAATCAATCAATCAATCAATCAATCAATCAAGTTTTAAATACAACAAACTTGCTCATCAGGCCTACATGAAGTAGACGTCGGTGTTTTCTTGGGATTCAGACCCAGACCCTGAACTGAAGCAGCTGCCATGAATCCAGGGAACCCCGTGACCCAGAGGCACCAAGGACCCAGCTGTCCAGCAAGGGTGGAACCCAGGCCTGGGCCCAGTCCACGGTAGGCAGCTGCCAACGCAGAGCAGAGCGGGTTAGGGAAGCTGGAGCGGGTGCCGTGGCTGATCGCTGCCCACTCGGGGGGCTGACCTGATTGCTAAATGTTAGACAGCTGTTCAGATTTTTAAGCCGAGGGACCAGATACCCTTTGTGCCCTGGCCTGTCACAGGGTACTTCTGCTCCCTAGGGAGCCTGGAGTGCTTCTGTTTGACTCTAGAAGCCTCCTTCATTATTATTCAGAGAGCTCAGACCCCTGGGTTGCTCTCTTGAGAATAAGGCTCAGAGCAGAGGTTGCTGCTGGGGCTACTTCATGTTGGAAGCCATCAAAGTTCTGGCTAAGCCAGGGCTGTCCTGACACCACACTGTGAGGCTGTATGCCAGGCAAAGCGACTGCAGATACCCCTGGTCACCAGCTGTGCTCCTCCCGGGCCTCTACTTAGTGTCTGCATTCTGCCACAGTCTTCCCAGCTGGGCTCCCCGGCCTCCGCAGTGCTTTGGAGGCTGGGTTTGGCCCCATACATGCGCCAGGCCCAGAGCAGCTCCAGGCAGGGTGCCAGCCCGCTGGCCTGACGCAGACGCTCTCTAATTCAAAAGCGTCACCCAGTAATCCCCTTGGGACCAGGCTCCTGCACCTTCGAGTCAGCACCTGCCCTTCCTCTGCTGGCAACTCCAACTCACATATTATGGAGGCCAGCTTTGAGCAGCTGTCATTTCTACCCCCAAATTACAGTGTGGGTTCACACACAGTGGGGTTCACAGTGACCACGTTCTCCATGAGCGCGTCTCCTCTTGTCCTCACCACACTCGCTCCAGCACCCCTCGTCCATCACAGGGCGGGACAGGAGTGCCACTACCCTGGATTCTGAAGTTATAGCTCGGATTACTCGCTTCTGGCTCCAAGGCTCTTCCTCTTGTCCTCCACTTCTGGAAACTTCCTAGGCCTCCAGACTTACACCACTTTGCAGGGACTTCAGGTTTCTGGATGGGCATGAAAGTCCTTCACAGCCCAGCATCACCCTTTCTTGGCCTTGTCTCTCAGAGACTGAATGATCCCAGACCACCTGCCACACAGGTCCACACCACACCCCACCCCACGCCCCTCATCTCGGGAGCAGCAGACACCGACTCCCCGTACCCTCACTCTGAGCCCCGTGAAGCTCCCTGGCACCTGGCTGGAGGACACAATGCTCACACCTATCACCCTTCCTGCTCCTGGGCTGCCGGCCTGCACCAAAGTTCCTACTTCTGACTGCTGGCCAGGGGAAGGCAAGAGAGGCACAGCCAACCGGCAGTACTGAAGTCTCCCCGAGGAGACGCAGCATCTGTCGGTGTTCATATCACTTGTAGAAGTGAATTTCAGAAGCCAAGGAAGCTTTGGGTGTCTTGGGCAAAGCCCACAAAAGCTGACCCCTGCCACTCCAGAAACTTGGAGCATTCCAGGGAAATCTAGGCTGGTGATGTGGTCTGTCCCTGGGGACCTGAGTGGACCTGAATGTCACAGGTGGGGCGAGGGAAGCCAGGACCTGCCCCGCGCCTTACATGTACTGCTTCTGCTCCTCATGGTACTGCTCCTTGTTCTCCAGGTTCTGCTCCAGGAGCATCTGGTTCTGCTGGCTCAGCAGCTGGATCTGGCTCAGCAGGTGGTGATTCTCCTCTTCCAAGTTCCCCTTGAGGCGGGAGAGCAGCTGAAACACAGACCCACAGCGGCTCGGCCCCCAGTGACTCCAGCATCCCAGCCGCTCGATGAAGAAGGGAACGGGCAAGTGTGAGCGGCTGGTCGTCTCAGTGCAAGCCGAGCCCGGGAAATGAGGAAAGCCTCAAAGAGCCCACAGCCTGCCCAAGTGCCCTCTGTCACGGCACCCCCTGACACGGAGGCCGCCAAGCACTGAGAGCACAGTGGCTCCAAGCTGACACACACTCTACTGGAGACCTGCAGCAGGGGCTAAAGGCTCAACACAGCCAAGACAGAACAGGAAACCGCACCCTGGAGGGCGGGGTGCCTGTCCATGGGAGGAGCTACATGGGAGGCTGAGGCAGGACAGACATCAAGGCCAGCTGGGCAAGGGGGCAAGACCCCCAATGCATGGGAAAGTTTAATTTCACTTTATAAAGATTTTTTAAACATGGCTACAAGAAAATGGTAAATTGCACATGGAGGAGCATTCTGTTCCAACTGGGCAGCTCTGATTTAAGAGGTGGTGCACTTTCTCTGTCCAGAAGCTATAAGGGACAATTCTAGGTTTTTCAAGCCATTCAGTTCTGCTGTGGTAGCACAGAGGCAGCCATCAGCAACACAAGCATGCACAAGCCTTGCTTGCTCTGATTTAATAAAACTTCACTTACAGATGCTACTATTTAAATTTCATGTAATTTTTACTCAACCAGAAAGTATTATAGTTCAATTTTTCTCCCCACTAAAAGAGTTAAGAGGGGCCGGGGAGATGGCTCAGTAGAATAAGTGCTTGCCTGGCAAGCGCAAGGGCCTGAGTTCAATCCCCGGTTCCGCAAAAAAAAAAATAAAGTTACCGTCTTAGTTTGTGGACTGTACCAAAACAGCGTAGGCAGGATCTCGCCTACTTTACCAACTTTTGTTCTAGAATATTCCCGTGGTATGTATTAGCTAAGTCAAGGCTTTGTATGTAGAGACTGGGACATTCACTATGCCAAAGGACAGGATGGAAAGAGATCCTGCTCCTGAGGTCACTGTGAGGATTAACTGAGATGACACAGACAAGCACCCAGCAGAAGGCCCAGTGCCCCCAGGTGCAGAGCAGATGCTGTCCCAGTCTCTTCACCTGTGGCCATCACAAATCTGCTTTCCACGAACAGAGACGCCAAGGTTCCACCTGCCTGGAGTATTACTACAGCTTACTGAGGTGTACGATCAGCAGGAGATGAAGGGGAAAGGAGGGGCAAGCTGTCACTGGTTACCGCCTCACTGAGAACACGTCCGGGGCACTGCTGCAATGCCACTGGGCCACTGCAGACATCACCCTTCCTAGAGGTCTATGGGCCCTGCGAAGACCTGGCCTGGCTGCAGTCCTGGGTACCCTGTGCCACGGGGCCTTTGCTAAGGGTGAGTTCCCATCCTGGGTCAGGCAGGGCCGGTGATGACAGGATAGCCGCTTGCCTCCCTCATCAGGCCCTGGCAATAAACCAACCTGGCTTAAGACATACAGGTGAGGGGCTGGTGAGATGGCTCAGTGGTCTAAAGCACCTACTTAGAACAAGCTAAGCTAAGCAAAGCACAGGGACTGCGGTTCAATCCCCCAGCACCACATGCCAGCCAGCCCTGCCCCCTGGTGGGCTGAGCTGGCCACACACACACAAAATGAATAAATAAATATTTTTTTTTTTAAAAAAAAAAGACATACAGGTGACTCAGGAGAGGTGGGGGACAAGGGGGGGCCCTGCCCTGCCCTCTCCACATTCACTCTGTGAAAGCCAGAGCCATATCCCCCAACCACACACAGATGCCCTGGGCCCCAGTTACTCAAGAGTATGACTGTATTTGGAGGTGGAACCCTTAGAGGAGACTGCAGTCAGGATGGCCTTGAAGGCAGGGACAGATAATCTGACAGGACATGTGTCTCTCTGGACCTGAGGAAAGAGACCATGGAAATACCAGAGGGGTGGGGACACATAGGAAGGTGGCCACTGGCCAGCCAGGGCGAGAGTCTGGGGGACTCCCAGCCCCAGAACGGTGAGAAATAAACATGTTTTCTAAGCTGTCCAGGTTGCAGCATTTTGGTACAACGGCCCAAGCAGCTCCTACCTGCAGCCTGACGGGGCCCGGCCTATGCAGACCTGGAGTTTCGCTGACCTCCTCCCCACCACCTGCTGGCCCCGCTCTGGCCCCTCTCACGATTTGGGCCCCAGTGACCCAACCACACACGTTCCCCCACAATCCGCACCCCGAGCTCTCAAACCAGCCCCTCTCAAGAAACATTTCCCCACACCACACCCTGCCAGTTCTGGCTGAGGCGCATCCTTTTCTACACAGTCCAACAGTCTCCTCAAATGTGCTGCACAGCCACATCCTGCCAGGTGACAGCACTGTCCCAGGCTTTGGTTTCCTTCCTTGTGATGTCTCCCAGCGCTAGCACAGGGTCAGGGCTGCCGAGCGAACTGAGCCCTAAGATCACATGCTGTCCCTGGGGCTGTCCAGGAGAGGTATGGGGACCCCCATCCTCCTGGCCTGTCTGTGTATGTTCGTCCATCCAAGTTCCCTTCCCCAGAGAGGGCTCCGCTGCCTACAATGGACATTTCCGACCTAGTACACCAGAAAGGACAGCTCCGAAAGCCTGCAACCTGCATGAGCCTCAGCCTTACTGCCCCATGAGCCCGTCAGCAAGCCCCAAACTGGGGCAAATTCAGGCCACTCCTCTAGAACACGTGGCCACTGAAATGAGGGGATCTGGAAACACAGCATGGACACCGGCAAGGACAGGCAGAAACACTGTCTCTGCCAGGGTGTTCAGTGGCACCCGTCCCTGCACCTCATGCCTCAGGGCCACCCACACATCTTCCTGGAGCAAAACTCCTGAGGGGCCTCACCGTCACCCCCAGCTCTTGAGGGCCCCGGGAGCCGCCCAGCCAACCCTCACCTCGCAGTGGTTGTCCAGCTTGGTCAGCGAGATGTCCATGGTTTGGTGCTGCTCCTTCAGCTCGTCGTAGCGCGCCTGCCAGCGGTTCAGCTCCAGCTGCGAGGTGTTCAGCGAGGTCTTCAGCTCCTTGGTGTGGGCATGCAGCTCTTCACATTCCCCCTTCAGCTGCTGGTGCAGGAAATTGACCCTGTGGAGTAGAGAGCCAAGGGACAAGGGTGTGAGCCATGCTCCAAAGAGGCGCTGCTCTGACCCAGCGCTGACAGAACCAGTGTGCGCAGCCTCAGACAAAGCCACGGCTTCTCTGGGCCCCGGGTCTGTCTACGGTGAAAAATCAGAGGATTAAACAAAATAACTAGTTTTTAAACTGTGTTCTTTGGGGTTCGATGAGGGTACCCTCTGTTGCTACTACACTGGGGCTCGAGGGAAATTGAGAAGACAGGCTTGACACAACGACACAACAACAACCCCCACTGAGCCAGAACAAGTCTGTCTGTGCCTAGCAGTCTTCCCAGTCCTACACACCTAATTTCAACTTCTAAGATAAACAGGACGAGATGGCAGGGTATTCTGTAAATCCACTAAAATAAGCAGCACCATCATTATTTTTGTAGTAAGGGTCTACAGGGTCTCACTACATAAATAGGACTTGTAGTGATCCACCTGTGTTCAGTCTCTTAAAGAACTGGGAATACAGGCGTGTACCAGCATGCCCAGTCTCAATCACCCAATCTCTGTCTCAGCACACCCCGGGGGGCAGGGCCAGCACACAAGGGGATCGAATCCCGGTCACTGCATCTGCCTAAGCAGGTGCTTTAATCCGCTGAGCTACTTGGCCGGCCCCCACCAGCATCCTAATTATTAGCCAGGGTGGGGGTCTCAGGAGTCAACCAGAAAGCTCAAATGACTGGAGGTACATACACTCAATTGGGAGGTGTGTATCTTGCCTGGTGTGCACAATTCTTTTCTTTTTTCTTTTTTTTTTTTTTTTTTTTTTTGTTTTTAATTTTATTTATTTATTTATTTTTTTGTGTGTGTGACCAGCTCAGCCCACCAGGGGGCGGGGCTGGCTGGCATGTGGTGCTGGGGGACTGAACTGTGGTCGCTGTGCTTTGTTAAGCTTGTTCTAAGTAGGTGCTTTAGACCATTGAGCCATCTCACCAACCCATACATTTCTTTTTTAAAAGTAGTTGTCAACATTTAAAAGTTTGAGCATTTCATATCAACACCCAGCTGTCCGGCGTCTCTGAGAATGCGACCCAGAGGATGGCCCGTGGCCGCGCATTCACACTCGCCCTTCTCACTGGTGTGGACTCTCTAGCCCACTGCCTGGGGCCTGCTGCTGCTGCTGCTGCTGCTGCTATCCCGCCCTGCACTTTCCCTGCCTGCTCAAGGCAGGCGCCAGAGTGTGTAACCCCCAGTAGCTAACCCAAGTGTGCAGAGGAAGCAGAACTGTAGAGACGTCAGGACCTGGATTCAACCCCCAGCTCTGCCATTATCTAGAGTCATTACTTATCTCCCTAAGTTTGCCTCCTTGTTGTTGAAGAGCGGGGACAACAGTACAGGCTACTCTCCGTGTGGGCATTAGTCCGTCTTACAGATCTGGCAAATGGTGAACTCATAAACATTGCTCCACTGCTTCACTGCTCCGAGGCAAGATGAGAGCCTCTGGGAACAGATGCTGGCTTCACGTAGGTTTCTGTGTAAAGGTCCCTTATGAAACCTAGTCGCTGCCAACAGCACTCTCGCTCCCACCCGGGCGAGCCATCTACCGCAGCCTTTCACACTCAGCGACACCAGACTGAGGCCACTTTAAACAGCAAGATCTGGCCCAAAGCACAAAACCCAAAAACATGGCACCAATCAGGTTCTGAAAAGGACTCCTGTTTGCAGCAGAAGTGCTGGAGCAAGAAGGCCCTCAGCGGGGGACAGGGATTCTGGGGACTCGTTCACAAAAGCCTACATGTGCTCACTGCAGTGCTGCAAATATATCCCAGCAAGCAGGAAAGTTCACAAATATGCAATCTGTGAGCAAGAAGGGTCAGTGGGACTCCGTGATGGCACTGTCGGCTTAGGGTCAATGACAGAAATCTCCGCCGTCATCACATGGGGGAGCTAAGAACCATCAAACTTAGACACGAGATACACCCACGCCCACGCAACTCCTTCCACTCAGTAGTCAGATGGAGCCGTTAACAAACCAGGTTTTGTACAGCTACACGGTGACCAGGGAAGTCGTCGGGCTCCGCCCGGTGGACAGAACGCAGGGGCCATCGCCGGCAGCACTGGCACTCACCTGTCCAGCTCCGCCCGCAGCCTCTGATTCTCGTCCATGGTGACTGCGTTCGTCCTCTGCTCCTGCTGCAGCGCCTCCCGCTCTGCCCTGAGGACCTCCTCCAGCTCATCCAGCTCCGCCCTGTGTTTCAGCATGTCGCCGTGCCTGTTGGAAGGAGGCTCCGCTGGGTGTCGGGCATGGGCCTCTGCGCAGTAGCTCAGAGCTGTAAAGACCCTGACAAGGCCTCTGAGATCAAGGCATTTCTCTGCAGAAGGAAGGGAATGGGGCAGCGTGCAAACAGAGTAGGCAGGACAGCAGCAGCGCACGAGGGCTGTAGGAGGTTGGGCCCTGGGCTCACAAGCCTCCTCCCACAATACCTTCCTCTGGTCCCTTCCCCGTCAAGGCTACTCCTCCCTCGAGAGCAGAGTTACACTGAAATCCATGTCTTCTTTGAGGAATTACAAATAAGTTACTGGTGGTTCACCAAGCACAAACAGATCTAAAGGCAATCACAGAACAGCCAAATTCCAATGCCTGTGACAGCTAGGCACAATGCCTCCTTCCTCTCTCCGCTCCCTTGGGAGCTCTACTCTGCTTGTTCCTAGCCCGGTCTTCCCATAATCCAAAACCTGCTGAGGGTTGCAGGGACTACCTAATCTTAGCTGGCCCCAGCCCCAGCCCCTCTCCTTTCTCTCCCCTCCCACCTCCTCTGAATTTTCTGGGCACTCAATCCTTGCAGGCCCAAAAGCAGCCTGTAGGGGGCAGCAGAGCTCAGCGCTGGAGTCCCAGGGCACTTCCTTCCCCTTGCCTGGAAACTGCTGTGCTCCTGGTGGACCGCATCCCCTCCAAGTCCAAGGGCACACAACGAGTCCAGGGGATAGTGAGAGGTCCCTGTGTCGGCAAACTCCTCAGCAGCCCTCACAGAGACCACCCAGGGTATCAAGCCGGGCTCCACACCTCCAGCTTGCCTGTGCTGTCTCCCTAGAGCCACATATGGGAGCCCAACAAGGAAACCTGCTCACAGACAAGTATTTGTGTGGTCTTTGGCCATGGAGCAGAGGCTGCGCCAAGCACACAGCCGAGAGCTGATGCCCTCCTTGGCTTTGAGAGTACAGCTTTTCTCACCCAAGCTAAGGATTCCATAAGAACAATCCAACCTTGACAAATAAGGATCCTGGACTGCCCATTAAGGTTCCCCAACTCCTGCTCCTTGTTTGTCATGTTAGGAAAGCATGACTCGAGCCGTTCGTAACTACCCCCTGCACAGCACACTCCGGGCGTCTGCTTACGCTACTCCTCAGCACAACATACAGTAAATATATAGAAGAATCAGGGCATGAGCCTGCCCAATTCAAATGCTGGAGGAAAAAGTGCGGCCACTGTCTCTGAGTCCTTTTACCCAGAGACCTGCGACCATCTGTGTAACCAGCAAAACACACGAAGCAACAGGGGATGCCGCCCCTGGCAAGGAACCACAGGGAAATGCCATCACTCCGCCGCCAGGGCCAGTCCCAACGCTACCTGCAAAGCCTTCCCCTGACATCGCTGAGAACACAAGATGCTATTATAATGCACTCTCAGGGGACACCAAGACTAAAATGGGCGCCTAAGAGGCTCAGGCTTGGCTCACACGCTGTGTGAAGGCTACCTGTCCCGCCTGATTGACCAGCACATAGCAGATGTCTGATAAACATCACCTAAGAACAGGAGGGGGAAGATGAAGGTGGCCAGAGGGAGAAGATGCACCGCTGAGTGAGAGGAACAGCATTAGACAGGGGCTGAGGCCGCGGCAGCCCTGAGGGAAACAAGGCGGACAGAAAGAGGAGAGCTCCAGGAGGAGGAAAGGAGGACACATGTGTGAGAAAACCAACCAACGTCAGCACTGCCCTCAGCGCCACAAGCACCGCCAACGCCCACACACGGCTCTTCTGGCGCAGAGACACTTAGGGGTATCTATGCTCCTTACACTGGTATGGAGCAGCTGCTGCTACCCGAAAGGACCAACATGTACTGGATGATCCGTGGACGGTGACTGAAGGGAACAGAAGCTTGCGGGCTAGGGATGTAGCTCAGAGTGGAGGGTTTGCCTAACATGCACAAGGCCCTGAGTTCAATCCCCAGTACTACCAGAAAAAGCCAGGCGTGGTGTAACCCCAGTACTTGGGAGGCTGAGGCAGGAGGAACCTAGCAAGTCTGAGACCAGCGTGGGTTACAAAGTGAGCCTGAGGCCAGTCTGGGGCTGGGGAGGTAGCTTGGTAGAATAAGCACCTGCCCAGCAAGCGCAGGGTCCTGAGTTCAATCAATCCCGGGTACCACAAAAAGAAAAAAAAAAAGGCCAGTATGAATTGCATGGTGAGATTTTTGTCTCAAAAGCGGGTGGGGGCATGCAGATAGCTCAGCAGTCTAAGTGCCTGCTTAGGCAAGCACGAGGACCAAGGTTCGATTCCCAGTATCACATGCTGTGCCAGCCCTGCCCCAGGTGGCAAACGCCTATAATCTCAGCGCTGGGGATGCTGAAACAGGTGGATCACTGTGAGTGCAAGCTGTGTAGTGAGACCCTGTACCATATACATAAAAAATTTTAAAAGGGGGGAAGATGGTGGGAGGAACAGCTGCCAATGAACGGGGTGGTCACAAGTGTGCAAGGTGTGTGATCTCTCTTTGAAGGAGCCTGTGCCTCTCACACACCTGACTACACACCACATGTCCAGAAGCCTCTGGGGAACTCACTTTGTCCTACCTGTTCCTGCATCTTGCCATACCTACCCAGGGGACTGGCATCCCCCGAAACATGCTTAGACCAGGAGTTCAGCGGATGATGGCTGACTTGACGACACACAACCCAGGGCTCAAGAAGGTCAAGAGCGCAAAATCAAGGCCTACACAATATACTGCATGCAAATGTTACCACCCCCACACCTGTGAGGACAGAGAGCAGGGGGTAGAGACAAAGGGAGAACTGGCATCACAGGGCTCAATGACGAAGATGGGTAACTGTGGATCCGCAATACGATTCTGCTTATTTTCTATGCATTCAAGAGTTTTCCGTAAAGTTTTTGTCTTTTTTTTTTTTTTTTTTGGCAGAATCGGGGAATGAACTCAGGCCCTTGTGCTTGCCAGGCAAGCACTTAGTCTACTGAGCTATCTCCCTGGCCCCTTTGTCTTGGTTTTTAAGGCAAATCACCTAGCCATATGCTGCTATGGAATAAATGGCCTGCAGCCTTGGGGCCAGGCCACCCCTGCACACTGGGAGCTGTGGGTGACTCCCTCCAGGAAAGGACAGGAAGGAGTGATGCCTGAGCAGGACAGGGTTTCTGTGCTCTGCAGCTGCCTGGAGCCAAGCACGCTGCGGCACTGTTGCTTTTCTTGGGCACTCCCATCCTGGCACTCTGTACCCGGTTGCACAAACTTAAATTGCTCACAATGACGTTTTATTTCCTTCCCACTGCTCTGACAATGGGAAGCAGCCCAGTCCAGAGGAAACATGGGAGAGTGATGGAGGTCGAATGCAGGCTGGGAGAAAGCCTGGGCCTAGGGGAACTGTTCCCAGGGGAACTCCCTGCACTGCACACTGGCTGCACCCCGCCCTGCTCCCAGGGTCCCCAGTCCCCAGCCTGCACACGAGGCCCCACCTCTCTCTGAGCTCCTTGTACTCCAGCTCCAGGTTCCGGTGCAGCGTCTTCAGGCAGCTGTGCTGATGGATGAGGGCCTCGTACTCTGAGGACTGGTGCTCGTGCAGAGCATTCAGGTGCTCCTGGTCCTGGAGCAGGGCCTCATAGGCGGCCGCCAGCTGCTCCTGCTGCCTCTGCAGCGCTTCGTGCTCCGTCTCCTTGGCCGTGTGCTGGCTCTGCAGCAGTGTGTACTGCGTGGCCAGTGCGGCGCTCTGGGAGCTCAGCGTGGAATTCTCCACCTGCACGAGAGCAGAACCGGGGATGGGGCAGATACCAATGATCAGGGGCGACAGCAGGGCAGGCCAGCCCTGGAGGGTGGTTCCACCTGAACCTCACTGGGAAGGGTCCCAAACCATGTAGCACAAATAGACAACAGCTGAGCCCTCTCCAGAAGTCCAGGGCCTCCCCTTGGATAACTTCCTTGCTATTTTTAAAACCTATTTTCTAACAGAAATAGTCAGAAACAAGAACAGAATATTTGAACAATGCTATCAACCAACCTAACATGATGTTTACAGAATACTGCATTCAACATGACTCAAGATTTGAGAATTAAACAAGATCCAGAACTAACTACCCTGACATTAAAACCAGACAAAGACATTTTGGAGACCAAAAAAAAAAAAAAATCCTATTTTCACAGAACAAATCCCAACCTCTTTGCCAAAGAGTTTCCTGTTTATTGTTCCTGCTCCAAAGTAACCTATTTTCAGTTTCCTCAAAAACCACATGTATGGGGCTGGTGAGATGGCTCAGTGGTCTAAAGCACCTACTTAGAACAAGCTTAGCAAAGCCCAGGGACTATGGTTCAATCCCCCAGCACCACATGCCAGCCAGCCCCGCCCCTGGTGGGCTGAGCTGGCCACACACGTACATACACACACACACACACACACACACAAATAAATAAATAAATTAAAAAAAAAAAAACCACATGTATGAATGATCATTAATTCTCCCACTCCCTTTACCACTAATACCCCCAGCACCCTCAGCAGCCTGAGGACTGGTTCTGGGGGCTTCTCCCAATAGCTGGGGGCAGCTTCATGGCCCACGTCCCTCTTGGAGCTGAAAATACACACTGGCTCGACAAAGGTTCTGCCAGGTTCGCAGCATGGAAAATTGGTCAGTTATTTAATCAAACTTAAAATGTGACTGCCAGACCTCTAAGTCATTCCTAATAACCTCTCAAGGAGCACACCTTGGGAAACGTGGGCAGGAGGAATGTGAAAGCAAAGAAATGAAAGCTCGAGCCCAGGCAGCCACAGTTCAAGCACCGAACCTGGCTCACAAGTCACCGTCACCTTCAAAGACCCTGTCGACAGCGAGCGAACCAACAAGAGCCACACCCTTCCCTCCCTCGACTTTATCCTGTCCGGCACCTGCAGCTTGGCCGTCTGGGTCTGCAGCGTGGTTGTGCGCTCCTGCAGAAAGGCGCTCTGCTTCTGCAGCGTCAGGACCTGACTGCTGAAGGCCACGTTCTGTGTCTCCAGGTGCCGTAGCTGTTCCTTCAGCAGCTGCTTCTCGGCCTGCAGCGCTGCATTCTGGGGGACAGGGAGGCATGTGTCAGTCAAGCTTTAAGGCTGGGTGAGCGCCAAGTAGCCACAGGTACCTGGGCTACGACAAACCCTCAAGCATGGATGGAGGCTGGAGCCAGGGTCCACCAGGTAAAGTAACAGCTGTCCTCTTTTGAAAGACAATTAACAGAATTTTTGAGGAACAGGCCATACACCACAGGGGACACATATTGTGGGGGACTCAGTGACGGGGAGGCCAGGTCACACTGGAGGCAGGACCACTCTGCCTTGTTCACTTCTGTGCTTTCTTCTGCACTCTGTGGAGCACCTAAGAATGCTGCTCTGTGACTTGGCCCCACCTCCTGCTGACCATGGCTACAGCACATCCTACTCTAGGGACAGCAGGTGGAAGAGGGCGGTGTACGCTACGTGGGACTAACAAAGAGCCCATCAATTGTGCCATCAACTGGGTTAGGGGCCAGGACGTGGGAGAGGGGACGCATTCCTGGGCTACCCCTCATTCACACAGGACTCTGGAAGAGTCACATTTTCTGCCTCGGTTTTCTCATCTGTTAAATAATAAAAATCATTGCTGTGGACTACAGTCACCAACTATCAAAACCAAAAGAACTGAGATGCATTGGTTAAGTTTTTCTATAAAGGGCCACGTGATAAATACTTTCGGGTGTGCCAGCCACATCACCTCTATCTCCACCACCAAATGCTGCCACTGCCGTGGAAAGGCTGCCCAGACAATGCACAAGCCAACGGCAGGGCTGTGTTCCTGTAGAGCTTTATTTACAGACACAGTGGAGGACTGTGAAACACAGTTCTGGGACACAGCCCTGAAAAAGGCAATGCTACAAGAATAGAAGCTGGCAAATAAGCCACAGGCAGCTCCTGTCAATGAGGGGCCGATTCGCCACAGCAAAGACATAATGCGCCTCTCATGCTAGACCTGTGAAGGGACAGCAAATGAAAGGCCTCTGTGGGACCCGCCAGGTCAACTCAAAGTGTCTAGTTAAATCAAAGAGGCTTGAACAGACTCTGGCATCCTGTGCTCTCTATAGTAACGACAGCTGATCATCGGTTAGTTCCACCACAGGACGCTCCCCGTCTCTGTGTGACCAGGCCCAGGGCACTCACATTCCGCTCCAGTTCAATGGCCCGGTCCTTCACCCGGAGCAGCTCCATGGTGGCCTCCTTGTGCCCAGCTCCCCAGGTCTCCTTTTCCTGGGGACTGGGGGCTGATGTTCCCAGAGGGCGCTTGAGCGAGTTCTGCACGAGCGTGGCCTCTGCCTGGGTCTGCCTGAGCCGGTCCCGCTCTTCCTTCACCTGCAGGTGTGGGGAAGGGAGCCAACTTAGGTGGATGGAGCATCACTGAGAGTCCTACGGCAGCTCTGCACCAGTGCTCTGCCTGTGTACATATGTACACACACACACACACACACACACACACACAACGCCCCTGCACAGAACAGGCCAGATGCCATTCTTTGCTCTGGTGGGGAAGGGATACCCAGTCTCAGTCTCCTGTGTTTCCCCATTCTATCCAGAGACTACGGGAAGGGCGGAAGCCCAGAGCCCGTACCTCAGCCCCACGAATGCAGCAAGCCTTCTCGCTCTCCTAAGCCTCCACTGCCCATGAAAACGAGGAAGACTGGGAAATGGGCACCAGGGCACCTTAACCCTCACGAGCCACGCCAGTGCCAGAATTGCTTTATTCCACACTCCAGTTCAACCCTGATGCTGAGAAATGTACCCCAAGCACACATGCACACAGCAGGGCTGGGAGAGCAGTGTGTATGTGTGGACTGCATGTGTGTGTGTGTGTGCCATGAGTCTGTACACATGTGGAGACTGCACAGAAAGCCCATGTGCATGCATGGAGCTTACCCACATACATGTGGAGAGTGTGGGGCTGGGAACAGGCATGCGTGAGTCCTCATGAGCCCCTGCCCCCGAGCATGCCTGGGGGCACTGCACAGCCCTGACGGGTGCCAGGTGTCACTGCCACATGGGGCTCCCACAGTGGATCCCTACTTCCTGCCAGACCCCTGCCTCTGTTCTACCAGCGTGTATGACTCAGATGGAGC
>NW_004524646.1:3370585-3377757 GCF_000260255.1 Octodon degus
GCTGGGCTCTCACCATCTGCAGCTCACTTTGTAACTGTTGGTTCAAGTCCACTTTCTCCTCCACCTGGGCTTCCAAGAACACAATCTTTTCTTCTTTCATGGCCAGTGCTGTTTTTAACGTTGACTCATTTCTGCCCTCCAAAATCTTGTATTTTCTGAAAAATTCAGAAATACAATAAATAGAACCATTTACCTGCCTCTTGAACCCCACACCCATCTCCTCGCAAGAGGCTGCCTGCCTGTACCACCCACGAGTCAGACACACTCCAGAGACCTTCCCAGGGTCCCTGAGGAGACACACACCTGTGACCCTGCCTAGGAGACACTCTGCCACCTTTCAGGGTCACTGTCTCAGGGAGGCATCGTCACAGTCATTTTACTGGTAGGGTAAGTCTTGGAAAGCTTAAGCAATCTGTCAAAGGTTGTAGTGCAAGGTGCATGGCAAATGCACAGCCTCTGCACCATACCAACCAAGCACAGGGTCACACTTACAAATCCACAAGTCCAGATACTGGATATCCTGACGTGAATCATTTTTAAGGAAGTACGCTTGCAACAATTAAATTAAGAAGGATTTTTTTGCGGGGTAGGGGCTGGCTCATGCTGCCTTAAGGGCACATCTGGTAAGGCATGGGGAGCTGGGGATCGAACCACAGTCCCCTGCACCTGACTGGGTTTGCCCCAGCAGGTGCTTAAGCCACTGAGCTAACCTGCAAGCCCCTGCAATAGTTAAATTAAAAAAGTCTCGGGGCAGGGGATGTAGCTCAGCGGCACAGCATTCACAAGGCCCTGGGTTCAATTCCCAGCACCAAAAGCAAACTAAACACCTGCTGTGTTTGTGCTGCAGAGCTACATCTTGTACCTGCTTGGCAAGTGCAAGATCCTGTGTTTGATTCCTTGTACCATTAAAAAAAAGAAGAAGAAGAAAGAAGGAAAAAGAAAAGGTCTCAGGCTGAGGATGTGGCTCAGTGACACAGCACTTACAGGAAAGAGGCCCAAGACCCAGTCTCCAGCACCACCAAACACACACACACACACACACACACACACACACACACACACACGACACCATTCCTATTGGACAAAAGGATCTCCCTCCCTGCCCCCAGAGTCCACAGGAATAAGATCTGATCTTCAAAGGACATAGGAGCCACAATGCAGGGACTTCAGTAAACACAGGTCTTGGGCTGAGAGCAGAGGCTCAGCCAGCAGCAGAGGGACGTGCTACCATACGGGAGGCCATCCTCACGTGTCACCGTGGCTGTTCTCATCCTGCAGCAGCAGTGCCTTGCTGAGCCCAACCTTCTCCAGTTCCTGGCCCAGTTTGTCCAGCTCACTGGTCAGCTGCTGGCTCTTCAACTTCTCTAGCACCAGGTCCTGCAACACAGCAGACAGGAGCGTGGGGCGGGAGCCTAACGGAGTCGCGGAGGAGAGGCCGGGCCAGCGGCCCTTCATGATCTCGTCTCTGAGCCGCTTCTGTCCGAGTCCTGGCTGCTTAGCTGGGGGACCAGATAATTGACCCCAGACAAGGACGGGCTGCCAGAAGAGAGGAAACGCTTTCACAGGCCTAAGCAGACCACCTGGCACCATGCTGAGGATCGATCTAACACACTCCTCTGAGACACGCTAGAAACGCCACTTATGGTGACCTCTGAGCACCAGGTTTGACTTCTCATAAGGCTGCCTCATTTATTTATTTATTTTTTTAAGAACTTTATTTATGTGGTGTGTGTGTGTGTGTGTGTGTGTGTGTGTGTGGCCAGCTCAGCCCACCAGGGGGCGGGGCTGGCTGGCATGTGGTGCTGGGGGATTGAACCGCGGTCCCTGTGCTTTGCTAAGCTTGTTCTAAGTAGATGCCTTAGACCACTGAACAATCTCACCAGCCCAAGGCTGCCTTATTATTATTATTTTTTTGCAGAGCCGGGGATTGAACTCAGGCCCTTGCGCTTGCCAGGCAAGCACTTATTCTATTGAGCCATCTTACTGGCCCCGCCAAGGCTGCCTTATTATGAAGTAACAGGTAATTAAATACTCAGACAATGTGAAACAGAAAAAAGCAGAAAGAAAAGTTTTACCAAAGCCATTGTTCTGGTTTACTTTTCAGAACAGATGCCGAATTCACCAAGGCGATTCCATCCTCTGATCCCCTTCCTTCCATCCATCTCTGCAGGAAGCCACTGCTTGTGCATGGGGCCAGTCACCTGCATGCTATTTATCTCTCCTACTAAGCCACAGGCAGGGTGGCAGCGACAGCAATGCCCCAAATATCCTTTCAGCCTTATATTAGCTGTCACCAGGTGACCCACGCTGGCCAGTGGGTGTGGGCAGCAGTGACACAGGCCACTTTCTGACTGATGTAGAGAAAAGCAGGTGTGTGACCTGCCAGCTGCCTTTTCACCCACTGTCACTGCCCAAGCCTGGGGCCTAAGGTAAGAGGATAGTGCAGATGGCTCAGTCCTAGCACATGGGACAGAGTCCCTGAGCCCTGCCAGCACGTGTGATTCGCATACAGCATGCGCTAATCCTGGGGCTCACCAGCACCTGTGTTAAATGCATTCCCACTTCTAACACTTTCACCCATGGTGGGTTTCTAAGGACACAGCCCACTGTAAGTCAAGGACACCTGTGTGCACATGCACAGAGGAGATGATGTAATGAACCAAATACTAGGTATACTTGCCTCTGGATAGTAAGATCACAGTATCTGATTCCCACTGGTTCTTTAGTTTCTGGGCTATCAGAATGAGGGATACACTTAGGGAGCACATGCAAAGCTCCCCTTCTATTCTGGAACCATGCACCCCAGAAACAGGCCCTCCTGCCACCCCCACTGCTCATGGCTCACCTCTCTCAGGGTGGTCAGTGTCCTCGTGTGCATGGTGACCTGCTTGGTGAGGTCCCTGTTGTCCTTCTCCAGTTCCTTCAGCTTGCTGGCTGCGTCCCGGCAGCGAGTCAGCTCCTTGTCCAGTGCGCGGCTCTCCTTCTCAGCCGCTGACAGCTTGGCAGCGCTGTCGTCTAAGACGGCGTCCTTCAGCTCCACCTGCTGCCACAGCCGCTTGGTCTCCTTCTCCAGCAGCTTCTTGTCCTTCTCCAGCTGGGCCACCTCCTGCTCCAGGGTCTTTTTGTCCTCATCCGCTCTCTCCAGCTGCTTGTTGGTGAGCCGAAGGGCCTCCACGTCTCGCCGCAGCGCCTGGTGCTCAGCCTCCAGCTCGCTCAGCTCCCGCTCCAGGGCCTGTGACTTGTGCCCGCTGCTCTCTAAGCTCTGCTGCAGCCGGAGGTTCTCGGCGCTCACGCTCTGATAACTGAGCTCCAGGCGCTCGGACTTCTTGCTCAGCGCCTTCAGCAGGTCCACGTTCTTCCGCAGCTCCTCCTTCTCTCGCTCCAGCTGCTGGTTCTCCCTCTCAATCTGTGCCATCTTGGCACTGGTGAAGCGCATGGTCTCTACCATCTTCCGAAGCTCCAGGTTCTCCTCATCCAGCTGCTTGTTGTCGCGCTCCAGACCCTCGAGCTGCACTGACACGTTCTGCAGAGTATCCAGTGACTTCCTCAGGGTCCTGTTCTCCAGCTCCAGGCCCCGGCTCTCATGCTCCAGGGCTTCCACCTTCTCGGTAACCGTCTTCAGGGAGGTCACCTTTCTGGCCAGCTGCTCATTCTCCTTCTCCAGCCGGCGCAGCTCCTTCTCCAACGCCTCCACCCGCTCCCCCTTCTCCTTGGCCTGCTCCAGGTCCCTGTGCAGTTGCTTCTTGTCCAACTCAAGTTGGCTCAGCTTGCTGCTGGCCTCTGTCACTGCCTGGTGGAGGGCTCTGTTCTCCTTCTCGACATCCTTCCCACGGGCCTCGCCATTGGCCTGCGACTTCTCCCGCAGCGACCACACGGTTCGGTGAAGGTGGTCTTTCTCCTGCTCCAGATCCTTGATCTACAGAGAAACACAATGGGCAGGACCCAGAGTGCTGCGGGAACCGAGGCCAGGGATCTATCTGGGCTGGCCCGTGTAGCTAAACCACCCCAGCAACTCCCAGGCCTGCTGCAGACCCAGTGTGAGGCGCCAATGTAAGTGCTGAGACAGCTCAGGTCAATGTACACTCAACCCAGCAAAGTGAGCATTAAACATACACAACATCTGTCTGCCTCTTAAAAGTTTTAGCCATTTCCCTCAGTCCTTTTTGTCATGGCTAGCAGGAACCAGTGACCAGGCCCTCCCATCTTTCCACTGTGTGTGGTGCTGTGAGCGCTATCAGGAATGGCCGTGACCCTCAAATCCCTTTTCAGAAGCAAGTGTCCCAGGCACAGGGAGAGGTAGCAGCGGGGCCTACCTGCCTGGCCTTGTCGGCCTTCAGCGCCTCCATGTCACTCTGCAGCTGCTCCTTCTCCCGGATCAGCTCCTCACTGAGGGTCTCCAGGTCCTGATTGCTCTGCTTCTCTCTTTCCAGCTGGGTCTGTAACTTTTCAATCTGTAGCCAAAAAGTCCAGCCCGGGGCTGAGGTCAGTCTCACCCAGTGGGCTACATTTAAAAGCACAACCTAAACCTCTCAGCCCACAGATCACTGGAATGGGCCTCTGTCTGAAGAAAAGGCATCCTCTCCAGTCACCACACCTAGGGCAGGGTGGTGGTGTGTGGGAGCTGGGCCCCTCGAGATCACTTCTGACTGGGAGTGGGGGAGGGGCCTGCGGAGTTGCATTTTACTTGGCTTTGGCGAACCATGTACTGCCGGCTGGGGAATGTCACCTTAAAATGATGGTCATGGTGGGGTAGGGCCACCTGGAGAGCCTGGGTAAGTCTCAAACTTCCTCAGGGAGTGGGACCTCATATGCTCAGACGATACCCACGAATACCGGGGCCTGGGCCTTGCATAGCCAGATGTGTGACTCTCGGGTGGCTCTCAGTACCCTTGTCAAATACAGGCCTTGGTAAGGAGCCACCCTGTCTTCCTCTCTCAGGGTCTATGCAATCTCAACCTCCTCAGTGGAAGCAGGCGGTGGGGGTGCACCAGTAGGGGGTTGCATATGAATCATGCTGTTGGGGCACTAAGCCCTCACCCCAAGCTGGGGACCCCAGGAAAAATGTGCTTCATCCAGTAATCAATATGGAGCGACAGTCATGGGGGAGGGAGGCAGCTTCTCCAGGCCCTACAGAGTGGCCGAGATACAGGCACGGCACACACCAGGGGAACTACAGTTGCTGTGGACATCTCGGGCTAGTGTAAGCTGCAGGCCAGCTACACCACAGCCGATGGCGAGTCGAGCTGGCCCCAGGGAGCACCTCCAGAGCCTGCTCGCTGACTGCGAAACGCTAATGGGAGGCCTAGATCCACCCTAAGGAAGGGGGAAGACGGCTGCGGCCGAAGCTAGGAGTCAGGGTGGGCTGAACTGTCTCAAGGTCCTGGGGTGACTACACCCTCCTGCTGACGCTGCTCAGCAGGCAAACAGCGAGCCTCCAGTACACGTCAGGCATGCTGTACAGGGCCAAAGAACAGCAAGACGAGTGCAGAGAACCGGACACTGGCAGGAGTCACACAGGCGGCAGCACACATGCCCATGCCTGCTTCAAGAGAGAAGAGGCAGCAGGGAACAAGACAGGCTGATGCTACCTCTGGGACCTTAGCGAGGTGCTCCACACTCTCTATGCCAGCAGGATGACACAGCAGGCTCTCCACAGCAGACACCAAGCTCCCACAGGGTGTGAGGCTCATCTTCCTAAAGGTCAGGTCTTTTGTGCTGGCCAAGACTAGACTGCCTTTTATGAGGACGCCTCCTGCACTAGACCCACAGGAACCTAAGAAGCCAGCACATACAGTCACCTCTCCTTTGCTCCAAACCAAAAGACCAGGCACAAAATGGGGCATCTTCTCTTGGCCTATAAAATTAGGACAAGCCCTGTAGCAGCAAAAATTCTGCACGGTGCACGGGGAGCAGGGCAGTGGGGCAGCCTCCCAACGGTCCCTCTCAAGGCAGGACTGGGTGTGTGTCAAGCCCCACTTGGGTGAAGAGCCAGTAGGGAGCACCCTTGCAGAATGCATCTCCCACTGGCCCTCAACAAGTGACATCTCTGAGCTCAGGAGCACTTGACACTGCAGATATCAAAGGTGCCAGTCCTGCAAGGGGGCCATCAAGAAGAGCATTCCTGGTTCCACCTGTATAGAATGCAGTGCTGGGTGTGGTCAGAACCTACAATGTAACTTCGCCAGCCTCCACCCAGGAAGACCAGCCCCAGGCTGTGCTGTCCAGCAAACTCACCTTCTTGCTGAGCTGGTGATTCTCCTTCTCCAGCTCCCCACACTTGAGGTTGCTCTCCTCCAGTGCCAGGGATGCATCCCGCAGCCCCTGGATGGTGCTCTGGAGGCTCTGATTCTCCTTCTCCAGTTTCAGGATGCGACTAGAGGCACACTCGTTTAGCTCAAACACAAATGACTTCCTGGAGGCTGAAGCACAGTGGTTCATGGTCCTTTTCTGCAGTTTCCACCCTTATGCTCTACCTAGAGCCCAGAACCCCAAGCTCAGGGAGCTGGGAACCCACTTCCAGCTCCTCCACTTTCATCCCTGTGCTAGCTTAGCTGGGCTCAAGGAGAGAGCAAGCTGCAGGGCAGGAGCTAATAAAGCAAGCTAGACTAGGTAACCTGCAGGGACCATTTCCATGCCAAGTTGTTAACCTGACCACCTACTCAAGGACTGCAGGGGCCAGCAGAGAGGGCCAGCGAGCCATGTTTTCTTTCCTGCTGCAAAGGCAGCAGGCACCGGGACTGCTCAGCAGGGAAGGCACAGTAAGTGACCAGTAGTTCTGCCGCAGGGCACAAAAAGCTACACTACCCACCACTTGCCAGCCTGGGTGAGAACCCTGGCATAGACTTACGATTTTATAGTTATCCTAGAGAAAAGTGGAGGCCTATGCACAAATGGCTTTAAAAATTCCAAGTAAGACAGAAGCATAAAGGAAAGACTTTAAGAGGCAAATTGTCTATTTTGGTTTTAAGCAGCTCAAATGCAGGCAGAGAAGGGACTGCTGTCCTGGGACAGGACCACAGCAGGTGAGTCAGGGCTTTTCAGGAAGAAAACATCAGACACGAAAGGTCTCTGAAGGAGGAAACAAGGCTGCTCCGCCCACTGTAAGCTGAGCACACTGGGCAGCTAACTGGCAGTCACCAACCCCTACACACCTGCTCCTCAGCCGTCACCTG
>NW_004524646.1:3379477-3384239 GCF_000260255.1 Octodon degus
TGTGGCACGAGGACGAGTGAACAGCCGCTTTCAACAATAACCTTACTGGCCTTCTTAGGGATGTTTACGAGGATGTCAAAAAGCCAGCACCAGAGCAAGCCCAAGGCACTGCCACACTTCGCAAGGCTAAGTAAACATCAACTTGGGCTATCAGGTGTGCAGGAATGAGGAGTGGTGCTACTTTCGAACACAGGAACCTGCTCATTGTTTGCCTGGCGCTGAAGCTTCCTGCTCCGGGCTGCCCGCCCCCTCTTCCCAAGAAGGCGCCTCATCTGGGGACCGGCAGAGGGCAGCAGCGCAAGCCCAGGACTAGCCTGGCGGGGTTCAGAGCAGCAGTCACTGGGCAGGAATCCCTACCCAGGAGGCAAAAGACAGGCTGCATCCATCTTGCCCAATTATGCAAATGAACTGACGAAGTAATGCCTAGGGTACATTTATAACTGAGATTAGCGACCAATGGGGACTCTCCTGCCATCAGGGCTTTCAACCATCCAGACAGGCTTAAGATGTCCCCCGGGCGTCAGCGTGCTGTGATCTGGAAGCTCCTGAGTGGCCATATGGGAAACCGAGCAGCCTGGCGACACTTAATTTGTATTTTGCGTCCCGACATCCAGACTGCCAGACCCCTCGAGCTCTCCAGGGGGAGGACTGTAATGAAACAGTTCCAAGTGGCACTTGAAGGAAATTATATTTACTTGAGGTGAATGGATGGGCCACCGTGAGGACTCTGTGCCAGGCCTCGCCTCTGGGTGAGGATGCAGCCCCAGTCCAGCCGGGTCCGGGACGCGACCTACCATCTGACAGCTCTGCGTTCTTAGACAGCTGCTCCAGCTCCCAGCCGAGGTGGGCCGACTCATTCATGCTCTGCTTCTGGGCAATCTCCAGGACCATGTTCTCTTCTAGCAGCTCCTCAATGCGCTTTTTATCTGTGTCACGGTCCTAGGGCAGGAGAGGGAAGGAGGATGTCAAAAAGCCAGCACCAGAACAAGCCCAAGGCACTGCCACACTTCGGGAATGAAGGAATGAAGTCGGGCCCCAGCCTGGGAGCTACTGCCAGCTGCTGAGGATGAAGGGACAGCACCTGCCTGCTCCTTTCCAGGCACAGAGCTGCACATGAGTGCACCACATGGGCCCCACTGTGACAGCGACAGCCATCAGATGGAACCTCAACCCGGCCACCTGCATTCCAGAGAGAACCACAAGTCTCTAACCGAATGTAGGGTCATCAAGGAGACACCCACACAGGGCTCTGGAGCAGGCACTTTGGTGACAGGCAGGTCTGCGGCTCTGCAGCAGGTCTTTGGGACCTCAAAAGCCCTGAAGAGCTATCCCCACACCGCCCACCAAGGAAACCCCAGCAGGGGTGCTCATCTTACAGAAAAGCCACGCAGAAGCCAGTTAGCTGCTTTGAGGTGTTAGATGCCCACTCAAGCTCACTGAGCTCAGCGGCTAGAAGATCAGAAGGCCTGGCCCACAGCCCACCCTGTGGTTGTGCACATGGCACCTGCGCAGCTGCCAATACCAGTTCCAGGTCGTGCAGCTTGGATTTCAGCTGTAGATTCTCCTTCTCCAGCTCGTGGACTTTGTCACCCCGCGCCCGGGCAGCAGTCAGCTGCTCCTCCAGCATGGCCTTGGTTTCGATTAAGATGATGTTGTCTTCTCTCAGCTCCTGAGGAGCAAAGGCAGAGAGGAGACCCTCAGGGAAAGGTGCGGGGCTCACGGCCACAGGATCCTCAACCCAGGGTTTTTCCAGATCCCGGGACCCAAACCTCCATCCAGGCCCAGGCCCGAGACAGGAAGCTCTGCCTCTACTTCTTACACCCTCACCTCTTCTCAGGAGGCAAAGACACAGGGGCTTTCTTTACTGAAGAACAAATCCAGAAATTGAGAAAACACTGAACTTGGGGAAAGGGGGCCAGGGTGTGGCTAACGCCTTGACACTGAGGACCTCACTCTGACAAGCGGACTCTGCTGACACAGTCAGGGCCTCTCCAGTCTACGTTTCCACAGCAAGCTGTGGGGAGGCCGAGCATCTACCAGGGGTCCCCAGGTCTGAATGTGCTCCTTTCCTGTCAGCATTCATCCCACTGATCAGGGTTCTGGAAAGAGTGGCCATTCAGGAGGCTTTCATGCAGCACACAGTTGCTATTTGAGCATGTTATGCACGCACCCTTGGTTGAACAAAAGTGCCCGGCAGTTCCTGGAAATGTCTTTACAGCAGTGAAGTTGGAGCACTGCAAGCCAAGCAAACGCAAGCCCCCGAGACCCATGTGGCTGAGGGGTCCACGGGTCGGTGGGTCACCTTTCTGCAGCCCTCATGGTGGACCCTCTCAGTTTCTTGCATCCTCTGAGCCCCAAAGTCCGTCCCACCCAGAGATTACCATACGGGAGGAGGCTGGGCATTCGTGCTTAAGCACCACACGCTCACATCTCTGCTCACGTCCCCAATGGGCCGGAATCCAAGACTCTCCGCGAAGGGGAAACCGCCTGCTTTCCAGTAAGCGGTCACAGTCTTGATCCACGCCTGGCAGCCAGGGACAGCTTGCTCTCCTTGTGCCCCTCCCTGTCCATCCCTGCAGTGGACAGCAGCCCTCCGGGACCCAGCGATAGCCACCTCCTTTGGACTGACATGGGTAAGTTGAAAATTGAGGCCAAAGCACAAACCTGCTTAGGGCCAAAGCTAAGCCTGCACTTGGGTCAGAGTGCTCAGACTGCATCCAGGGGACTCACATGGGCAGAAGAGGCCCAGACTACTACTAATGTCACTGAGCTGGACAACAATGAGGTTTCAAGCAGGCGCAAGGCCCAGCCATCCCTCTCCCATTGCTGCCTACCCTGTTCTCCCCAGCATCCCCAGCCTACCCACCACGAGCCAAGGCAACCACAGCACAGGCTGCCCCTTCATCCTCTTGGCCAGCTCCTATTCAGACTTCAAGAGCCAGCATGAGGTACCCCTCTGAGAAGCGCTTATGAATCAATGCCCTCCTAATGCTGAGCCAGGCATTTGACCTCCCACATTCCCTGGGCCTGCTCTGGAGCAGTGGTCATTGCCGGGCGTCTCTGACACTCCTCAGGACAGGACTTCCCCACTTCCCCTTTCATGAGCCTCACACACATGTTCAATGACATCTGTCGGCCAATCACACAGCAAGGGGGATACAGGGGTGGCTTACGAGGTGGGTTTTGAGGGACTTGGACACTTTCAACAGGCAGGGCTGGACAGATGCGTCAGGAGAGGGATGCAGCACCCAACAGAATGATTCCTAACTGCCATTCGACTCTTCCTCAGTTTCCCCGGGGTCCCAAACTCCAGTCAGGCAGCAGAAATAGCCGACCTTCACTGGGATCTTGGAGGTGAGAGCAGAGAGCAGAGCCTGCGCTCTACCGGGGTGGGAGTGCAGGAGGAGGAAGGCCAGTCCACGTCTCTGGGAAGGTACCCACAGCCACCTGCCCATCACGGCTGACCCCACGAGAAGTGGGAGGTGATTTAAAGTCACCCCAGCTTAAGCCATGTTTAGGAAATCACAGGCTGGCTTTGAGAGCCCATCCCCAGCAGCATATGTATATACATGTTTGTGTGTATGTGTTACTGAAGACTGAACACAGGCTCTCTGCACTGAGCTACATTAAGCTAAGTCCTGTCTCCCCCCCACCGCAACCCCCGGCACTGAGGATTGAACCCAGGACCTAATGCTTGCCAGCCTGGCGCTTCTGCCACTGAGCTATTTCCCCAGTCCTCAGTCTTTTTTGAGACAGGATCCTTCTAAGTCATGAAGGTGCCCAGGATCCCAGAGTGCTGAGATTGCAGGTGCACAGCACCACACCTGCCCGACAATCCACTTTTTAAATGTGCCCCCAGGACTTGATGCTCCAGCCAGCCAGGGGGGCTTCAGGGATGACACACAGGTCTGCCCCGGGCTCTAGGCCCAGGACCTCTCAACCACAGCTTCCTCCTCTTTCCTAAGAAGGGCATGACAACGAGATGTAGGGCAGGTACAGTGTGAGCAACACTCACCAGCTGCGGGGCCACAGTCACCTCATGGCCTACAGGGCACTGCTCCTTCCAGCACTCAGCCAGGGAGCACCCACCATGGTCACAGGCAAAAAGCTGGTTTCCTGGGCCAGGGAGATAGCTCAGTGGCATAAGCACCTGCCTGGCAAGCGCAAGGTCCTGAGTTTGATCCCTGGTACCACAAAAAAATAAAAGCCCCTTCTCAAGGGCTGCCTGGGGTGTGGCTCTGAGGGACACTGCTAGCCTAGCCTAGCATTCAAGAGGCCCTGGGTTTGACCCCCATTACAAAGAAGAGGGGGAAAATACCCTCTAAACTCAAAAACAAAACATGGTTTCCATGGGAACCTCTGCTACCCCACAAGCACCAAACACTAGAGAGCATGCGGAGTCAGAGAGAAAGACAAGTCCCTCCCAGCAAGCCTGGATCAGAGTACCACGTGGGCACCAGGTGGCTCCCTGCTGCACAGAGCATTAGAAAGACCACAGGGCCCCCAAGGAGGAGGAGGGAGACAGTGTACTCAGCCCCCAAAACTCTTCACTCCTACTCAGTAAAATCAGGCCTGACCAACTCTACCACCCAGCGGGCTTCACGGAAAAGCCTGTTGCTCCCCAGGAAACCCACCTGATTAAATGTGGCCTGACCCAGAGCTGGGCCTGGTAGTGCATTTCTGTAATCTCAGCACTTGAGAGGCTGAGGCAGGAGGATCACAAGTTACAGCCCAGCCTGGACAACTTAATGACTTATTGAAA
>NW_004524646.1:3386254-3392604 GCF_000260255.1 Octodon degus
ACTCCTCACACAGCTCCTGGGCCCAGGAGGCCAGGGCATGGGGTCTTGGGATGCCCAGAGCATGCCACTTCCTTCCACAGATGGAACATACACACCCACCACCGGCAAGTTGGAGTCATCGCCAGGACTGCTATGGATGGGCCTTGGCATTTTTTGGTTGCTTACTTTGAATCCAGCACTGCCTAGAAAGCTGTCCATCCAGAGATCATCCCTGCCTCAGAGGCACACAGCATTGGTGCATCTGCCTTTGGCCTCGTGGAAATTTTCAGCCAGTCAAAAACACAGGAAAGAGACGCTTCCAAGCAATGCCTCCACCGCCAGCCCCCTGCCTGACCCTCTGCCCTGAGCTCTGCTGCTGTTTGCAAAGGGAAGTCCAGGGCAGCGGGGACCCACCTCACATTTCCTCCCCCCACCCTCCACCCACGCAGGACACCTACGCTGCTCCTATTTGTGTCTTTTCCATTCTTATGTAAACTGAACCAGGAGATACCAAAATGCTGCCAAAAGTTAAAAAAAAACCACACAAATTTGTACTCCATGTTTTTCTACCCAAAATTAACCTCGCCCTCACCCTGACTGGGCCCTTTATTATCCCCTCCCACGAAGCGCCACTGCACTCGCCCTCCAGCGTCTGCGCTGGGTGTTTCCCAGGGCAGCTCCCAGTCCTGCTCTTCTGCATAGCGTGTCTTCCTTCAACACCACCAGCTTCTCTCTGGAGGAAACAAACCCTCACTCTCTGAGGCCTTCTCCCCAGACTGCAGAACTATTACAGGACACCGGGTCACCTCTTACTGGTGCGGCAGTCCCTGTGGCTGTGGCGGGCTCATGTTTACAGTGAGGGAAGATGGGGTCTCCACCCTCAGGAAGGGCTCAGCACCTACACACTGGTCCCATGGAGAGTCACACCCAACTCACAGATGTCCCGCTGGCCCCACCCATGGCAGGGGGAAACCCCAAGCACAGACCTTCAGAAGAACCCTGTCCCAGCCTGGGAGAAATCAAGGTCACTGGGGGAGAATCTACATAAGGCAGATTTCCAAAGCCTGCTCCCTAGGGCCCAGGGGGGCCAGAAATGTATATTTTTGTTTATGTATTTTTTCCCCCAGGATAGAAATGTACATTTTTAAAAGATGCTTTCAGTTGACTTGGACCACAACTTGAACAATACAGGGCTAAAACTTCAGAGAGCAGAGAGGTGTTTCACAGCTTTAAACTTAGTAACACTTTTAACATTCACAATTAAACTGAGGTAGCCAACCAGGTGTGGCCCTGTGAACCCAGGTATGAGTTCATGTCCCTGTCACCCTTTCCCTTGGGTCAACCCCTCCATCACTGAGGATCACATGCCACAGTTGGAACAACTGCGTCCCACACAGCTATCTACACACGTGCCCCTGAAGAGCCTGCCATCGGAAGTTCACCGTATCACTCTGGCACGTACCCATCCACCGGGCCACCCTCTACCCATTTTATTTTCATCTTCTAGATGCGCACCCTTGTTCTTGGTTCTTCTCTAAGGTCTGCACATCGGCAACTCAACCCCAACTCAGACACATTTCAGCATGCTACTGTGTGCTAAATTTCTTCTTTGCCCCCTCAGTACCAGCGACTGAACCCACGGCTTCACATACACTAAGTCAAGTGCTCTACCAATTGAGGTGCATTCATAGCCCCTTTGCAGAAAATTGCATTTTGCAACAAGGTCTCACTAAGGAACCCATGCTAACTTCCAACTTGTAATCCTCCTGCCTCAGCCACCCCAACAGCTGGGGCTATAGGTATATGTCAGTATGCTCAGTGCTTAGAAATTATTAAATTGTCTCGCGGTGGAAATGTGTTACTCTACTAAGAAAGAATCTGTGGGGATATAGCTCAGTGGCATAAGCACCTGCCTGGCATGCACAAGGTCCTGAGTTCAACCCCCGTACCACAAAAACAAAGAATCTGGATTCTCCTATTAAGCTGGATACACTCAATCGAACATAAACATGGACCCATCAAAGTCACTTGTGCATGAAGGTAGTGCTGGCCCCCACTAGACACCAGACACTGGGCCCAGGCTACTGATACAGTTGGACAAGGCCCCCTCGATTCCCTGAGGACCCAGACCACACCTGGCTTCATGGCATAGAAGCACATCTCGAGGCCTCTGAGCTACATCCCAAGTTAACTCCAACACACGCCTGAGTCAGTGCTCACGTCGGCGGCTGGCCAGGGCAGGCCTGTGCTCCTCAAGTTGGCCTCAAGTGTCCGAGAAGTCGGACACACCCAAGTAAGCAGATTCAGTGTTGCCCAAAGTGAACTGCGGGAGAGAATTCACTTAATCCTTTGTCCAACCCTTCCGTGCGGGTTGGACTCACGGCTTCACATACACTAAGTCAAGTGCTCTACCAATTGAGGTGCATTCATAGCCCCTTTGCAGAAAATTGCATTTTGCAACAAGGTCTCACTAAGGAACCCATGCTAACTTCCAACTTGTAATCCTCCTGCCTCAGCCACCCCAACAGCTGGGGCTATAGGTATATGTCAGTATGCTCAGTGCTTAGAAATTATTAAATTGTCTTGCGGTGGAAATGTGTTACTCTACTAAGATGCTGAGGCCAATGCGCACTTGGCTGCTACTCTGGGAGCCCATTCCAGTGGGACTTGGGGGCGCCATCTCCCCAGCCTGCCAGCACCCACAGGAGTCCCACAGCAGGGGAGACACGATGCCCTCATTCTGCTCCCTGGCCTGATCAGCTGCCTCAGAGACCACCCGGCTGGACAGGATTGCTCCCTACATCAAACAAGTCTCCTCGGCAGGAGCTGGTGCCCACCCACCCCCCAGCTCCTGGTTCCCTTCTGGGTGGAATCGAGTTCACACAGGACCAGCACCACTTCCAGAACTCTGGCATGAGCAACAGGGACCCAATCTCCAAACCCTGAGTCCCAGAAGCCACAGCTGACACAAGGTCACTGGGACGAGTGGTCCAAGCATCAAGGATCTCTCTTGGGTCTAGGTCTCAGTTTAACCCCAACTCGTTCACCTGCCTTCAGCCAGGGAGAGTGGCAAGCACCTGCAGAACCAGCATGTGGGAGGCTGAGGCAGGAGAACCCCTCAAGCCCAGGAGTTCAACACCAGCCTGGGCAGCACAGTAAGACCTGGCTCAAAAACTATAGGAATAACAAAATAAAAGCTCTTGGCGGAGCTTCCACTGGGTGAGGGGGTACTATGTAGCCTGTCTCTACAGCACTTACTGCCCAACAATTTCATCCTTTCATCTTTAAAACTGTGGCAAGTATCAGCATTCCTATTTCACATATCAGGAAACTGAGTCCTAGCAAATTAGCCCAGAAATCACAAGAAGCCTTTAAATAAATCTACACATAGAAGACCTTCCCTGTCTTTCATTCCACTTCTGTGAAGTAGAAGAGCAAGCCCTAAAAGGATTCACTGTCTTTCACCAACCAGCTACATTCCTTCCTTCACCCACTGACACTTCGAGATAGAAAGGACCAAGAGAGAGGCCTGCAGGGGTCCCGACGGGCTGTGGGGCAGGGAGGGCGACCACGGTGACAGGCTTTTGCTTCCTTCTCATCCTCCAAGGACAGCCTGCATCTAGAAGCCCAGCCCAGGCGCCTACCTCCATGCGGGCCTTGTAGAAGTCCACATCATGCAGCTTCTCCTTGCAGCGAACCAGCTCCATCTCCAGCCTCTCCACACGGTTTGCCTTCTCCCGTAGGGAGTCCAGCTCGTCCCGGTAAGCACGGGCGGACCGGGCGTCAGCCGCCAGCTGGATGTTCTACAGGGCAGGCAACAGCAGTGAAGACAGCTTAGCACATTCTCGGGGAGGGGACATCCCAGGACAAGCCAGCTCCTGTGGCCAAGGGGATCTGAGTGTCCGCTACCCCGTGGGGTCTCCAGAGCCTGTCACTAAGAAACAGGGTCATCCCAAGGAAGTTCATAGGACCCCTCATTCTTGGGCAGCTCTGTGGGACATGCCTGACCCTCCGGGCCCATCACTGGGGCACCCCAGCCTACATGGGCTCCTGCTCACCTCCTGCTTGACCTTCTGCAGCTCCAGCACCAGCTGGTCCACCTCATGCCTGGTGTCCACGAGCTGTTCTGTCTTCTCCTCACTGCGGGTGATGAGGAGGAAGAGCGTGTGTGAGGTGGGGCTTCCTTGCAGGCCCTGGAAACAGGCCACCATTTCCGGGGAAAGCAGGAGACCCAAGCTTCGGGGCCCTGGGAGCGGATATGCCTACGGGGCCTGCACAAATGTTCTCAACACCAAATTCTTTTCTCAAGTTTTCTAACAGTTGTCCTCAAACCACCAGCCAGCTTTCCCTGTGAGTGTGCAGACCAGGTAAGGAGAACCCAGCTGCAGCTCTAGTCCTCCTCAGCTGGGCCTGCAAGGGCCAAGGGTGGGGCGGTGAAGACAGGGAGCTGCCCCTTGGATGGCTGAATGACATTCACCAGCTAGAGAGCCGGCTCCCCAGGTGAGGCAAGGTGCCTTCCCCTCCATGCAAGTACTCACCACACACAGCCACCCCAGCCCCAACCTGGACCCATGTGGGACAGCAGTATAGGGTCATAGGCAATCTATAGTGTTTGAGAGCCAGAAAATGGGGACAAGTCCCTCTACCACATGGAGGAGTGGTGACCGGTCTTCGGTTACCCAGCAAGCTGGGACGATAGTCCCACCAGGACCCTCCTGTTTGTGGCACTGCCCATCCAAGCTCACTGCACACTACACACGGGTCTGCAGCCTCACATAGGAACAGGGAAAGCAGCTGGACCACTCACAGGTCCTGCCTGACACGCCGCAGCCTGGCCTTGGTGTCGGCCAGCTCCACCGCTAGGTGCTGCTTGTCCTCGCCTGAGAGGCTGCTGGTGGGGCTGGGCGTGGAACTGGTGCTGGCTGACTTGACAGGGCTGGGCGCATGCTGCGCCTGCAGGTAGTCCCGCTCCTGTGTCAGGTCCACGATCAGCTGGGAGGCAGACGTAGGGCAGAGGAGGAAGACAAGTTCAAAGTGGGTAAAAACCCACCCAAAAAGGAGACATTTCTGCTGAGACTCACAAACCAGGAGCAAGACACTAAAGGGCAGGAGCAGGTTTTCAAAAAGATGTGAAATATTCAGTGGAATAAAAAGAAGAGACTGAGTAGAAGAGGGACCCCAAACAGCATCCTGATATTTTCTTCCTGTGGATGTCTCTGCAGTGACCACTCACCCCAGAGGCCATAGCCAAAGAGAACACCCATTTTCTACCCCACCAGACCCTGAACTGCAGAATGGGAAGGAGCTGGGGCCTGGGAAGAGAAGAAAAGGAGACAGGGCAAGCGTCCCCCTGCCCCCCGTGCCTCCCTCTCTCTCTCTCCCCCGGCCTCTCGCCCACTCTCTCTCTTGCTCTCTGTCTGTCTGTCACTCTCTCTCTCACACACACACACCCCTGCCGCAGCACACCTCGGTGCACTCATCCCGCTCATCGATGAGCCTTCGGAGGTGGAACACCATGCTCCTGGACAGGGCCTCCAGCTCCTCCGGGGCCACATCTGGCAGCTCCAGCCACTGCAGGTCGAACACGTTCTCCTGGTTGTGGGTCACCTGGAAGCACACAGTCCAGCACTGCAGAGGCCAGCACAAGCGGCCCAGGGCCCCCCAGGGCCTGTCTGCCCATAGCCACTGGGCAGGACACCCAGGCAGCGACCAGAGCCTGCCTCACCGGGACACAGGACAGTGCCTCATGTGCAGACACCATTGACCCCAGAGTGTCAAGATACACTTCCTGTGGCAAGCTGAACAGCTCCTCCAACGAGTTGAGCCCCAAAACACGAGCCACTTCTGCTTGCAAGTCTTACAAAAGCAGAAAGCACTTGCCGCTCTGTCCCCCTAAAAGGTCCTAGGATAATAAGGTATTTATTTGCATTGGAGCTGTATTAATTTTGCAACACCAAGAAGACTGGCATCTGAGAAGTATAAGAAACAGGACTAACGTTTCTTATAATCTAATACAGAGTGTTAAGCACCCTATGTTCTTCGTTTGGTTTGCTTTTTTCTCTTTTTGAGACAGGGTTTCCCTACGTAGGCTAGGCTGGCCTTTGCAGCCCACGCTGGCCTCAAACTTGCAGTGATCCTCCTGCCTCAGCCTTCCAAGTGCTGGCATTACAGGTACTCGCCACCACGCCCAGAGTACCATATGTTAGAATGGTGGGTACCCTGCAATCCTGGGTTCTGTAGAGAGAACTGCTCAAAATCTAAAGCAATTTTTAGGAAAGCAAATAATTTATTCCTAGGGGCCAGGGGGATAGCTCAGTAGAATAAGTGCTTGCCTGGCAAGCACAAGGGCCTGAGTTCAATCCCCGGTTCTG
>NW_004524646.1:3392907-3408647 GCF_000260255.1 Octodon degus
AGACAAGACCATTTCAAGAGTCTCTCAGTTCCTCCAAAGACGCCGCCCCCTTTCCTCTCTCCCCACATGACAAAGGCCAAGTGTGGACACTACTGACCCCTGAATGAGAGGAACTTGCACCAGTCGAACAGGCGGAAGCGAGGGTCCAGAGGCTGGTTCTGGGCCTGCGCCACACAAGGTCTGGGAAAGCAAGTCTCAGGCCCCCCCAGGGTTGGGCTTCGGGGACCAAACGCTGTGGCACGGTGACCTGAGGAGCTTTTAACAGAAGGCTCACTTCCTTTTCACTAGTTCTAACAAAAAGGTCTCTCATGTGTCCTGGGCACCTGAACTTGTAAAAAGCACTCAATAAATTCTGGAACTTGTCCCCAGTGCCTGCTACTAAGTTTGATAATCTCAAAGAACTATATAGGCTGCATATTTTGTATTTCTTTAACTTCCTACTGTCTGGGCAGGCCATAGAGACAGCAAATGGCAGAGTACAGACTGGTGTCATGGACCTCATTCCCAATCTGATACACAGGGAAACGAAAAGGCAAAACGCATCTTCAGCTAACAGGTGGCCAGAATGGTGGAGAATATTTACACAAGTACTGACCGTCCCTGGAAGCCAGCTTTGCTGGAACCCCTGCCCTGAAATAAACTACATCTGCCTCCTGCTTCAAAGTGGGGACTCAGAACTCACTAGCCTGCGGTGCTGCAGCCAGCTGGAAAGCTGACAGCCCGGGCCCAGCCCCTTCACCTGCATGGGCCCTGTGAGCTGCCAACTGTACTCCAGCTCCTGGGTATCTTTTGTGTGCTAATCTCTAATTTGACTGAGTGCTGAACCCCAGCAAGGTTCCTAAGATAAAAGTTGATTTTTCAGGTGGGTTCAGGATTCCCAAAAAAGCCACCTTGGGCACAGGGGTCCAGAGGGAGGGCTGGCCTCCAACCCCCAGGGGTAAGTTCCCTGGGGCAGCCCCCTCCCAAGACTGGCTGGCTCTGATGTCCCACAAGGTGGCAGCCTGCTTCTCTCTGTTACTGACAGCCGCAGAAAATCTCTATAAAGATCAACTGTTCAGAGCGCGGTGACGTTTGCCAGAATACATTTTCAGGGCCTGTAAATCAAATTGTGAGCCTAAGCCATTTGACAGCTCTTAAAAATAGTCTGAGCCCATATAAGGCGAAGAAAAGGAAGCAGAAGATAGTTTGATTGAAGTGTTGTACTTTTTTTAAAAATTTTTATTTTTATCCCTATTTTATTTTAGCTTGCTGAGAACTACCTTTCCAAATACAATCCATTTATCAGTGGTCTCTGAAACCTAAACTTAGCAAAAGCATGCGGGTAATGTTGTTTTTAAACTTTTCCACCACCACAGAGCCGCCGCCCCCTGCCCGCCACAGGGTCCCGGCAGAGTGCCCACGGGTGCCTACCTCCTGGATATGAGCCACGATGCCCGCCTGGGTCTCAATGTCCAGCTGTTTGATTCTTTCAATGAACTCCTCTTTCCTCTCACACTGTGAAGGGTTGCAAGCGTCAATGGGGGCATTCTTCAGCGAGGGTGCACCTGGGGCTATGCCCACAGCCTCAGGCACACAGCGGCAAGGCGACTGCCCACCCAGGCCCGGCCTCCTTCCTAACCAAGACCACCTTGTCCCCCAACCAGTGCTCAGGTTTCTCTCAAAGCTGCTCCAACACCCACAGGAGTCTATTTTTCAAAGCCCATCCCAAGGTTTCTCTCAGATGACGCAGGAGTGGGACACAGGAGTCTGCGCTTCAAGCACACTCCTCCTAAGGAAAGACTCCTGTACAGAATAGATGCAAACGCCTGGTCCCGCGGCCGAGGCAGGCGTGCTCTATCTGTAAACAGGCGCCACTTTAGAATCTGCAGTTTGGTCTCCCTCACAACTACTCAACTCTGCCGCTTGGCTAAAAAAGCTACCCAGGGACCAGAGATATAGCTGCGCAGCAAAGCACAAGGTCCTGCCTGAGTTTGATTCCTCAGACCCAACCCACCCCCCAAAACAGCAGGCAGTCCAATATGTAAATGATGGGGCGTGGCTGTGTTCCAATAAAGCTTCTTTTCTGTAACTAGGAGGCAGTCAGATCTGATCCACATCCTGTGGTTTGCATCTCCTGGCTCTAGAAAGGTGTTCCTACAAGGAGGACAATTTGCTAATGGTACCAAGCCCTGAGGGGCCTCTTGCACAAGTGAGTACTAGAAACAGCTCCGGCTCCCAAGAGGTGGTACCGGTCTCTCCTTCTTACCCAGCACTCTCTCGCTGGACTGAAAGTAGCTTCCTTCCCACCCAACCTATGAGCACCCAATTCCAAATGCAGATGGCTAAGCACAGGACCTCCTGCACCCTGCGCAAGCCCTACCTGGACAGCACAACCCAGCACCAGCAGCAGCACCTTCTTAATCTCCTCCATGCTCTTCCCTGGATCAAAACAATGACATATTTAATTAAGCTCAACCACTTATACAATTCCCCCAATGACATGTTTGTCCTAAGGTGAAAATGAATCAGATAAACTAAAGAAAACATTCTCTCTACCCAATTAGTCTGTCAGTGAGGTGTACACACTCCCCTTTTTGCTGTGTACAGAGTTATGGAGCATTCTGCACATAACCACTTAGGCCCTTCCCTACTCAGGGGCATCATAAATATTTCTCCATGATAATGAATGAAATGCAACATCAGCAACAATTTTTAATGTGTGCAGTATCGGAAAGAACAATCCCCCCAGGAAAGACTGTGTCAAGGGTCTACAGCATCATCTTTTATTAGGCAAGATTTCAAAGAGTCAAAGACAGATTAATGAAGCCCCGTGTACATTCAGCTTCACACTGCTGACATTTTGCTTGTTGAAGTGCATCTCTATCTCGCCATCTCCTTTCTGCTTACAACTTTCAGGGTTTGGCTGGAAGAGTCTACAGCAAATCACACACCATAGTTCCATCATTTTCGACAGCCACAAGCCCACAACCAGCTCTCCCCTAGAGGTTCACAGAACATCCTGATGGCTAATTCTTTACACATACTTGCTTCCTTGGAACAAACTTATCTTTTATGCTTTTCTTCCTTGCTGTCACCAATCTGATGGCCAGAAATCATTATTTCACCATTTGAAACAGTCTGTCTTTGATGATACTTGAGACCAATTGCCGACGGTCAGAAAACCTGGCCTGCCCACCTGGCTTGCTCACGCGGGAGTGGTGTGGCCTGGACAAAACAGCTTTCTCTGACCCTCAGTTCTCATATCTAACAAGACGGAGGTGGAGGGGTGGGCCTTTCTTTCAAGGTTAAAAAGGTGTTACTGTTTTCTGCCTTTTTCCTCATATCCTGTTGTATCTAGGGGAAAGGGAGCATGCCAAAGCTAGCGTCGTTCTCTGGAAAGACCCAGAAGTCCACTCAAGCTGTGCCAAACTGGCCACAAGAATCAATCGGAGGTTGCTAGGATTTCAAACCACACTTCAGGCCCAAGAGCTCGCACCACAGTTCACTCTGGGCCCCTGAGTAATTCCTGCCCGATCCCCTCCCCCAAGACACAGGCGAATACATCTTTTCCTTCTATAGTGACACCACAGAACTGCGGGGTACACAAAGCAGGGTTATACATGCTCCTGGCCTGAGGTGGGGAAGAGCAATTGGACGGTGCACCACAAGGCCACATCCTACACCTACTCTTTAGGACACACCAGAGGTCCCGTGTTCATGGAGTTCATGGAGATCCATGAACTACGGCTTAGCCCATGTCTTTACACGAGTGCAGAAACACATCAGTATTCAAAACGGGAAGATTCTCTGAACCTTACTCTTTTGTTTCACACACAGGCTTTTATTTGTCCGAAAGGCTGTGACCCACAGGCCATGTATCACCACAGTGACTCCTTCCCTATTAATACTGAGCCATTGATCAGCTGCTGCGCTTTAGCTTTGGTGATGAGTAAAGGGAAGGCCCACCCACGTACTAACAGAGCCTTGAGGGCTCCCTGGCCCAGCCCGTATTACCAGCCCCACCTCCTTCCCTCCAAGGGTCCACAGGCAACCTGTAAATGTCTCTCTGGCACCCCTGGGAGGACATACCGGGTTTAGCCCCTCCCCAGTCATCAGGGCTCATCATCCTACAGTGACACCCCCTTTCCACAGGCTGCTTACCTGGTGCCACAACCATTACCAGAGCTAGGACACAGGAAGAAAGTGCTTCAAGAGCCTCAAAGTGGCCTGTGCAGAAAATCCTTATGTACTCTAGTTATAGCAGGGTCCCCAGAAAAGTCTAATAAGTCATCCTTCAGAATAATCAACTCCAGCGATCCACCGGCCCAGCCCACAGCAGATTAAAACAGTGGCGAGAGGCTGGTTAACGGGGACACAGTCACAGCTGGATGGGGGATGAGATCTGGGGTTCTATGACGCAGGCCGGGTGTGAATAGTAGCTGCAAGGGGGTGCTGAATGTGCTCATCACCAAGAAACGGTAAATGTTTTGAAAGGACAGACGACGACAGCCCACCCGCGTGTCCAGGGTTGGTCAGTATGCACTGCGCGAATGCACTCCTACGCTGCGCCACAAAGGTAGGTGTGCGACTGCTATTAACCGAAAATAAGTAAGTAAAAACAAAAGCGGCAGCGCCTGCTGGAGAGCCCCACTGCTAGCAGTGAGAACAAAAGCCGGATTCAGACAGGAAGGAGGAGACCAGAAGCCTCACACACGCGCTTGACGGCGGGGGCCACTCTGAGGCAAGGTGCACGCTCTGCGCGGTGCACACCCTGTGCGTTCCCTGATCCCAACGCCCACCAGGCACCAAGAAAAAGCCAAATCTGACCCAGCACCCTGTCAGAAAAGTGGGGTTCCTTGTGCTATGCTGTCATACAGGGAGGGGAGGGGAAAAACCCTCATTAACGAAGAGGGTGTTTAAAATCCAAGGCCTTGCTCCTTTCACTTGGGCTAAAGGAAAGAAAAGCTTCCCTCTAACGGAGGCACCTGAGACCTCACCCCGCACGGATTCCTTCGGGGAGCAAGCGGTCTCACGAGAAGCCGAGGCTCGGTATCTTTCTAGATTTCAGTAGGAAGCAGTTATTTCATCGATGGGTTTTGAATGTTTCAAACATAATGAAAGGCTCTCCTGGGTCCCTGCCAGCAAGACCAGATCAGCAGCGCAGCCGAGGACACACAAACGCTACTCCGTGCCCAGCGCCTGCCATGCGCAGGCGCTGAAAGCATGACCCCACAAGGAGGACTTCAGGTTGGCCCTCAGGATCAAGCGAGACTTTCTGAAGGAAAGGACTGGGCTGAGACGCTGGGATGAGGAAAGCCGGCCTTTGAGACCCAGGAAAGCAGGAGGGAAGGCATAGACCTAAGACTGCCTGGGGTATCTCAAATCAGAAATGCTTTGTGGTTGGGCTTCCCGGATGCTTTCAGAGAATGGGGTGGGGGAAGAAAGGAAGTGGATTTCTGGGGCAGGTGAGTCACCAGCAACCCCTGGGGGCGGGGTCCAGGAGAGTCAGACACCCTCTACATTTGCGCAGGGCCACGGGTCACCCGAGGAGTGTAGGAGAACCCTGAAGGGATCCCAGGTAGCCTGGGTCAACCGCTGAGTCTGAGGAAAACCTAACTACCTGCCTCTCCCAGGCCAGACAGAGAAACCTGGCAGGCCCAGGCTTCTGGGCAGGATGAGAGGCTGCTGGACACTCAGCTTGTCTGGAAGTCTGAGGAACAGATGTTTGCATCCATCCGCTCCCAGCACAAAAGGAAAACTGCAAAATCACGTGCCACGAAAGGGTGGACCCAGGGCCAGAAATGGAGTTGGAAACTTAAGAAGTACACCATCCTCTAACATGTGGGAGCTGGATTAAAGCAGGACAGAGAATCCTGGTCTTTCTAATCCTAAATCCACAGCAGACACGATCAGCCAATGATACCACTTGTCACTCTGTATGCAGCTGTGTTCCTTCTGAACACAGGACTCAGGATGTCAGCACACACAGCAACACCGATGCCCCTCGGCCTGGACGCAATCACTGGCTTCCTTTTAGCTTTGCTCTTTGGTTCTATTTTTATTAGTACGTGTAGGTAGGGCATAAGGACGGCATGCACTGTGGGGAGGTGGTACGTACACAACGACAGGGTGCAGCCTAAGCGTAAATCGCTGAATTATTATGGTGGTCATCTCACATGGCCGAAGCCCCAAAACAACAGCTCATCTTCCCAGAGACTACCTCCTCTTTCACCCTGACCCTCAGTCCTGGATACAACTTCCTTTCCACCTTTCCTGCACTACAAGGAAGACCCCAATCAGCTCCTAAGGTGTCACTAAACCTGGCCCCCTCAAGCTCTGCGCCTAGCACAAGTGCTTAAAGTCTCCGGCTCCCTGTCTCAGGCCAGAGGATCTGCCCATCTCCCTGCCTTCGACCCTCTCCATGTCTTCAGTTAATAAAGGCTTCCTCTTCCTGTTTCTTTTACTTTCGCTTCTCTGCGGTGCCCCCAGGAAAAAAAAAAATAACACACAGCACATTTCAATTCTTTATACATCTCCTCCCATTGCAAAAGATCTATCTTCCTGTCTCCTATTGTCTACCTAAATGATTTATACACTGGGCTTTTTCTACAGAAGAATATTTCACATGGCCGAAGCCCTCGGCCTGGACGCAATCACTGGCTTCCTTTTAGCTTTGCTCTTTGGTTCTATTTTTACTAGTACGTGTAGGTAGGGCATAAGGACGGCATGCACTGTGGGGAGGTGGTACGTACACAACGACAGGGTGTAGCCTAAGCGTAAGAGAACCTCTGGTTCTCTTAAACAGCTGTTTGAATGTTCAGGACCTACTCCTCGGTTTCTGGACACAGAAAATATAATTCTGTCGATTCTAAATGGCAAATGAGGTAGGAAGTCTGAGATTTGGGAGAAAGCAGACTTCCCAAGGGGGAGAGCTCTTTCTGTCCCAAACTGCAACCCTCTGCCCACAGGAAGTGGGGAAGGAGGTACCATGTCTATCTGGCCCACAGGAATCAGAGAAGAGCTGATTCATCTGTCATGCTAACATCAGGACTGGGGTCTGAACCAGGGCCTCCAGGCTGGCCCAACTAAACAGAGGAGAGCTGCCCTCCGATGGCCTTGGGGATGGACCGCCGTCACTGCACCTCCAGTCAGCACACTGCGGCTCCAATTCACCCTGAAGTTATGCTGAAAGGGCAGCACCATTATCTTCATCTTACAAAGAACAGGGTTTAGAGAGCCAACCCACAGAACACAGATTCGGTCCTGGGTACCCGGACGACCTCTTTTCCCCCCCATACACACATAAACTGTGCGCATATTTCACCAGCGTTTGCTGACATTATCAGTTACCATCAAGTACCAGGATATTGTAATCGTTGATTCATTGTGTCAACTTGAGAAGTTCACAAACTTAACTAAGTGACCTGGTAGGGGGGCAGGCTGCCCAGGAGCATAAGGGAAAGGAGGGCACTGACATGGTGTGTAATGGACCCACCCTTGGGTGCAGAGCCTGCATACAATCTAAGGGAGTAAAGAAGTGTGCTCTTTCCCTTTACTGCTTTTGTTGCATTTGCCACAAGGTGTCACACCACCCTGCCGTGGAGCCAGCCAATTATGGACTGAAACCTCTGCAAACTGTGAGCTAAATAATCTTTCCTTAATTGTGAGTCTTGAGGGCCAGAGAGACAGCTCAGTGGACTAAGCACCTGATTAGGCAAGCACAGGGACTAAGGTTTGCTCCCCGGTACCACATGCCCCGCTGGCCCCACCCCTGCCCCTGGGCATACTGAGCCAGTGATCAAGACTAGGCATGGTAGTGCATGCCTGTAATCCCAGTGCTGGGAAGGCTGAAAGCAGGAGGATCACTATGAGTCCTGAGCCGCACAGTGAGACCTTGTACCAAATACAAAATAAAGAAAATAATAATAATTTTGGGTGATGGGTAGTTTGCCTCAGCAACCAGAGAAAAGTAACCAATACAGCTATCAACGGGGTTCAGTTTCCTGGCTGGCAGGGAGATAAGACAGGAGTGTTTTTCTTAGTAATTCTACATTCTGCCTTTGACTTACATGCTAGCGTGGACCACCACCAGCGTTCCCTGGTTTTGTTTAAAAACCAGTCATTTCCTAAGCACAATGACGGGGCTGTCCCAGACAAAGGGCACTTTCAACATGACTCGATCTCGGTGTACAGCCATACCCCAGACAGCAATGGCACCGTCCTGTGGCCCCTGCTGGGGCAGGACTCACCACAAGATGGCTGCTCATGCTACTGAACAGCCAGGTCACCTTCCAGAGCCTGCTGAGGAGCAGTGCAGAGGGTTCTCTGTGGGTGGGCCCAAGGGGGCCCCCATCATTCCTGCCCCTGGGAAATGGTGCAAGGGTGTCCCAAGTGCACTGGGACCTCAGCCCTGGGTCTGTCGCCTACATCAAGCCTGTCCCTTCCCTGTGGGTCCGACATCATCATGCACACAGAAGACAACAGAGACAGCTCCCCCAGGTTACATAAAACAATCTAAAACCACATGGAGCCTTCAGAACATCGAGACAAGCATCAGGATGACTCCCCTCCTGCCAGCCTGCCACGCATGCAGAATTGAGCGCAAATGCGTCTCCTAGCACCCAACAACCGAGAGGACAGAAAAAGAGCTGGTGAGGTGCAGGGCAGGCAGGAAAGGTCACAGCAGGGTCCCTCCCACCCCAGCCCCAGGCCCAAAGGTCAGAGGTGAACACAGCGACCTTTGACAATCAACATCTCTTCCCTCTTCTTCCTTGGGTGGTCACTGCAGAGAGCAGTCCCGCTGGAAGCCATGGTGTGGTCACTGCAGCCAGCAGAGCTCTCTGGGCACAGGCCATCAAAGGAAAGTTTACTAAACAAAGCCTGGTATCCAGGCAGGCCGGGCTGGCCACGGGGCAGCCTCCAGCGTGGTGTGCATGGAGGGAACCCCTACGTTCCTAGGTTTCTAGGTGTTCCTAGGAGGCAGAGCTCCGCTGGGGCCTGAGTCAGCAAGCACCCCAGACCAGGGAGGGGCAGGCGGGTGCTGTGCTGCTTGGAGCGCCATCTGGGGGCTCTGCTACCCCAGGAACCAAACGGGAAATAGAAAAGCAATCAAATGCTTGCGAGGTTAGCAACATTTCTTTCTTCCCTGCTCACTCAAAGGACATTTTTAGTAAGTAACATTAGAGAACAAAGGCCAAGAGAAGAATAAGTAACAGTCATGGAGGAACTTAAGAATCGCACCCCACTTCCTTGCATAACCAGCCCACCACTCCCTGGGGCTCAGGACAAGGGAAAGACTGCTGCCCTTACGGTTTCCCCAAAACCCGCAGTAGTGAGAGTTGTCGCAAGCCAGGGTCCCAGGCCTGCACACGCCAGGCCCTCGCGGCCTCCACCTCCCGGCCAGCTGGGCGCCCTCTGCCTGCAGAGGGGACTTTGGGAGCGGACGTAACCATGGCATTCCTATCCCTGCTGCAGATTCAGAGTCCACCAAAGCCTGATTCCTGAGGCCCAGATTCTTGCACTGGGAGGCAGGGAGCCTCTGAGGCAGGGCCTAGTGCAGGTCACTCAGGCGTCCTCTTGAAGGGGATCATGGGAACCTGACTCTCTCTCTCTCTTTTTTTTTTTTTGCTCTCTGAGGTTAACCGTTTTTGCTCAGCCCTGGGCTCCAAGGCCTAAAGCATTAGTAACAACTGATTATGAACTAAGACCTCTGAAACTACGAGCCAAAGTAAACCCTTTCTCTTTGTAAGCTGATTGCTTTGGCTGTTCGTTACAGTCATAGCAAGCTGACAGATACATTCACCTCTTGGATGTTCACAGATCCTCCAAGCCCTGCCCACAGTGCACTCCCACACCACCCTGCTCCCTTAAGGACCCTTCTTCTCTTTCTGCCCCACACAGATGGGGGACTTCCAGATGCTGAGGGCCAGGCCCAGGCTGAGTCCCTCTGTGTGCCTCCAGCCAAGGGGCAGCCAGCAGGACAAGGAAGGGTGCTGGGCAGTGCAGTCTTCTCTCTGGGAGGCCAGCGACTAAGCAGTACATGAGGCACAGTCCTGCACTTAGCCGGACAGGAAGGACACGTGGGGTATGGCATATGCTCACTCAACCTTCAGAGTGCCACGAGAAGCCCCTCTGTGGCCGCCACGTGAAGAACACTCAGCACCGAGGGCCAGACCACTGAGCAGCCATGATAAAGCCACAAAGTTGTCCCCAAATACTCCAGCTGTTCACACATAGGGCCCTGCAGAACACAAACCCAGGATCACAGCCTCTCTACAGGCTCTAGGGAACCTTGCGTGGTCTTTAGACTGCAAAAAATTCCCCTAGCAGAATGAAGTGACACCTGCCCCTCTGTTCAGGACCAACAGCAGTCATTCACGGCTACAGCCACACGTACACTGCATGGTGTAAATACTTGTTCACCTACGGGACCCCCACTCCACGCATCTCAGAAGGAGTCCCTCCCCTCTCTGGGCTGGTTCTGCACCTGTAGGGCTCCTTCCATGACAGTCCATGGAACTTAGGAGGGATCCGCAGTTCACAAGTCTGCACGTCACCGCCTCACTTGGATACAAACCTTGCAAGAGAAAAGTGTTCTACTCCAATACCACTGTTGCATGAGTCATTACAGAAATTAATCAGCTAACATCCTGGCCTCCTGTCAGCCAAATCTCATCTTTTTGCCCTGGGACAGGCCTGGCTGCTAAGCGGGCCTAGTCCTACACAACAGCCTCCCTTATTTCATGCAACAGATAAGAGCTCTTGGTCTTTATAAGGCTTCTTGTAGAATACGCTCCCCAGTAAACCACGCATATGTGTTCAACGGGTATACAACTACCAGTGGGCCCTCTCTAGCCTGGGAGAGACACCACTGGCCCTGGGGAGGGACAGAATCTCGCTTGACCTTGATCACTGACACCTGGCTTTTTTTTTTCCCACGAGAACATATGAAGCCCCAGGTTAAGGGAGCATAAGGCGGGGAAAGGACAGAAAAGGGACAAAGTGGGCTTCCAGCACTTAGGCCGTTTACCGAGCACCTACTGTATGCCATCGGTCTACACTAGATGCACTGACAGGTACAACAAAGCCTAATGATTCTTGTGCTCACTGGGGATCCCCAAAGCTGGGGGGAAGCGATGCAGCAGACACAGGAAGTAAGTCCACCGGGTGGTCTTGGACAGGTGGTATGTGCTGTAAGTAAAGGCCAGCAGAGCAGGGAGGAGGGGGCGTGGAGCAGGGGTGGCCACCCAAGCAGGGGGCAGCGAGCAGGACCTGCTGGGGTCGCGCCTGGGGATGCCTAAGGGGAGAGTGCAGCAGGCAGAGGACTCACAGGCCTTGGTGCCGGGAGCAGGGGCAGAAAAGTGCACAATCTCAGAAGAGTAGTGTCCGATGGCCATGGTGGAGCACACTGCAGGGCAAAAGCAGGGGTGGGGAGGGAGCGCCCTGGGAGCAGTGAGGCACAAGTGGCCAGAAAGAAGGTGGCAGCGCCACAGATACATGGCTGGAGAAAGAGATATGGGGACGAGACACAGGTAAGACTTGGCCAGCGAGTCACAGCGCACCCTACAATCTCAGCCCTAGGGGCTGGGCAGATGGCTCAGTAGAATAAATGCTTCCCTGGCAAGTGCAAGGGTCTGAGTTCAATTCCCAGTTCTGCAAACAAACAACCTCAGCCCTGAGAAGCAGGAAAGTGTCTTCCTATGGCAGTAGGAGAGGGGTCAACAGGGCCCTGGCAGATCCAGGCTCACACACACATTAATGTGGGGCACACGGTAACAAGGCACTACTCGGATGTTGGCCCAGCGGTGTGGGGACATCAGAGATGGCTACAGAACCACAGCCCAACCCGAGAGGACACCCAGGGGCAAGCCAGGAGCCAAGATACAAACCTCGGTGTTACAGGGGATGCTGCCTAAGAGGGGACTTCCCAAGACAGCTGAAGCACTGTGCGTGCGGTATACCATCCCTGACTTCACCCCGCATGGGGGAGGAGGCTAGACACACAGACCACCACCACGGAGTGGCCCACCACCATGGAGTGGCCCTTTTGTAAAGCAGAGGACCGGGAACAAATACTCAACCTCTCAGGACCAGCACCTTGCTAAGAATCTAGTGGAATCTGGGACCTGGTTCCATTAGGATACTTACTCCAAACAAAAATAACCCGAACTGTAAAAATGCTGCAATTAGCAGTACAGCATCAGCATCTGACAAAAGAGCACAGACCTCCCCGTTGTGCAGCATGTGAGAAGGAGGGCAGGCACACCCGTCCCTCTGCCCCAGGCAACCACAGGGATTCAAACGTAACTGTGTTCTTTGTTCAAAAAGAAACACAAAATGCTCTCCATATCTATTTTTAAAATTTTAAACTGAAACGCCATTCTATAAACATACCTCCTTGCCTCCGGTACTTCTGATCACAACTCCGCACTGGTAGACGACATCCCTGCCGGTCTCTGCTCCCGAAGCTTGGGGAGCCCGGTCAGGCCCTACCACCCCACGCCCTGTGCACCACGCGAGGCCAGCTCTGCCTGCTGGGCAGCTGCAGGGCCTGGGCCAAGGTGGGTGTTACTCTGCTCCCCAGCTTTTAGCCCCACTTTCACTTAGGGCTGGGTGTGCGCACCGTACATGCTGTGTCTGGGCCACTGACTGGGAACCCGTTTCCCTGTGACATCTCAAGAGCACTAGGCTGCGGGCCGCATGGCTTGTATATAAGAGATGATCAAAAAACAAGGTCAGGGGGCTGAGGAGATGGCTCAGTAGAATAAGCGCTTCCCTGGCAAGCGCAAGGCCCGAGTTCAATCCTCAGTTCCACCAAAAAACAAGATCAGTGTTTACATTTTAAAAATCTGTCACAGTAAAAGACACACTACCATATCTGGGCTGAGGGGACAGCTCAGTGGCATAAGTGCCTCGCTGGCATGCACAAGGTCCCAAGTTCGATCTCTGGTATCACAAAAAAGAAAAGTAAACAAAACAAAACAAAACCAAGGCACACCGCCACTAACCCCCTCACCTGGAGCACACTTATCCCATCACTCTGGCCACTTGCACTTGATCTTAGTCAAAAGACTGAGAAGCAATTCTTGCCACTTTCTGAAGCAGCTTCAGAAATCTTTTATATCTTCATGAAGGATGATAAAAAAAATATGGAGAAAGCAGGACATAGTGGTGCACATCTGTAATCCCAGCACTGATGTGGCTGGGGCAGGAGGACTGTTTCAAGTTCGAGACCAGCCTGGGCTACAAAGTGAGCTCAAGGCCAGCCTGAGCTGCATAGCAAGACCATGTCTCCAAAAGACAAAAAAAATTTAAAAATTAAAAATGGTGACAGCCACTACCGTGTGCCAGCTGACAGAAAGGCAGGTGTCCTCGTCCACTCTATTCACTGGGTCTGCGACTTCTGGCTCCTCCCCAAAGTCAAAATGACCACGAAAGGCAAATCCATTCTGGGCGCCAAAGCAGTCATGGCAGTGCAACTGAAGACGCTCACGAGAGTGGAGCTGCAGAAGTGCTTCAGAAAGCGATGAAAAGGGTGGGAAAAGTACATTCAAAACAAGGGCAGCGCTTGGAGACAGTTTAATGGCAGTGTTGTCTTCTACTGTAGTATTTTTTTTTTAAATTAAGTGCTTGCGGGGCCGGGGAGATGGCGCTCAGTGGAATAAGTGCTTCCTTGGCAAGCACAATGGTCTGAGTTCAATCCCGGTTCCGCCAAAAAATAAATAAATAAATAAAAAATAAATTAAGTGCCAGCCATGTTTCGATCACACCTCATAATTATGAAATAAAAGTAACTAGACTGTACACTTAATATAAGAACGATTAAAAGTACGCAAATTATACTTCAGTGAAACTGTTTTTAAAAATCAGCATCCACTTCTCCACTGGTGTGCAGGCACCTATAGTTCAACCAACTCCAGCGTGGTCATGCAAGATAGAGACAGGAGCTCAGGCTTCCAATCAGCTACCCTGTTAAAGGCCAAGTGGCCAGCAGTTGTCACTGAACCTCGAGGAATCTCTGCTTAATAGTATGTCCCTGCTCAACAAATGGAATAGCACAGAAACACCCTAGAAGCACAAAGTTGTCTCGTGTGTGTGTGTGTGTGTGTGTGTGTGTGCGAGCGCGCGCGTGCCTGAGTGGTGTGCTGTATGCAGTCTTGCTGGGCCTGAACCCAGGGCCCTGGGTGTGCTGGGCATGTCTCTAGCACTGAGCCCCAGCCCTGGCTCCACGCCTGAACCCACGTTCAGTGCCCAGTGCATGACAGGCTCACTCTAGGACCCGGAATGAGCCTCAGTGCTTCCAGAGTGAAACAGACCTAAGTTCCCCTATCCAAGCTCGCCAGGCATTGCCCTCATCTCCCCTTAGGTACCAGCCCACAAGGAAGGCAGCCCTATTTCACCAGGCTAAGTTATACAGAAGTCCCCAGGGTCCCAACTGTCCCCAGGTCCCAGGCTGGGGCTGGGATGGGCTGCCCTTGGTATTCTCCACCTCTCTCTGGAGGGACCTTGAAATAAAGCCAGAAAACACATGGCCCAAAGGCAGAGCTGGGGGTATGGAAGATACAGGCCCAGGAGCCATCAGGTGGCCCAAGTGCACACAGCAGGGGCACTGTGCCAGGCAGTAAGCGCGCAGGACCCAGCATAAGAAAGGCCAGTAGGAGGCCAAGGGCCTCTCTTTCTCTTGGTGTTCCAGCCAGAGGGCAGGTGGGCCTAGTGCCTAAGCGCATATGCTGAGTCACAGCAGCCCGGGATGGGGGCCAACCCGCCACCCTCTGAGTCTCCAAGGAGTGACCTGGCAGGTATGGACTAAGCTCTGACTTCCTAGAAGCTTACAGAAGACCTTTCTCTTTCAAATGGACACTGAAGGGCAGACACCAAGCAGGGGATAAGGCAGATAAATGACCACATGCCCTTCGAAGAGCTCCATCACAGAGCACGAGAAGGGAGTATTGAGATTCCCAAGATGGCACTTATTTCCTGCTTATGAAACTGTTCTCCATCACCGTGGAATCTGATTCCACATTTACTGAGGTGCCGAGATACCGGAGAAGCCACCACACGCCTCAGACACCTCAACCCAGGCCTGCCTGGCACGAAGCCATGGCCTTGCCTGCCTCTGCCTCTGCATGTCTGATGGGCTGAAACAGATTCAGGCTCATGGGATAAACCTGCTCTTGCCTTAGTGCCTCAGGGCAATAAACCCCTCTTTAAAATCCCACCAAAACCATCACGTGTTTTCACTGTGGGGCCCCAATCTGGCAGCCAGAGCTTGGTGGCTAACAGCTGTCCAAAGCCGACGGCACTGCCCGGGCACCGCATGGGGCCAGAGGGCCTTTCACTCACCAGACAGTGGGTCTTTGCCAATCATCAAAACATTGGGCAAATTCATTACGATCAGCTGCTGGAGAACTTCCTACAGAGACAAAAGGAGGAAAATACCATTAAGAACAGGAACCAAAAATAAAGCACAATTAAGTAAAGCCAGTCACATTGCTTGATTGGTGTGCGGGCACTAAATGGTAACTATGACGATACCAGGTAGCAGGAAGGCCTACGAAGACATGAAAGTACGTGGAAAATCAAAGGCTAATCATAATTCCACCTCGAGCATTCTCAAATAAAAATTATGTCTGCATATGAACAGAGAAAAAAAAGATAAATGACATTTCAAGGTGTTTTAAAAAGACACCCTTAGGGGCTGGTGAGATGGCTCAGTGGTCTAAAGCACCTACTTAGAACAAGCTTAGCAAAGCACAGGGACC
>NW_004524646.1:3409247-3410636 GCF_000260255.1 Octodon degus
TATGTCCCCAGACCTTTTGGTTTCCTTCTATTTTGAAACAGGGTCTTGCTAAGTCACTAAATTGCCTGGCTGGGCTTGAAATTAGCAATCCTCCTGCTCAGCAGCCCAGAGTGCTCAGATTACAGGTGTGTACCACCATACCTGACTCTCCATGGTGGGCAGGGGGACAACCAACAAGCTGTCTCTCCCAGCCCATCCTGGAGGTCTCTCTTCTTACTCAGATCTGCTTTGCTTGACACAAATCAGAACGTAAAAGTCCCATTTTACAGAAGACCAAGAAAGCTGTAGATTTCATAACTGCTTGAAATGGGGTCCCTACAGAAATTCTTCACTGGGGCTGGGGAGATGGCTCAGTGGAATAAGTGCTTTCCTGGCAAACGCAAGGGCCCGACTTCAATCCCTGGTTTCGCCCCCCCAAAAAGAAATTCTTCACCAAGAAAGCTTCTTTGGAGGCTTTTAAGCATTTCCTTGGAGACACAGCCTGTCAAGAGTTGCCCAAGGTACAACATGGGGAAGGGAGGGGACGGGGGATCTCCACTGACCACCCTTTCTGTCACACAGTGCCCTGCCCTCCCCTGCCTTGACAGGAAGGTCCAGGGCCCAGGCCACCCTGGAAGAGAGCCACAGTCACCTTTATTGACCATCAGCAGCCCTCTCCAAATCTTAGCCGCTGGTCTGCCACTGTCCAAGTCTCTGACACCCAGTCCTCCATCAGGGCATAAACGAGATATCACATGGGCAGTCAGCTTTTTTGTGTGTATATGTGCTTGAAATAATCTTTTTGTTTTGTTCTGACGCAGGGTCTTACGTAGCCCAGGCTGGCCTTGAACTTGCAGTGATATTCCTGTCTCAACATCGCAAATGCTGGAATTACTGGAGGCAGCTAAGTTAGACAGAAATATTATAGGCTAGGCCCCTAAAGGACCCAACAGGGAAGACAAGAGACCTAGTGGGAGAGAGAGGCATTCCCTGCCGTGGACCAGACCTCAAGACAAAAGATTAAACAAATGCATCCACATACCTCCCTAGGGACGGGCACCAGGGATTGCTATTCTAAATAGGTGTCAATCACCTTGAAAGAGCCAGGAAGAGCCCCTGCTTTGTACTCCAGCCCACACACTATGTGAATCACGTCCCCATTTGATCTTGATTTAAGCAATTTTACCTGACCAATTATGCTTAGAGTCTCACTGGCTGACCACAGTTTTGTCCCTCCCCAGGCCTACCTAAGCAAGTTCCCATGTTTTCCACCTTAGACCTGCCTTACCTGGTGGTTTTGCTCTATAAAAATCCCTTAAAAAGGCAGACTCCTTGGCAACCCACTCGGTTACCCTTCTGTACGTCTCTTGGACAGCTTTCTTTCCCTCAATAAATGTATTTTGCTTTTAA
>NW_004524646.1:3411701-3415742 GCF_000260255.1 Octodon degus
TATCCCCAGCCCACTTACAGGATATCTTAATGTAGATACTCAATTTTTCCTTGCAAATACCTAATCTATTTGTAGATTCCATGAAACTTCCAGTTGAAAAAGTAGATTACAAACAGCTATTTGGGAGGCTGAGGCAGGAGGATCACGAGGCCAGCCTTCCAACTTAACAAGACCAGTTCAAGGTAAAATTTAAGGGTGTGGTGCCTGAGACGTAGCTCGGTGGTAGAACTACCTACCAGGCAGACAGCCCTGTATTTAACCCCCTGCATGCAAAAATATTTTCCTATCCCCGTTATTCCCACAACACTTAAAATCACTTTCCTCCACCTGCATTAAGTATCATTTTTTAAATTAAAATTGACTAAAATAAATCCACTTCAGACACATGAGCCACGCACATGCTGAGGCCCTGGCTGCTGTGTGCGGCTAGCGATGCTGCACGACAAGGACGTGGTGGCTCTGGGTTCCCCCACACCCTGCCCTCCCCGAGAAAAGCCCATAAAGTGCCGGCTGCAGCAGCAGCAGCAGCAGCAGCAGCAGCAGCAGCAGCAGCAGCAGCAGCAGCAGCAGCGGGGCCACAGGGCAACAGGCCAGGCCTTTGGTCTAGCCAGGACGTGAGGAGGGTGCTGAGGAGAGGACCTCCTGCCCTCCTAAGGCGCCTGAACAGAGAGCCACTGTGGAGGCCCAGCTCCGCACCTGGTCGCACCCTGGCTGGCTGCTGCAAGGGGAGGGGCGGGGCCGAGCTACCCTGCAGGCCCCCAGCAACGTGCTCTTGTGCTCTTGTGCTCCCGATCTGATCTGATCTGATCTGATCTGATCTGATCTGATCTGATCTGATCTGCCCATAGTAGGGGCAGGCCTGGAGGCAGCCTCAGGCTGGGGTGCAGGCCTCCCCAGGGTCCTTGCAGAGCATGAAGTGGGGGTGCGGATGCAAATGTAACCTGGGGGGGTGGATGCTGCACCCTTTTCCCCTTGCCTTCTTCCTTTCAGATTCTCCTCTTAAGATGCTGGGGACATCTCTCAGATTTTCCTTTTCATACAGAGAGTAGAGTAACAGCAACCTGGAATGGCCTACTGAGAGTGAACTGCTTTTAACAAACCTCCTAAAGCAAAACAAAACAGGCCTGAGGAGAGAGTGTCTGGATCCTGCAAAGGCAGCTCCAGCAGGGCTGGAAAGCATTTTCTAATATAAAAGGGCGAAGACTTCACCTAACACCATCCAGGCCTCATAATATCTCATCAATAACCCAGGACCAGTTGATGAGGCAAAACACAAAGGGAGGAGAGAAGCCAGGACAATTCCCAAAAGCATGTGTCACCCCAGCGGGTGGGGGACCCCAGGGGCAGCACCTGTGATCACACTTGAGGTCAACAGGCCCAGTGGGCCGTCCACCCTCGGATCCCAGTCTTCCTGACCCTGACCTACAGGAGGGTGTCCTGGGCCTGCAGCACCAGCTCTCAGGACTCAGCAAAAGGGAAGCCTCTCAAAACACACCTCAGAGCAAGCTGAAAGCCAGCGGCGCCCATCTGCCATCCCAGCCACTTGGGAGACAGGAAGACGGCAAAGCTGAGGCCAGCCTGGGCAACTAAGCCAGAGCCTGTCTCAAAATAAAATAAAAGGGTGTAGTGACATACTCCTATAATCCCAACACTCAAGAGGGAAGCTGAGGCAGGAGGATGGCTATGAGTTCGAGGCCAGCCTGGGCTACAAAGTGAGTTTAATCCCAGCCTGAACTGCACTGTGAAACCCTAACCTCAAAAAGGCAAATAAGTATATAAATAAGTAAATAGGCCTGGATGTAGCAGTGTAGCTCAGTGCAAAAGTGCTTGCCTACCATGCATCAGACCCTGGTCTAATTCCCTGTACTGCCCCCCCCCCCGACCCTGCAAAACAAAAACAAAAACAAGTGGATAGTTATGTATGCAGACTGTTACATGGTTAAATATGTATTTAATAGATGAGGAAAAAATCTCAAAGTTGATAGACCAGAATGTTCTTTATTAGTGACTGGCACTGGATCAAGCTTTCCCAGCATCTTCTAGAGTCTGTAATATGCTTATGTCACCTGAAATTAGAAGTTTCATCCCATGCCACGGTTGCCCATACAAAGACCCACAGCCAGGGGTGTCTACCAGGCAGTCAACTGTGGACACAACAGGCTTGCTAGGAGAAAAATATTACCCATCCTTTCCTGGCACAATTCACATGCATCCAAAATAACAAATGGGATGATTACCATATTTTAAATACTGTCCCCAAACAAAGAACACCTCCAAGGCACCTATCCGGTAACACAAAGCCTGACCAGCAGGGAAAAAGAAGCTGGTCAAGAGAACTCAGGGGTCCTGTGACAAGGGACAAGCAAAGGCCCCGGGAAAGGACCACCCACTGCCTGAAGCAGGGGGGCCCTCAAGGATAGCAAAGCCTTCACACCTGTCAGGCCTAGCTACTGCCCCCTTGCCATGCAAAAAGGGCTGCTCTCTCTGCAGGTTAAGGTCCTTGAAAAGGTTCAAGGTAAAGGCACTTCACACACTGCAGGGGTGTTAGCTTTGATTTCCACTGAAAACAGGGACTGCTGGACCAAGAAACATGATTTTATGAAAAATGGGTAGAAGTCTTTTCTCCCCTCAGATGAAATTGAAGTTCAGTCTTCTATAAGGCAGGCAGAAATAAATGGCGCTTGTTGAAGGAAAGACCCGGGAAGGACTCTCCACGGGTGCCTGCTGGGAAGTCCAGGAGGGAAACCCCAGACAAGTCGCAACACTTGCGCGGCAGAAGCAGCCAGGAGGAGGCGGAGGAGGAGGCTGATGGTTACCAAGGAGACCAGGATGGCTCAGGCAACAAAATCAATCTTTCACAAGAGACAAAATAAAACCAAAGAATGCTACTGTTGACCTCTGCACAGCCTCAGAGTCAAGTCTGAAAAGCAGAACCGTGAGGGATGGCAGCTCTGTGTGAGCAGCCGAAGCACTTCTGCCACCGGTCTGAGTTCGGATATTCAAGACACAGCCCGCGCTCCTTGCTGTTCGACAAGAGGTCCCAGCCTGGCTGGGAACGCAGGGAGGTCAACAGGGCCCGGAGAGCTGCCGGTCTGGGTCTGGGCTGTGTGGAACGCTTCGGAGCCCGAGAGAAGTGAAGGTTGGAGCCAGAAAGTGTCCCATCTGCTCCCTGTGGGCTGCGAGTCAAGCCTCGATTACGCAAACCACCATCCACTCTGCCCTCCCCACCAGGCCACAACTTGCCCCCCACCGCTGAGGTAAAAGGCCAGCCCCACGCAGCCCCTGGCGCCCAGAGTCACAGTTTCTCTCACCCCGAGCGCCACTTCTAGGCACTTGGCACATCTTGTCAACCAACTCTGCACTCAGTGACAGCAAAAAGCTGTTAATAGTGACAGCTGGGGGAATCAGATCAGAAAACAGAACTCAAAATTTCTATTGAATAAGGTTTTTTAAAGCTCTTCTGCGTAGGAAGCGCTTCTCCCCCTTCCATTCTGACAAGAAACCATGTCCTGGAGACCAGCTGCCGTGCTTAACCACAGCGAAGGAGGCAGCTTCTCTGCTGAGTTACCTCTCATGCCTTGAAACCTGGCAAAATCTGACACCGCAGTCCTTAAGAATCACAGGCTGTCGCTGAGCAAAAGTGAAAAACATCTCAAAGTGGGAGGGAACAAAAGGGAGTAGTTCAAAATCTGCTCCATGATTTTCCATAAAGCTTGTGCCCGTGGAATAATAAATACAAATTTAAGGGCGGTATTTCAAAGTCACTCTGCAATGCTTGTCTGCATATGCTTTCTGACTATAAAATCCCGAACGTGATCTTTTCATGAATAAACTGCGGTTAAAATAGGCCAATTCTGACTTCCTACACTACAAAAGGGACTACCAACGGGAGAGATCCCAAATGTATCCAAAGACCTGCTGTGGCATTCGATGAGAAGAGACGCCTGGGCCCCACTCGATCACCCCAGAAACCACACACAATGCTAGCTACAGTGCAGGCAGGGGCCCCAGAGACTTCCGCAGCCCACAGGAGCACCCAGG
>NW_004524646.1:3415857-3451753 GCF_000260255.1 Octodon degus
ACAGCAGTACGATGACGCGCAGGCTCTCTCTCTCTCTCAGCACTCCTCCACATGACACATCTCAAAACCTCTAGCCTGCTTTTGGCCAAGAGGGTTTCCTGAATATACATCAACAATTCACCAGTCAAACAAAAACTGCCTAATAGCGTCGCACTGGCGACCAGCCACCCCATCCGCCTACCTCAGACTTCCTGTCCAGAAGCACCCTACTACAGAAGGGTCCCCCCTCTCTGTTTCTCCCAGCATTCCCAGGTCAACAATCAATAGCTCATCCAGCAGCACCTGCAACTCAGTGTGGGTAACAGTTTCATGGTGTGAGTGTGTTCCAGGCCATGCTGTCTCCCTACGGCCCAAACCAAGGCACCTTCTGCAGCTGCCATCTGCCTCACCTTCAGTGCTCACTCATGATGTTCCTACCACCTGTCACTCAGGCCTGGCCAATGCCACCTACCATAGTACCACCCATCCAAAGGGCAGCAGGCTCCTGACCTCCAAACCAAGAGCCCTAGTCCTCTTTTCTGGGACTGGTATTGGCAGCAGCATGGTTTTCTAAGTGAGATGCTGAAAGAAATGACAAGATAGTCTACCCTACCATCTATCCCCACCCTTCCAGCTCCCCAGCAGCCCCTCCGAGTGGGGCAGGGGACCCTGGGAAAATCAGCCAGTAATGAAGTACTTTCCTGTTAAGTGGCTGCCACAGAAAGCTGCTGATAGACTCAATCCATCTGTTCCACCCCATTTCAATGAATCCGGGGATCCCCAGAGCCTGAAACCAGCTCCAACTGCACAAGCCCTGGAGCGTCAGCTCCCCTAATTAGGCCACGCTGGGTCCCAGGGACCAGCAATTTGAGGGCCTGTCCAAGGTCAGGAAATCACCAGAAAAGCCCCTCCTTGGAACTCTTCCTAGCTGCCGGTCCTAGTCCTACTCACTGTGTTCACAAAAACAAACAGATGCCAATTCTTTGTTTACAGAGAGGAAAGACAAATATTTCTTCTGTGTTGAGATGACAGAGAACTGTCGGGGAGCAGCACCTGGAAACCCCAATGCCACCCAGGGGTGAGGGCCAAGCGCTGAGGCTGCCTCTGCCTTGACCCTGCTGTGTGTTCTGAGCCACAGCTTCACCTGTTAACCAGGACTGGGACTCTGTGGTGTCCAAGAAGCCCTGGCTCCTCAGAGGGGGGAGGGCTGGAAAAGGACAGCTCTGCCCTTATCTGTGCCTCAGGGCCCCAGTGCCGGCTCTGGTAGGCAGCAAGTGCACAGGTCCAGGAAGAACCCTGGGAACCAACAGGAGCAGGCCTTCAAGGGTCCTGGGAGCCTGGGGAACACTGGCCCTGTGGCACCTGGGGCTGCTCAGGCACTGACGTCTTATCTGATGCCAGCCAGCACAATGCTCTGAGCCTCTCAACCAAGGACCATGGCAAGAGGGAGCAGCCCAGAGGCAGAGGCCAGGCAGGTATGGCAGGGCAGGACTCCTCTTAAAAGAACTTCTGCCACATACCAGGTCACAAGTAGCTGGAGTTGGATCTTGGGGACCAACATCAGCAGTGATGCCATCAGCACACCACAGTTGGGGGGCTATGGGTCCCAGGGTTGGCCAGCAAGGAACACTCCTTGTGCACACAGCCCGGCCAACAGCAGGGCTCAGTGGGGCAGGGAAGCGCCTCGGGATCACCTTAGGTCTGCGAGACAGCTACCTGGGCTGGGGCAGCCAGGCGTTCTGAAACCCCACCACGAAATCTGCATCCCACAGTACTCCTGGGACCCACAAGGAGCCAGAGCTATGCTCCGGGGGTGCTGAGGATGGGGGGTACTTAGACTAAGGACTGGGCCAGGAGATGGGCTATGAGGGTCCCACCCTCAGAATTCAAGATCTGGATGACCCTGGCCCTACATTCTCCTATATAACTCCTCCAGGCTAACATCACAGTCAGTGCTGAGCTCGATACAAGGAGCCCAATTTTATGGCTGTGAGGGATGGGACTGGTATGGCTCAGTCCCTGGAGAATCTCTTTGCACGTTTGGAAAAGATTATATAGTTCTTAAAAGACCCTCATGAGTTCCCTCCGGTGGGTTGCTATAAAAAGAATGAGCCTGACCTCTGGAGCTCCCCCTCTTCCGTCCTGTCCTGTGACCTCGTCTGCGTGTGTGTGTTCCTGTCACTGTACTATCACCTGCATCGCGGCCCTCAGAGGCCTAACCTACAGGACCTTCTGATCTTGGTCCTCAGCCTCAAAATCAAACGTGAGCTAAACAGAACTCTTTTTCTCCCCTAAGTACCCAGCCTCCAGTATTTTAGCACAACAACAGAAAAAAGACATACGGGTCCAAGGAGCAGCGGCCCTGGCATTACTTGGAAAGAATGAGGAGCAGATGCGGTGCAGGAAGACATGCAGATGTGTGGGCTGAGCTGGGGACAGAGGAGATGGAAAGAATCCGAAGTCATGCCTGCAAGGCGCCCTCCACCTCACGTCTCTTAATACAAACGCTACGCTTGCCTGTTCCCTCCACAGGCCCAGGTGACAATCAAGAACCAGATGCACACAAAACTCCTGCTTGGGAATGGCCCATCTGTAACTGCAGTGACTCGAGTCCACCCTGACAGGTGCACCACTGGCCTGTCACTGCTAGGCCTCAGCTTCAGCCCCTGCCAGGGGGCCAGGCGGGCAGGCATCACAGCCAGCCCATAGGCAACCAAGCACCATGCCTCGCATGTGGTGAGGCCCCATCCGGTGCCAGCAAGACCCGGGCACTGTGCCCCTGTGCTAGGAGTGATGCTCCTGCCTTTCTCTCCTGCATCGATTCAGGGCAGCTGCACCATGGGCGAAGGCAGAGTCCAGAGCCCCAGTGAAGGCCAAAACGGAAGACAGGGAACAGTAACATGTGTGGGGCTTGAGGTCCACTCCAGAGGCCCAGAAAAAAAAGAAATCCTTCTGTACCCCTTCCCTTTTCTTCTCTATGGAGACACACACACACACACACACACACACACACACCCCTGCCTGGGGCACCATAAGGAGTGGTTTCTACTCCCCAGTGCTCATGGACACAGGACTCATGCAGAGGACCCATGGGGCCATCAGAACTCGCAGTAGGCATGACTGACTACTGATGCCTGCTTGGCACTGTGACCGACTTGGTGCCTGGGCGAATGAATGGCAAAGACTGGAGAGAAGCTGGGAGCTGTGCAGGCTGCAGAGGGAAGGAGGGAAGGAGCGAGCAGCCATCCCCCGGGGGGCTGAGAGCTGGGCAGGTACACCCTACAAACTGCCCCCTCCTCACCAGGACAGAGCCTGCAGCAGGATGGCAGGCTTCTTCCACAGAGCAAGAATCCATTCCATCGCCAAGAATTTATTCTAGTCCTCTAGCAGGAAACCTGCGAAGCAACTCAAGCCACGCACGAAGTCCTGGAGAGGAAGACGGGGAAGAGATGACAAGTTTCTTGTGTAAAATATCTCAGCAGGAAGTGAATCTTAGCAGATGTTTTCAATGCCAGGGATGAGCAGGGGCTGGTGGTGACTCAACAGCCAGCCTGTCCTCTGGCCCCCATCATAGTCCTCTGTCCTACAACATCCCCCTGCGAGCCCTATTCAGAGCCTACCCTACCCGTCCTTGGCCCCTGCCTGTGTGCAACCTGGCCTTCCTGCTCAGTGAGAACTGTTACACTTTGTGCTTAGATGTCTCCCCAGAGCCAGGTACAGCCTTTTTCAGAGGTGGCTGAGTCTAGAGTGTGTGTGGTCACTAAATCAGCTGGGATTAAGGGTGTGTGGTCACTAAATCAGCCCATTCATTGGTTGGGCACGCTAATCCCAGGAGCCTAGACAGGAGTCTAAAGGGGGCAGAAAGAGGCTATTAATGGGTGCTCTCTTGTTGCACCCATTACCATGAAGGGCTGCCGCTCTGCCATGCGCTGCCCTGGAGCCAGCTGATTATGGACTGAAACCTCCACAAACTGTGAGCTAAATAAAGCTTTCCTCCCTTAACTTTGGGCATTGAATATTTTGTCTCAGCAAGAAGAAAAGGAGGGGCTGGAGAGATGGCTCAGTGGTCTAAAGCACCTACTTGAAACAAGCTTGGCAAAGCACAGGGACCAAGGTTCGATCCCCCAGCACCACATGCCAGCCAGCCCCGCCCCCTGGTGGGCTGAGCTGGCCACACACACACACAATAAATAAATGTAATAAATAAAAAATAAATAATTAAAAAAAAAAAAAAGAATACAAGATTTAAAAAAAAAAAAAGAAGAAGAAAAGGAACTGATAAGGGAACTCAGGTCCCAAGCACAAGCACTGCGGCAAATTTACCAGATGGGCCACAACAGATAAAGATACCCATCAACCACTGGTTAAACAGAACTGGCTGCAGGGGAAAAGGTCTTGTGAGAAGAGAGGTTTCAGGACCTTGAGCTAAACACGCCTGGCCCATCTATGCTACGAAGGATGCGATTTTGAACAATGATAAATTAAAGGGCCTAATAAGCCAGAAGCTGAGCCACTTTGTATTATTACACTGAGTCCGAACTCTGCCAGGCGGAACAAGTTCGGTCAGGAGCCACCACTAATGCAAGGTCCACTCAACCCACAGATGTATCTGATGGCTCAGGATGCAGTAATAAAGATGCAGGTGAAGAGCTGAACAAATACACGGCATGTACACGTGCTAGGAAGTCCTAGGTAACAGAGCAAAACATACGGCTAAGAAGACAAAGCACAACTTTTGAGATGATGGCCACAAAGCCATCATAGGTCCAAGAGGGCCCTGATAAAATGACAGCTGATAGGAGTGCGGAGAGCATACGAAACAGATGTAGAGGCAGAAGCAGGGGGGCAGGACTGGTACCTGAACATGCTGTGCATGTGGTGGCCCCAGTGTTGCCAACAGCCTCACAGGGTCTGCCGTGACCTTTCTGTGACCCAAATTGCACAAGGAGCTAGCTCTCTAGGGAGCAGGGGTCCCAATGCAAGTTTAGGACTCAGGTCCAGGCACAGGTAGCTCTGACCATGGCTACCCGAAGCACTGTTGGGCAGGATTCTGAGGCCAGGTCTGCGCTCAGAGGCGGAGTGCAAGGGTTGACTAGTGATGTCTGTCTAAGCCAGAATGTAAAAGATAAAGTAGTATTTGTTTATGGTGCCTGATGTAACAGGCATTGTAAAGTGTATATTGTACCAAATATTGAGGGGATGTGAGCAAGAGACAAGTGATTCTCTTCTCTGGGTACAAATCAGCCTTACTTTCCCGGATGGAGCCACACGACCTTGCTCCCAGCAGCTTGCAGGTCCTGGCACACAGGAGGCTCAACCACCCTCTGTCAGATGAGCTGACAAATAGTTCCGGGTTAGTGTTTAAGTGCATAGAGAGCCTAAAGCTGCATCCTGCGCCCAGACACAGCAGGATGGCAGTCGGCGCTTCACTTGCATGGCAGAAGCGAACTCCTCCAGCCAAAACGTGACTTGGACAACTCCACTTTGCACATTAGTTAAGTGCCCCCCTAGCGCCAGGCTGTGGTCTGACACACTGCAGTGCGCACACTTCATGCTGTGTTCGGCAGGGCTAGCTCTGTCACTGCCAACTACATGGGGAATAAACTGAGGGGCACATGATGAGGACCACAGGCTGGTACGCCTGCAAACAGGCACAGGGGCTGGGGGTTTGATCTCCGGGCCTGCTGTGCCGGCCCTGTCCCCGGGTTGCGCTGAGATAGCAATTGAGACTAGGAATGGTGGCATGTGCCTGTAATCCCAGCTCTTATGAGGCTGTAAACAAGTGGATCACTACGAGTCCAATCTAGTAGTGAGACCCTGAACACCCTATAGACCCTTGCCTAAAATACAACAAAACAAAACAAAACAAAAACAAAAAAAAACAAAGGCTGGCACAGCACACCTCCCTTTCCCACCCCTACATTCTTGGTGTCCTTGGTGAGAAGAGGCTTGAACAGTGAGGCGCCAACCTGTGGCCCAAAGGCGTAGACAGAAGGGACCCAAGGAGTTGGCAGATGGAGAGGGCCCTGTAAGTGGTGGCGATAAGGGCCTTGCTGGTCACTCACGGCTGATGCCCCCAGGAGAGGCAGATGACCAGCGCGCCAGGCCCCCTCCCACACTAGCAGGCCCTGTGTTCTGAGGCTCCCAGGCCTAAGTGACTCCTAGGGTCACATGGAGATCTTACTGGGGCTCTTTGTTGGCACCTGCCTTGCTGATGCTGGACCCGTCTGCTGAGTTTTATACACCACCTTCTTTTTTCTTTTGTAGACCAGGGAGCAAACCAGAGCTCTCTGCACTGAACTACATCTCCAGCCGTTTTTTTTTGAAGCAAGGTCTCACTAAGTGTCTACAGCTAGGCTCAAACTTGTAACCCTCCTGCCTCGGCCTTCCAGTATACTGCGATTGCATGTACACAACACCCTCCTCACACACACCATTCATGTCTTCTTCCAGCCAGCACCTCCTGAGTCCAGATCAGGCTGGGGCAGTGCACTAGAAGCTGGGGTGTGAGGCGCCAGGATTTTTGCCCCCTGGGAGCTCAGATGGCACTTACAGTATCATCAGACAAGCAACATCAGGAATGAAGCCCCAGAGGGACACTGGGGCAAGGGTTCTGTTTATGGAAAAATGACAGGGAGTGCTCGAGGCCAGCACCGGTCCCCCGAGCCATCTCCCAGGAGGCAGGGAGGAGGACCACAGAAGCATGCACAGCATTCCTTGTGGACAGTGCCCTCCTGCTGGGGAGGCCACAGGGGCATGGGCTACAGCACTGCCTTACTCCCCCAGGGAGCACTCACAGATGTCCCAGGCCTGCCGAGGTGGGAAGGGGCTTTGTCCAATGGTCACACTGCTGTGGCACTCATGGCCAGTCCCCCAAGGTCAGCATGCTGCAAAGTAACCACAGCTGCCTGGCCACCCACAGCCAGGAAAGTGAGCCCCGAGGAAGACAGCCCCTGGGCAGCAGCTCCACACCCACTGGGTGGCTCTCACACTATGTCCACGGAGACACTGCCCTGAGAGGACCAAAGAGAAAGACCAACAGGAGCTATGACAGAGTGCCCCCATCGGCACAGACCCAACCTCTGAGTTTCTGTACTGAGCTCTAAGGAGCAGAGGGACAGTGACCAGTGAGTGGGCTGAGAGCACCAAGCCAGGAAGGGCCAGCAGTGCCCGTCTGCATAGCAACACCAGGCTCATGGAGCCGAGATGAAGTTTTCCTCTGAAACAAGCTCTGACCTCACAGGCTGCTGTGGAGAAGACCGTTCACGCTGGAGCATATGGTCCCGATGGCCACACTGTGTCACAAGATCAGCAGCAGATGTGACTGTTATCTCACTAAATTAGTAAGTATGGTGGACTGACAACTGGTTGTCAATTTGTAACACCCAGCTGAACTGAACTGGTGTGGTGCTGGGTGTGGAAGGACCACCGGGGGACTGTGGCCAGCAGCATAAGAGGCAGAACTGGAGAAGAGAAGCTATAGCGAGCTGCTGGGAGCTGTTGGTCATGTGGGCCTTGCTGATGAACTCGGCTGTTTTCATTTCTGAAGGAGCTCAGGACCTTGTTGTCGCTGGGGATGGCTGTGGTTCATCTTGGGGAGCTCTGGTCCTCCTCTTCAGCATCGTTTGTTCCGCTGACTTTCCTGATGGGAACTCAGCTTTCCTCATCACTGGAGGAGCTCAGGACCTCACTGTAACTGAGGATGGCTGCGGTACCTTCGGGGGAGCTCTGGTTCTCACGTTGAGTTTGCTTCCAGACTCTGGGGAGGGTCCTTCAGCCTGCTGGCACAGATCCTTATCCTGAAGGGCAGACCTTCTAGTTTCCACCTTTGGGCTGACTGACCTTTAGGCCTATCCAGAGCAGATCCATGAAACAGGCCTCCACGAGACACTGTCGTGGGCTCTGGGCATCTAGCTGGACTCGTGGGAGGCATTGGTATGGGCTCTACTTCTTCAGGTGGACTCAGGCAGGCCACTGCTGTGGGATCCAGGCCCTCAGTTGGATTTTTGGTCTTTAGTACGTGGCCAATTTCCTGCACTTTTTGTGTATGATTCTTTGGATGACTATTAAAGAAGAATCTTATAATTAAGTGTCCTGTTGTGTACTGTTCACTTTGAAAAACACCACACTACAACAGTGAGCAAGAAAAGTTCAGGGGGGTCAAGTGACATGCCAGGGTCATGCAAGAGTGGGCGGAACATAGGATCTAAGATCCTGGGACTTCAGGTCACTTGCTAAAAAGAAATGATCTTAAAAAGTCTAGAAGTTAAGTCAAGATTCTGCTGCCTTTTAAAGCCAGAAAATTCATGGTATAATCTTTACATGCCCAGCAACGCTAAGCATCACGACAGGTCTGGGGGGCTACATAATCCATGCCTGAGAATTATGCCCAGCTGTGAGTGACAAAGACATAAAAGTAATTTACGTAGGGGACCGGGGAGATGGTTCAGTGGAATAAGCGCTTCCTTGGCAAGTGCAAGGGCCTGAGTTCAATCCCTGGTTCCGCAAAAAAAAAAAAAAGTAATTTACGCAAGTTTCACGTTCATGAGAAGCCAGGCAGACCAAAGCTGCAGCAAGAGCCCTGTGAAGGGTGCTGGGGGCCCGTGCTCTTGCAGTCTTGTGGTCCCCTGTAGAGACACGAGCCCCAGCCCTCGAGCTGCACTGCGCAGCGGGTAAGCAGCACTGGTGCTGTCTCGCGAGAAGGCTTCCCAGGAAGGGCAACTGCCCCACTTATACCTTGTCCCTCAGCCCACCTGGGTGCCGGGAGGCTGAGGCTGCACAGGACAGCAGAGACGGCACAGGACTGGGCAGTGGTTCCCCTCCAAAAAATGAGCCAGAGCCTGACCTCTGGCCTTTTGGGGATTACCATCTCGTAAGATAGACACGCACACATGTGGAGGTGATTAGCAGTGAGGCCCTTCATGACAAGGCACTAAATGTGTGACACAGACAGGAAACAAGCAGTTAAAGAAGAGTGAAGCCACCAGCACACTGAGGTCACAACAGCCAGAAAGCGTGATGGAGTTGGGAGACCTGAGGTGGACAGGTGGTGACCAGGCAGAAGCAGAGGAGGGAACTATGGCAACTCAGACTCCACCCTGCGCCCCAGCCAGCACTGGGCTGGTGCAGTCTTTGCTGAAACCTACCAGGGGAGGGAGATGTTGGACCTGACATGCACGGAGCCAGGTCAATCACTGAGCATAATCCTGGGCTCCAGACGCTCATCTCGGGCCACACAAGGCCCATTTTCATTTAACCACTTTCTGCAATGTAATAACCACCGGCAAACCCCGCACCTCTGACGGCAGCCCCCAGCTAACCAGATGGCCACCACCCCCGCCTCCTCCCACCGAATACTGTGGCCTGTCCCGAAAGCACACAGTCCCTGCCCTCTTTTTCATACAGTTTCATTGCATCCGTGAATATTCCTAAAAGTAAATTCATTTTAGTTCTTAGAACCTCTGAAGAAAGGACTCGTGCTGTATGGGATGCGTGAGAGCACACCGCTTTCACCTATTATTTATGTATGGCCAGAATTCATCTACAGCGTTGCATGCTAGTGTGGTTAATCTGCTTGGACAGCTGGATAATATTCCATTGTGTGGTCGTGTCTTCGTGTATTCACCCGCTCTCCACTGACGGGCATCTGGGCCAGGGCCAGGTTTTGTTACTGCACAGTGCAGAGAACATTCCTGCACCAGTCTCCCAGAGCTCATGTGCCAGGGTTTCTCTCCGGTGGGCATCTGGGCTGCTGCGTATGTGGGCACTGAGCATCAGGCATGACTGCCAGCCTGTTCCTCCAGGGTGCACGCTGACCTGCGCTCCCTCAGCAGTGGATGAGAAGTAGCAGCAAACACTGTGACACGCTGGTTTGGTTCCTCCAAAAGCCCTTATGCCTGGGGAGCACACAAACCCACTGCGAGCCAGTATCACAGACTCCGGTGTGGAAGAGCGGGGTCCTGACCCCTACCCACGTGACTCTAAATCCTGTGCTCCTGCCATCCATGTGCCCACTGAACGGAGCAAGAAACTGTAGGCAGTTCTTGCCAGAGGGAGCAGCTCTGCCAAAAGAAAATGACACTGCTGTTGGAGGGTGGCCTCAAGGGTGGACACCTCCACAGGATCAAGTGCAGGCTCCAAACAGATGCTCCCAGACCGGTCTGTACAGCCAGGTCTCGGTTCCCCAGGGCAGCCACGGAGTGGCCCACGGATGTACACAGAGGGCTCTAGCTGTCTCACATGGCCATCCTTAGTGCCCCTCCTCACAGCGTGCCCCAGAGCAGGAGGGTGACGGGGCTCACAGAGAATGGCCTCCAGCCAGAGCCAGCTCCACCCGCCAGCCTGGCACCTGTTCTCCTCACTGGCTGTGGGCACACAGCTCCAGACAGCTGGCAGCCATGGCCTCACATGGCCAGGCCTGGCACCTACACCCAGAGCTGGGCCTCCCACTGCCTCCCATACTCAGCCTTGTGCCCGCTAAGTCTGTTTGCTGCCAATGAGGAAAATCTAAACTCTGTCCTTGGGCCAGCTCCTGGGAAAGGGGTCTACCCCAAGAGTAGAACATTTGCATCAAGGCAAAAAGGGTAGGGGCTGAATACAGCCATTATTCAGCTACAGTAGCGGGTAATACGATTTCAAAAATGGAGAGCGACTGTTGGGGACCAGACTACCCCACAATGAGGAAGTGCTGCCACCCTATGGGGTGGGATCCTACATGCATGCCGCTCCTGGGACCTCACTATCCAACTTCTGGGATTCGGAGACAGCCTTTACACAGATGCTCAACAAACATCTGGGACTGGGGCTTGATCCCCAGCACCACATGCTATGCTGGTCCTGCCCCCATGTGTGCTGAGCTGGCAACCAAGACCAAGTGTGGTGGCACTCACCTGTAATCCCAGTGCTGGGAAGGCTAAAAACAGGAGGATCACTACCAACTCTGAGCTGCGCAGTGAGACTCTGTACCAAATACACTTTAAAAAAATAAAATAAAACCTATATATACATTACTACAAAACATTACTATTTATATACTTACGGCAGCCTTCCTGGGGTGGCTGGACATGGTGCAAATCTTCAGAAAGCATTAACTACATAAAGGGGCAGAGGAGGCCAAGATATAGAGCAGGGAGCAGGTGCAGGAGTCAGACCTGCACCTCTACCAGATAAATCAGTACGATGGGTGGAAATGTTCTCCACACACTGAAGGTCCCAGCAGAATGTCATGCTTTACAAATATTTTCATTGCATAAATGTCAACATAAGGAACAAGGACACAATTAGCCTGTGCTATACCCAACAATGAGTGGGACTTGCCTCGTCCAGTTTTGGCCCTTTGTTATAAAGCAAAGATTTTAAAGCCAATGCCAACACTGTGTCATTCCCTTTCTCCATCAGAAGACACCTCTAAAGAATACTGGTAGGGTCAGTGAGATAGCTCAGCAGACTAAGCATCTGTTTTGGCAAGCGCAGGGACCAGGGTTCGATCCCCAGTCCCTCATGCCATGCTGGCCCTGCCCCCAGGGTACACTCAGTCAACGACCCAGTCCGGGTGTGGTGGCGCATGCCTGTAATCCTAGCACTGGGGAGGCTGAAAACAGGAGAATCACTACCGAGTCCAAGCTGTGTAGCGAGACCCTGCATCAAATACACACACACACACACACACACACACACACACACACACACACATACTGGCATTTTTCTTACATGACCACAACTGCATGCTTTAAAAAAAAAAGATTTCCCCATGTGCTCCATAAAAAGAAGGCCTCTCAAGTGTGTGGTGGCCAGCCCAGAAGAGGGCCCAGGGCAGAGCGAGGACACCAAATTCCTGTCAGTGGAAACTGCAGCCTGAAGGACAGCTGTGACCTGCACCCCCTTGCAGGTTTGTTCTGTCCCTTCTGTGAGTACTGGCAAGGCCCAGCCCAGAGGAAGAGCTGGCCCGATTGTGCTGCAGCCCACCCTCCCCACACAAGGGTGCAGCAACGCTGCTGGTGGGGAAAATCAAGCGACTCCTCTACATGCGCCGAGCTGAAATGGGCTACAGTGGGGTGGGAAGCACTGCCTTTAGCGTGCCTCCCGAAGCAGCACGGGGTATCCAGCAGTGAAAGGTACAGGGGTTTGTCCCACAGGACTCTGCACCTACAGTTCCCCCACCTGGTGTCCAAAGGGGCTGTGGCCCCCTGGGCCGGGGGATAGGGTGGGGTGGGGGGACAAACTCCAAGCCACCAAACACAGAGCACAACGCTCAAATCACAGCAGGTACAACCCTCCAGCCGGCAAACATTTCCCTTTTGGGTGCAGGATTCTCCCTCTGATGTAAAACTGAACAAACTTTAAAGCAACCTAGAGCATCTCGCGTCATTTCACGCCTCCACCAAATGCACCTCTAAAGAATACTAGTGTTTTCTTACAAGACCAAAATTATACACTTTAAAACTGTTTTTCATACATGCTTCATAAGTGAGGGCCGCTGCGTGCGCCTGGAGTTCAGCCCAGGGTGGATGAGGCCCCGAGGCTGTACGTTCTTCCCCCTGCTGAGGAAAGCACTGTAAAACCTGGCTTCTGAAGGCAGAGCAGGCAGCTGCCTTTATAACTTTCTGCTGCAAGAGCCCTGAGGGGACAACAGAACTGTCCTCTACCCCAGTGGAGTTCTCTGTAAGCCCCAGTCTTCCCTCCAAAATCAGGCCAGTCTCCCCATCTCCTCTCATGGCGCGTTTTCTCAACAGCCCATTTCACCAGGCTCAGCCTGATATCTTGCCCCAAGTGTTTAAACCTGTCTTCCTTCCAGCTTCCTTTCAGTACTAAGGGCAAAACCCAGGGCCTCTTGCATTTTAATTTTTATTTCTCCATGTTTGCAGGACATACTGGTTACATTCACTGCGCAGTTGTTAAATGTACACAACACAGCTTAATTCTTCTTAACTGTCCCCTTCCCCCACCTCCTGGTCTTTGCCTCATTTGCAAAAGATCTAGCACCCTTTTCCAAGCTTCTGTCTTGTTTTCCTCTTTAAGTTATGTTTACTTTGAGTTTCTCATGTTACCGAAATCAGGTGACAGTTCAGCTTGTGTCTGACTTCACTGAACATCACTGTCTCAGGGGGCACCCATTTTCCTACACATAACTCAAATTTATCTTTTTTTAATAACAGCACCTTTTGTTGTTGTTTTTTAATTTGGGCACAGGGTCTCACTAAGTCACCTGGCTGGACTCTAACTTGCAGTCCTCCTGCCTCAGCATCCAAAAATGCTGGGGTTATAAGCACGTGTCATGATACCTGTATAAATTGTTCTTTAGTGTAGGACAATATTGGGAGCCTTGGATTGAGGGTCAGCAGCTGTGGAGTCTACTTTCAGACCCACCATTAAGCAAAAATGAGCCACAAGTTCTGTGGGCCTCAATTTCTCATGTACACAAAAAGACATGCCACATGACACATGGAGAAAGCCACTATCCTCCTCCTCCTGCTTCCATGACAGACATCACTAATGGATTATGCACTTCTCCCCAAAGATCAAGGTCAAAACCTCATAACCCAGCCACAACTAATCAGTCTACACCAGGATTAAGGCCTGTCTGTTACAGGATGAGATGGTCTATAAGTATCACACAACACAGCAGGCACAGAAGAACAAACACCAAAAAAGGGGATGGTGAGGGCAGGTGACCACCCCTGGAGTCAGATTCCCTGCCTCTGCTCTCCAGAACTGATGGGGAGCCCTGCCCCGGCGATCTGCACACTAAGTTGTGCTGTCTTGGTTAGGGACAGTGGTCAGAAGGGCTCCCCAAAGGAGGGCCCTGACCAGGATGCTCACTCCCAAGCTCAGCCTCTGCTCTCCTATGTCCTGGGTTTCCGCAGACCCAGGGCTGCCAGGGTCCATGGTGGATGCACTGGGGCCAGCCAGCAGGAAGGAGAGAGAAAAGACTTTGAGAGGAGGGAAACATCCCCCACCACAAGACTAGGGATAAGGTTATACCTGACTTCAGCCTGAGCTGAAGGCACAGGTGCAAGGAGACCCTGGGGTACAGCAAACAACGTGGCCTCCTAGAGAAAATTCAAAGGAGACCCCAGCAGGCACAGGCTCAATCACACCCTCTAACTCCAACTCATGTGCCGGGTTTTTTTTTTTTTTTTTTTTTTTTTTTTTTTTTTTTTTTTCTGTTTTTGCCATTCCGGGGATCAAACCCAGGACCTCACACTTGCTAGACAAGGACTCACCACTGTTACACCCCAGCCCTCACATGCCAGTGTTCAAACCCTACTTGCTTTCCACTCAGAGCACATGGTATCATCTAACTGGGTCTCTTTGACCACAAGTGGCACAGGCCCCTAAAACATCAGCTCTGAGCAGCAAGTTCTGTCCTAGTCCCTGAGAAGCCACCCTGCCTATGCATCAGACTCTTCCCTCAGGAGCGGGCCCTTTGCCTGACATCCGGGTCCACACTCCTACAGTGCCTGGCCACAGTGGTTCCTCCCTCCTGGCAGCCTCCTCTTCAAAGCAGATGGGGGTCCTGAGCGGCAGGCACCCCTCGTCAGCACTTCCCAGCCCAGGGCCTGCAGACTTGGGAGTCAGGGAAGCCACTGCACATCGGGGATCCTGGAGTCTCGTCTCTGCTAGGAACAGAGCAGCTTATCCCCAGGCTGGCTGGACTCCAGCCCGGGATCTGGTCAGGACTCAGGGGCCCAGAGGAGGCCAACCTTGACTGGCTTTGTTTCTGCCCAACAGCCAGCTTTGATCCAGAGCCCTCCCTAGCGCCTGGAGGGGGCTCCTCCCTCATTCTGCTGGGGCACTGGAGTGGAGAGCAGGCCAGAGGCAAGGGCCAGGGCAAGCAGGGAGGAGCCTGAGGCACTCTGCCTCCTCACAGGTAACTTATTAAGCTGCCCATCCTTCCTGGCTGACGATTTTCCACCATGCTATCAGTTTACTTTGCAAAACCAGTTCTCCCCCCTTTAAGAATGGCGTGGAGCTTGGTGAATGGCCTGCAGGAAACCAAACACCCCTGGGAACAGCTCCCTTCTCGGGGAAATGCAGAGCTGGGCTGGGAAAAGTCACCGGCACAGTGCTCCTGAGGTTATAAACCATTTTATTGTCTGATGCATGCTGGGACGGGGAGCGTGGTCTCCCATGGAGAAGGCTCAGCACAGAGCTGTGAAAGCATCAAAAGAGATGAGGCCTATTCTCCTCTCGCTGGGAGACAGAAACAAATTTATCTGTCACAAACTTTTCCAGGGAGGGTGATGGCTGTGACACCTGCAGAAAGGCAGAGTCCCTCCACCTCCACAGTGAAGGCCATTCTGCGCCTTGCATGGAAAAGAGGAGCCAGCCTCCAGGGTACCACACCAGGTCCCACGAGAGTGGGTGAGTCCGCCAGAACCAGAACCACCATCGGTCTCGAGAGCAGAGGCAGGGAATCTGACTCCAGGGGTGGTCACCTGCCCTCACCATGTACCTTGTCTTCCCTGATCCCACTCCCCTCCCTCCCTGGTCACAGACAGCCCAGGAAGGTCCCAGCCCCACCAAAGAAGCCCAGGGCAGGATGCACACATGGCTGCATCTGGTGACATCCTAAAGCCTGCTCCTCAAATCCACAGCCTGGGGGTGGCTCTTAGATCATAGCTGCCTGACATCAAAGGACAATACAATTTTTACCCTCAAGAGGACAGACTCTTTCTTCCCTGTTTTCTTTGAAAGCAACTTCTCTCTGAGAGGCGATGCAATGTGACCCTCAGATTAAAAGAAAATAAAGTGTTTCTAATGAGCCAAGCAGTGAGACTGGTAGCACAGACCCTCCTTCCTGAGCCAGCACAGATCCTACAGGAGCACAGGACCCCACGCAACCAGAAGTCCCTGTGAAAACTGTCCATGGGCCAGGTTCTATGGACAAAAAAAAATCTGCCAATACGTACCAGTCCTCAGTGGGCCTTTTCATGTCCCCCTTATCCGGAGTTCTTCTGCCTGACAAGTAACTCAACACAAACGCCCTGAGCTCCCCATCGCCCCTGCCCAATCACGTCACAGTCTATGCCACCTCTGGCACCCTGGCACATGGAGGTCATGAAGGCAGGAAACTCTGGCAGCCTCAGTGAAAAACAGGAACCACCACAATGCCATGCCTGGTCTTGCAACCCGCCCAGGCTGAAGCGGGGGCCACCACGCCACCCACTCCACGGGAAACCTGGGCCTGGAGAGGGGCTTCCAGTCATGGGCTGGTGGGTGGGGGCCCAGGCTGTGAAGCCAGAGGCTAAGGCCTCTCCGGACTGATTCAGGGTGTGCCAGACAGGGGTCGGGGTGTTCCCAGACTTCCCCAGCTTGCTCTGGTGCTGGCTGCCTGGGCACAGCCTCACTCCCCCAAGAATGGGCCTCGTGCACTTCTTCAGAGGCCATACAGAGGACAGGAAGCAGGAAGGCCTGGGTCCTGATGTCAGGTCTGACACCACCTGAGCAAGCTCATCTGCATCCCAGGGCCTCGTGTCCACATCTGTAAAATGGGTATAGTAAGTCCCGAGCCATTGTCTCACACTTTTTATAGATTTTTTAATGACTGAGTTGGCTCTCTCACCTATATAAAGAAACTGCTGTTGGAAAGGTAAACGCAGGCCGGTGTAATGGCATACACCGATAATCCTGGCTACTTCAGAGAGGGTAAGGAAGAAGGATGACAAGGGTGAGGCCAGTCTTGGGAACTCAGGAGAGCCTGTCCCGAAACAAAAATAAAACAAAAAAGGGTGGGAGCACTCGGGAGGCTGAGGCAGGAGATGGACTGTTGTGAGTTCGAGATCAGCTTAGGCTATAAAGTCAGCTCAAGGCCAGCCTGAACTGCACAGGGAGACCTTGTCTCAAAAAGAAGGGGGTGGGGTGGGGATATAGCTCAGTGGTAGAGCACCCCTAGGTTTAATCCCCTGTACTGCCAAAAAAAAAAAAAGGGGGATAAATGCAGGCAGCACAGCCATGTCAGGGCAGTGTGTGTGCACACCCCTTCCTGGCACTCACAGCCCTTCATCCTCTCGATCTGTGACCCTGCCCTGAAGCCCAGTGATGGCCAACCTAGGGACAATGTTGGTGTTTTCTGTCCCTGCCTCTGGCAGGGTACATTTCAAACTTTCCAAGATGGGGCTGGTGAGATGGCTCAGTGGTCTAAAGTACCTACTTAGAACAAACTAAGCTAAGCAAAGCACAGGGACCACAGTTCAATCCCCCAGCACCACATTCCCGCCCCCTGGTGGGCTGAGCTGGCCACACACACACACACACACACACACACACTAAATAAATAAATAATTAAAAAAAAAACCACAAACTTTCCAAGACCCCACAACAGAGTACAGTATGCGGCTGTCCACCTGGAAGCGAGGTCTCACTCCCCCAGGGACTAGTACCCTTCCTCCTCGGGTCAGGTGTGGACACAAGCCCAGGGCTCTGCTGCTGCAGGCTATGAACCAGGCAGACCCGTCACCTCAGGAGCTTGGCACCAATCAATCATCTCTCTCCGGGAAGGCAGCTGGAAGCCACCATCATGGCCAGTCCTGGACACACCCCAGGTCAAGGGCAGCAATGGCAGTGACGGCTACGTGTGCTAAGTGTCAGGCACCATCTTCAGTATTTTAAATGTACAGACTTAGCTAGGCATGGAGGAGGGGCACACCAGTAATCTCAGCACTTTGAGAGGATTACAAACTCAAGCCCAGACCCGGCAACTTAGCAAGACCCTGTCAAAATAAAAAAGGGCTTGGGATTAGTTCAGTGTGAAAATATATATATATATATTTTTTTTACACATACATTTTTATGCTCCATCCAAGCTTGTTGCAATTCCCATTTTATAAGTAAGGAAACTGAGGCACAGAGATGCAAAGCAACCAGCCCACAGAGACACACCCAAAATACACAGCCTCTCACACAAGGACCTGCAGGCGAGAGCGAGTCCTAGGTTCCAGGCACACAACCTCCATGCACACCACCTGAAGCCCTGAGCGGAACTGCTGCCGCGGAGGGTGGAGCAGGTGGCAGCGTTTATCATCAGCCACCTCCAGGGGCTGCCACAAAGCCGGGCACACAGCAAGCACAGCACTGGGGAAGCACCTGCTGAGAAGCAGCCAGAGCAGATGAGCGATGGCAGGGCTGGGGACACCCAGAGCTCTGTGGAGCCCAGGAGGGGCACACGGGGACCTGACACTGAGCGTGAATGGCTGAGGCTTCACACAGAAGACATTCACACCCAGAGCAGCACTCTTGCCCAGGAGAAAGCCGCAAGGTCTGTAACCAGAGGGTGTCTCAGCCTCACAAGGACACGGCAAGCAGGCTACCGTGTCAGTGGGCCCCTGGAGGCCAGGCATGTGCATCCCCAGCTTTAGTACTTCTTCCATGTGCTCCTGTATGGCCTGTTCAGATGACCAGGCAGGGGAGCCCGGTGTCTAACCCACACAGCCCAGCAAACTGGCTCCGATAATGATGGTATCCACAGCATCTCCTTCCAAAGTGGTGTGGTGCAGTGCGGCCGGGCCCAGCCCAGGCCAGCCCGGCCCAGCCCAGCCCAGGTCAGGCCACCTCTGCAGCAGCCTCAAGACCAGACAAAACCTTCTCTAGGAAAGTGCTGAGAGCTGCAGCTAGGCCAGCTCTACTTTCTCCAAACCTCTAAGAGGATACACACTGAGAAATCTGAAATCTCATGGTTGCCCTGGAAAGCGACCCAGGAAGCAGACCTACACCGGTCCTTTGGAGCCACCTGAAGTCAGCGGCGAGCCATGGCAGTCCTGGTGACTTGGCACAGCACAGGGCTTTGTGCGGCCTCTGGAGGATTCCTGCCTGACATCTGACAGGGAAACAAAGCAAGGAAGGGAGGCCACAACCCAGGGCCTGGACTCAGCTGCTGGCCGCCTTCATGCTGCTGACAGGACAGAGGAAAAACACTTAGTAGTGCAGTACCCCTTTCCCATGTGCTGATGAGGCGAGGCTGGACAGGATGGGTGGTTCGCAGCCCTGGCTGCGCATCAGAGTCCACTATCGGTAGGCGTCCAAGGTGGCTCTGCCGGAACACTCAGGCCCAGCCCCCCCGACACCCACCAGCCTGCCTCTCGCTCTCTGCGGAGGCGGCCACCCTACAGGTCGACGCTGCTCCTTCTGGCTTGAACACAGCCACCCATCATCAGGATCAGAGCCTTACAAATGTGGAGAAGCATTTACCAAGGCCCAGGGATATCCTGATTGCACTTGGCTGGCAAGCAGGAGAGAACTGGGGTATGAAATCTGCCCTCATCACTGTGTGGCCAGACTTCTGCCAGCTCTATCATCCTTCACAGCCTGTGCTGCTATTCCTCTATTATTTTTGTTTTTTGCAGACAACAGGTCAAACCCAAAGGATGCATGCTAAGCAAGCACTGTCACTAGAGCCACACCCCAGTCCCAGCTGGCTATCCACTCACAGTATGGCCTCTGCCAATCCCCTATGCATGTGTGTGAAGGACCAGGCCTGTAACTCGGGGCTGCTTCAGCTCAGCTCCCTGGGGTCCCTGACACTCACCCCACCCTCTGGGGCCCAGGCAGGTATGGGGAAGTGCCTGCCTTAGAAACATTCAGGCTAAGGCAGTTGCCTAGCAGGGACTCTAGATCCTGAGTGACACCCACCTTGAAGATGGGCGGGGCTGGGTCTGCTCTGCAGGGCTTAACTTGGGTACTGTAAGCCCTCCAAGTGTGGTAAACAAGAAATACACGCGGTATACTATCAAGCAAGCGGGCAACACAGAACATGACTAAAAAAGCAATGAAACACACAAAACACATGGCGTTGCCACTCAATAAAGACAGAAGGGGCTGGGGAGATGGCTCAGGAGAATAAGCGCTTCCCTGGCAAGTGCAAGGGCCTGAGTTCATTCCCCGGTTCTACAAAAAATAAATAAATAAATAAATAAATAAGAAAGACAAGACAAGACAAGACAAGACAGACAGAGATCTGCTCTAAAGTGGCTTCGGCACAGAAGCATACCAGAGAGGGGGTGTCAGCTCCTCCCCAGGGAAAGGGACCTCCCAGTATTAATAGCTCTCAGCTGTCCCATGAAAGTCCAAAACGGCAGATTCCTGTCCCTGGGAAGGGCAAGGCTCAGCAGGACCCTGAGCGATAAGCCAGGTCAGCGTGCAGAAGGGCGAGAGTGAGTGTGGGCTTCTCTCTTTCCACATACAGTTCTAGTCACATGCAGCTCTTTCAGGTGATAAAAATAGAAACTGGCAAATAAAGCATCCAGGTTCCTGGTGCTGTTCAGCTCAAGGCAGGACGCAGGGCTGGGTGCTGAACCAGGACGAGGTCCAAGTACAAGCAAGGTACGCAGGGCACAGCTGTCCTCCTTGGGGCTAGCTCAGCTCCTTTCAAGGCCTGGCAGAGCCACCAAGACACCAGGAGCTGATGGCCCAGCACAGGGAGGCAGGCAGAGGAAGTGAGAGGGAAGACGTGGCCCATTCACCTGCCCTGCACGCTCCTGCGGCCCCTGGGACTCCCTCAGGGAAAAATCACCCACATCTCCTCCACACATGATCCCAAGTTCAAAGCCGAAGCCACTGACCCAGGCCCAAGAGGCTTCAGGCGGAACAGGATGTTTCCAGGCCTGACAGGTTAATCTAGGTTTGATTTAAACACGAACTTCTAAAAAGTCTTCCTACCCTAGCTAGGACAATCCATCAACCACAGGAAGGGCCTGGCCACTGGCACTTGGGATTAACAGCTTTGAGGAGAAAAAAATCCCTGTGCTGACTCCTCATGTAAAGAAAGGAAAAAGGAAAGCAATGTGGGCGGCTCGGCCCCACCAGCCCCGCTTCCTTGGCACCCTAGTCCGCAGAGGTCCATGCAGCGTGCGGCTGGGGCCAGGGCTCCGAGCCCTCGATGATTAACACCTCACACATTATTTTTTATTAGATGCCCACTGCACTCCCTCAACAACTATCTGAGTAGTATGTGGTACACAGCCATATGGGCCACAAAAACCTTGTAGCCTCTCAATTTATGCTTCTGACACTTCTGTCTTGTCATCAGACTAGCAGGCAGGGACGGCCTCACTCAGTGTAACACCTACAGCAGGCCACACGCTACGTGCTAACAAAGGAGAACAAGCTGCCCTCCCAGGGCCGCCTGAGCCTCATCCCAGCCTCTGTCTGACCAGAGCTCAGCGCTTGAGCGCCCAGGTCTGCATGTGTCCCAGCCAACACCTATGAAAACCTAATCCCTACGCCAGCGGTGTGGTGAGGTGAGACGGAGATGCTGACAGCTAGGCACAGGCACTAGGCAACCTATCCAGATCTTGTCTCATAAAAATAATAATAATCTTTTGCTGGGTATCGTGGTAAAGAAACACCTGTAATCCCAGCACTCAAGAGGCTGAGGCAGGAGGATCACAAGTTTGAGGCCAACCTGAACTATACAGCAAGACCCTGCCTCAAAATTAATTCATTTCAGGGCTGGGGAAACAGCTTGGTGGTCGAAGTGCCTGCCTGGCAAGTGCAAGGATCCGAGTTCCATCCCCACTACCAAATGCCGTGCTGGCCACTGAAATTGGGCACGGTGGCACCTGGCATCCCAGCACTGGGGATGCTGAGGCAGGAGGATCACTACAAGCCTGAACTACGTAGCAAAACCCTGTACCAAATTAATTCATCAATTAAAATAATTGAAAAGGGCTAGGAATGTAGCTCAGAGCTCCTCTGGTCAATTCCCAGGACCAAAGTGAGGTGGGGGTGGGGGAAGAGTGACCAGGCCATGAGGATCCTGCTTTCTTGGACAGATTAATGTTCTCAGCACAGGAATGGGCCAATTATCTTAGAGTCGGGCTCTCTCCTTCCTTCCTCCTCCACCCCCACATGATGTCTCCTGCCACATTAAACACAAAAACCAGGTCCCCACCACACATGGCCCCCTTGATCTTGGTACTCCTTAACCTCCAGAACCATAAGCTTCCAAACAAACTTCAAGGGGCTGGGGAGATAGCTCCGTAGAATAAGCGCTTGCCTGGCAAGCGCAAGGCCCCGAGTTCAATCCCCAGTATCCAAAAAAAAAAAAAAAAAGGTCATCTTGTGAAAGTGAAGACTGAAAAATAGTAGAGAGACCAAAGCACCAGCATCCTAAGGCCCACCAATACCTTCACAATGGTGGCCACAGCCTGGAATGTTCTAGAAGCCCCCAGAGCCCGGCCATTGCACGAGGCAGCTGTGTTTTGGGTCTCATATGAGACCCTGCGGACACAACAGACCATGGTCAGTTCTCTTAGTTTACCATTCATCATCCTCACAATACAAGCCTTCTCACTAGAGGGGAAAAAAAAAAAGCCCCTGGAAGAACTGGGTTCTTCCCTTTTATTTCTAAAGTGGGGTAAAATGTATGGAATACAAACAACATATAAGCCTTCCATGTACGGCTCATGGCATCTATCTCTCCCTCCCTCCCTCCCCCTCCCCACCCCTGCTCTATTGTGCGGCCTCCCCACCTGCCACCTCCAAAATGCTTTTCATCTCACACAGATGAACCTGTATCCTCCCAATTATAACCGCCTGGGTTCCTTGCTTCTTAAAAATCATGATTTTTAAGATGATTTCCAAAACCAGGCTGCTTCCGAAAGAAGCCAAAGCTAAATTTTCCTGAGCACGGGCTGGTGAGATAGCTCAGCGGACTAAGCGCCTGCTTAGGCAAGTGCAGGGACCAGGGTTCAATCCCTGTACCGCATGCTGTGCCTACCACTGGCCCAGGAGTGGTGATGCACACCTATAAATCCCAGCACTGGGGAGGCTGAAAACAGGAGAATCACTAGGAGTCTGAGCTGCATATGAGACCCTGTACAAAATGCATAAATAAATAATTTTTTTGAGTATATTACATTGTGGGTTTTTTTCTTTTCTTTTTTTTTTTCTTTTTTTCTTTTTTCTTTTTTTTTTTTTTTTTTGCGGAACTGGGGATTGAATTCAGACTCTTGCGCTTGCCAGGGAAGCGCTTATTCCACTGAGCCATCACCCCAGCCCCTATTACATTGTTTTTTCAGCCCTTTTCTGAGATCTGAAGGCTCCTTACCCCTTCATACTCTCTAAGCTCTTCCAATCAAATCTGACTCAGCGGTCATACCATGACTTCCTCTGCTAACCCCTCCTAGCTGCTCCTTATTCTCTGAGGCCTCTCCGGGTCCCCACCACCAGGGCTACAATGATAGCTGACTCCACGTAATCGCACTCCTGCCACCTGGCCACGTCCAACAGACATACCTAGGTGTTCAAACAGACCCAGAAACTCATGACCTGTACACTCTAGTGTCAGAACACCCCTTTCTACCATGTGTCCCCACAAATCCCAATCCAGTAAGTCTGGCGGCAGAGGTGGGTTATGGATGTGGAGCTCTGAGGTCCTGACTTCAAACTCCCAGTGCAGGGTGCAGGGCAAAGTCTCAGTCAGTCAGAGCAAGAATGAAAGCAGGACAGCGTCACAGGCACATTCCACTCACTTGATGTGACCAACACTGCTTAAGGGGTGAGATCAAACAGGTTTATCACGATGGCTTTCCCTTTGGAATCGCTGCGCCCCACCTTCTGAACCTCAGGACTGATGAAGATTCAGTTTCAAGACAGAGCGGCATAAAGACCAGGACCATGTCAGCGCTCACTCCAGGCCTGCACACCACAGGCCGCCACCAGGAACACTCAGCTCAGGAGATCCAGGCTAAGAGACAGTGAGGAAGCAGGCACCAGAGTTCCTGCCCTTGGGACACAGAGAGCAAGCAGGAGCTGAGAGGTGTGATGACAGAGATAATGGAAACCATTAGCTCACGGGCAGAGGGCTGGGAGCGTCCAGTCACCGAAGCCAGCTCTCACTCCTACAGCTCCTGGGCATCACTGCTCACCAGGCCCCGCCCCAGGCTACGGTGTCTGCCTGTCTCTCTGTCTCTTCTCTGTCTCTCTGTCCCTCTGTCTTTGTCTGTCTCTCTTTCTCTGCATTACCAGATTTAGCACAGAGGAAATAAGGAGCCGAGCAGAGGCCAAGCTGGGAGGGATTGGCAGGGCCAACGTCCTGCTGCTCTGCCTCAGGACTAATGGGCAGGAGACATTTTCTGAGACCCCTTGGGGTGCAGAGCCAATGGTCAATGAGGCAGAGGCAGCTGGACCCAAGTTCACATCCCCAAAAGAAACAGGAAAAAGTAGGACTGGCGAGGAAGGAGCTACGGCTGCAGGCTGCTCTGCCTTCCCGGGTGGCCCACGCTACAGCTCCCCTCTGATGCCCTCGTGGACAATCACTTTTATATCAGCTTCCCAGATGCTCATCACAACAGCCAGGGTCACCAGAAACCACCGGCTCTTCCTTCCTCTGCCATCTCAAGCATGGGGTACCCACACTTGCAGCCCAGGAAAATGCAGTTTTGCAAGCCCTATCAAATGCAAAGGCCACAAATCCTCACCCCCCTCAACAGGCCCCAAGACCAACTTAGCACCCAAAAGCTGCTCAGACTGCTTCTGCTTCCGCAATTGTGCAGCTCCACACGTTGCAGGACACAGTGTGATAGTCGTTGCAAGAGCAGAAAATGAACCTATTTCGTTACTAAGGTTTGGAAAGAAGGAATTTTTTTTTTAAGCCTAAATGTTAGAAAGCTCTGGGGAGCCAGGCTGGTGAGACGAAGTTAAAGACAATCAATTTAATTTCCACCCCCCAGAGATTGAGCCTCTGGTAGCAGACATATGGCATTTCCATCAACAAAGCCAACACCACACAGAATGCCTGAAAGCCCTGTATTGCAGGTTGGTGTGAAAACAGCAGGGCCCTAAAAGAAGGTTCAAAGCCGTGGGGGCAGGGCACATCTCCTAAGCACTCTGGGCCTGAGTCCCCTCCCCCGTGTCAGGGACAGGGTGACTAAGCCAGCCCTGGGTCCTCTGATTATTCAACAGTGTAGCAACAGGCCAGGCCCTTGGTAGGGTCACCGTGGCCTAGGGCAGGATCCCAGCCGGAGGCAATACAGTCTTGCCTGAATGAGATGACTCTGAATTATTTACTCCACCACGTGGCGGCTTACACAGTTATCTGTCATATCATTAACACTCTGCAGGCAGATGTGTCTCCGAGCTGGCGTGGTGAGAGACACACAGAAACAAATCCAGGCCCTTTTACAGGCTTGTTAGGTGGCTTTCCCACAGGAGATGGTGTGTGAGACAATGCTCACAGCGCATGGTGAGCTCAAAATGCAAAGATCCCACAGGAGAAAAATGCGCAGGGCAGGAGCCAAGCACACGTGCGTCCCACTAATCCAAATGTATCAGAGTGAGCTGCTCCTGGAAGGGCCCTCTGATAATCCGATCAGGGCTAAATGAACCAAAGCCCGGCCTGGAGGTCGGCCTGCCCACCACCCTTCTGCAGACAGCTGGGCACTGACACCTCCCAGGGAGCCTCGCTGTGGCACGGGACCAGTTCAGGGTCCTGAGGCCTCCTGTCACCTCCCAGGGGACCCTGTAAACATTTTTATCATCAGAAGAAAAGGACTCTTGGAGATGAGCAACTTGCCCACGCGACAGACCCAAGGGTGAACTCGAAGGAACTCCCACTTTGCTCTGTACATAGGAGGAGCTTTGCAGCTCCCCAAAAGTCAGCCTGGGACACAGCCCTCACTGATTTCTGAAGCTTGGTATTTCCTACGAGCCACCCAATCCAGTAACCCAGAAGGCAATTATTACTCACATTTTACACTTGAGGCTAAATGATACGCCCTAAGTCACACTGCTAGGCATAGTGACACACAAGCATCTAGGCCCATGGTCAAGTTTAGCTGATAACACAATACAGCTCTTCCCGTGGCTGCTGTCCCACCCATCATCTTGTCCTCCAGCTTCACCTTCCTGGCCATCCAGGTCACCAGGGCAGCTAACTTCAAGCCCTCCACTGAAAGAGCAAACCCACCGACTCCATCACCCTGGCCAGCAGCACCCAGTGGAGAAGCTGGGAGACCTCTCTGAAGTGACCCTGCACCCACATCTGCTCTCAGAGAACACCTCCATTTTTACGTCACTAACCCTCGACTCCTAACCTGCTGAAAACCCAACCCCAAACCAATAGACCGCTTGCGGTGTATACCTGGCAGCCCCGTCCCTTCTATATTCCCTCAAAATATCACCGATAGACTCAGAACTGGGGGATCCAGGGTGCAGGCCTCTCTGCAGGCCTCACTGAACCCACCAATTAAGACAAGCACTGCCTTGTTACCTTGTTTTTCCTGAGTGCAAATTAGACTGAACTGGCCTCAGAAAGATCCTGAACGCCACAGAAAGGCAGCAGAAAATTTCAGCCTTTCCAAAACGAACAGTTGAGTAACAAAAACTGTTACGAGCCCTGGATGAGTGCCACGCAGCCGGCCAGCTCTGCGGAGCAACCACGCTTGTCTGGGCAAGTTCTGTGACGTTGCCGACGAACCAGTTACAACATCAAACGCACTGATCTTGGCACTTATCCCCAAACTCAGTGTAAAGGTGAGAAGATTTTTTTGAGCCAGTTTAAAACCTTGAGAAATCTATTTCCCTCCTTTTTGCCACAAAAGGAACTGGTACCTCTCACCACTTCCACCCCTGGCGCGGAGGGCAGGGCTGGGGAAGAAACTGTCTAACGGCCAGGTCACCCACGCCCACAAGCTGGGTTCTCACCAGCAGCTGAACCCGGGCCACTGAGGTAGGCTGAGTTCACTCCTGGCTTGGAGGGTTGGGCACTCCTGGCTGGAGCTATAATTTTGCCAAAGCACCAACTGAAGACCTCTCACCCCGAGACCAGGTGACCACGGCTCCCACCCCACCCCCCAGTGACCTTGTCACTTCTGTGCGTGGAGCCTATAATGACACACAACTCCTTCTTTCACATGAATTAAGACAAAACCGGAGCACAGGGTGCCAAATCAGTACTAGATGCCTTCACACACGAGAGCCTGCCTATCAGAAACGTGCTTGCAGGAAGACGAGCGATCCAGAGGAAGGACAGGAGCCTAGAGAAAGGTCCAGAGCTGTGAACTAAGGAGGCAACAGACCTTGAGGCTAATGCCCAGGGACTGAGTTCCAAGCATCTGAGCCCAGCTCTGCATGCAGATCACAGCACAGCAGAGCTGAGCGGAGCAGAAGCAGCCCAGGGCCTGGGTCTCTACTGCAGGAGACAAGATGCCTGCGCCCAGAGCTCCCTCCTTTCCAGGGGCCAAGAGGGAGCGCTGCATGGCAGATTCAGAACAAAGAAAAATCCCTGACAGCTCAAGGCCCAGACCTAAGGCCAGGGAAGGGGCGAACAGAGACCAGACGGCGTCTGCTCACACGCACACACGTGCGCACATGTGCACCTGCACGCAAGCACACACATGCGTTCTCTCTTTCCCAGCCCTTTGCGGCTCCAGGGCCCTGGCAGATCTCCAACTTGCTAATTGCATCACACTCACCTTTCACCCCTCCCCACCCGCTGCAATTAGCCCAGATTCTCAGCTTCCTGCAGCTCTGGGGAGAGGGGGTGAAGGGGGACAGCTGCTCCCCCCAGCCCCGGAAGTGCTGGTTTCCGAGGTGCCTGAGGCAACCCAGCCCTTCCCTCCAGGGCCCCTGCACGTCTGAAGCCTGCTTAACAGAGGGAGTTGAGGCTGGGCTGGGGGCACCCCTCTACTGCACGCCCCCCCAAATATAGGACTTCTAACCTTCACAGGACAGTAGGGCCCACTCAAGGCACCTCATTGACCCGCAGAGTGAGCTTGGATTTTTAAAACATTTCTCCAAGCGGCCAATGACCAAGGAAACATGCAACTTGCTGGGCTGTTCCTTTATCTTAGCCCATGAGTCTCAGTTTCCTAATCTGCAAAATGGGGCCCAGGAACTTCTTCCTCCCAGAGAATATAGAAGTAATAACCCAAAAAAAAGGGGGAAAAAGGAGGTAGCTACAAAGCCCCAGCATGGTGCTAGGCTCCCAGCAGGGGCTTGATCAAGATCCAGTCCCCCCACCCCCCAACCTTTTGTTTCTGCACAGAAATGAGTCCCCAAGTTGCTGGCTGCCATTCAATAAGCCTTGACAACATGTACTTGGACAACAAAAGGGAGGGAAAAAAGAAACCAAGACCAACGGTGGTCCTCTATCTTGCAGGAACAAATCCTGCCTCTCAAGAGGTTGGGGAGAATGTTGGGGAATGGGACCAGATGCCAAGGGTCCTAGGTGCCTATTTACTCTGACCCTGACCAACAGCTGCATCTCTGTGCTCAAAAAAGCACTAGGGACCAGCAGGTCAGGAGGAGACACCTCTTATCAAGTGTGGAAAAGGGCACTCTAGTGGCCCTAAGAGCTGTCAGCCTCCATAGCGCTATCTGGGTGACCTGAGCTCTCGCCCTGGGCCCCTTCCTGTCCAACCCTGAGGCCTGGAGTGCGCAGATCAGATCGCTGCAGCCTCCCAGTCGCCTGACACCTCACTGGAGGCAAAGCATGGACACAAAGCTGGTGGCTGCCCAAGGACCACAGCTGAGGGGGTCCGTGGGGCAGGCGGCCCTGAGCGCTAGCACCTGCTCCTTTGGGATTCTCTCCTTGCCCACCAACCCTCCTCCTGCCTTCCCACCTGGGAAACCCTGCCTGATGGCCAGCATTCTGGCCCTGGGGAAGAAGCTGCCACCTCCAGGCCATGGCAGCTCTCCCCACACCCCTTGCACCCCAAGCGGTCTGTTCTGTGGACCACAGACCACCTGTCCAACATGTCTGAAACTAAGCCAGCCTGCTCAGCCTCCTCCTCCAGAGCCCCAGCCCCAGCAGGGAGCAGCACCAACACCCCAAGCCTGCAGGCCTGCCATCTTTCCCTAACACCTCAGAATATATCTTGGTCTCTCTGCTGCTCTTGCCTTAATCCAGAGTGCCGTGAGCTGGCTGCCCGGACTCCCCTCTCCTTCCCAAACCGGCCCATTCTCCATACCAGTGCCAGAGCTTTCTCTTGCTTTTCCTTCTCAAAATTCTCCTAATCCAGGCATGGTGGCAGCGCAAACCTCAGCTACTCGAGAGGCTGAGTCAGGAGGGTCCTAGAGGATTCCAAGCTTGAGGACAACACAGACAATGTAGTGAGACTCTGCCTCAAAATAAAGAATAAGTATAACCTAAAATAATATAAATTCTTCAGGGCTATGAATGTAGCTCAGTAATGCAGAACCGATTTAGTGCACAAAGGGTTGGGTTTGAGTCTAGGAACAACAAAATCTCCAGAGGTCCCTGAGTCCCTCAGGATGAGGTTCAGGTTCTGCAGGCGCATATGCTTCAGTTTGTGCCTACTTGTTCCCCCAACGCCTCATGTAAGTCATGAGGCAGACCCGGCTCGGGGGCAATGAGTGGCATGAGGGGCACAGCCAGAGAGGCGCGAACTGTTAAAGCTGGCAGCTTGCGCTCTGTCCCCACCCCCCACCCGCGGCTTCCCTTGGAAGTATGGAGAGGGTCATCCTGGACATGGCAGCGCCCCAGCCTCTCCTCCAGACCCTGTTGCGTGGGGCGGTGGTGTCTGTGATTGAGGCCGCCTTGGGCAGGGATGAGATGTTTGGAGAAGATAGAGGTACTGCCCCTCTCTCCGGAGCACATAACGCTCCAAGGTCTTGCTCTGTAATTCAGGCTGCTTTAAACTGTGAAACCTCCAGTAACTGTGAGCTAAACAGACTTTTCCTTCCCTAAGTCTGAGTGTATTTGTCCCAGCAACAACACAAGAGTAACTAGGACAGCATGTATGTGCATCACCCGGGTGCCTGCCCTCACCAACTCCTCTGCCTCCAGCTGGCTCCACATTCCCAAGGCTTGCAGGCATCAGCTCTACATAAGACATCCCTTCCTGCAGCCCAGCTCTTCAAGGCCAGGCCAAGCACCTTGTGGAGCTCTCCAGGGTCCTCGACCCTTCCCTGGCCCGTACCTGGTGACTAGGTGACACATGGGTGGCTAGCAGGCCATCCGTTTACCTGCCTCTCTCCCACCCAAACTGGGAGTGGCTCAGCCACAGATGACAGACTTCAGAACAGGAAGAGAAGCGAAGAGCTGGGTACCCTGTGTCACACTCACCTCCTCCTCATGTCACATTTTATCATTCTGCACACGCCACTGAGGGAATGGGGGGCAAGAAGGGGAGCGAGGGGCCCTCAGTGCTCATAAGCTGTAACTGACCACAGCATCCACACCAAAGCCACAGAAGCAGCTGTCTGTCAAGTAAGCCACAGAAGCAGCTGTCTGTCAAGTCCAAGGGTTCCCACAGACAGAGCCTAGCCCCTGTCCTGGGCCATCCATGTCAGACAGCCCCTGCCCTGCCCGTCATGTCCTGTGATCTCTACCCCTTCCCCACCCCTCCAGTAGCCCTGCTAGCACAATCCCAAAAGATTCCACGCTCCCCAATGCAAAGGAAGTCCACACACAAACCACCTCAGGGACTAAGCCGTAGGTCACTGGAAGAACATTTGCGAAGCATGCCACAGCAAACAAAAAACACCCCAAGACTTCGCTGGAGAGGCAGACGACATCTCCGGTGCTTGGCCGCAACAGAGACCACCGCGTCTTCCACAGCCACAACTGGCCAAGGCCACAACTGGGCGATTCACTCAAGAAAAAGAAAGGCCTACAAATCCAGTGATAGGGGAGTCAGGAGCAAAAGTCTGCAAAGTTATTCATGGCCTTAGACCCAGGAACACCCACCAGGAGCTTACCCTGAGGAACTAAAAAGCATTTGCTGACCTCCTTTGATGTACCAAGTCTATTCACAGTGATACTGTTTGTAATTCTGAAGCAAAAATTACTCAGTATTGGTGGCAAATAGTACAGCTACACGATAAAGCGTCACAGACACCACAGTTATAGAAGACTATTTAATTACACGAAATGCAAACGCTCATTACACTATAAATGAAAGACAAAAGCAGGTTACAGTGAGAGGAGACCCACCCTCAGGCATACCTGTGGAAAAGCATTAGAGTCAAAATGCTAACAGTGGCCTCCCCGCCACTGAGTCAGGGTGAATTTAATTTCCTTTCCATTTCCTAACTGCAGCGAGCAGGCAGCTTTCCAATCAGAAACATGATCTTTCATTTCCTCCGAGCAGGAGCCTTAGCTACGAAATCAAGGAGCACCTTCTGCCTTAACCTCGCAAGTCCAAAGCGGTGAAGGGACTTCTCCTCTGCAAACTCAACACTATGTGTTATTCATGAAGTAAGTTTGACTTGAATCCACAGCGACGGCGCTGGATGCTCGGTCCCCTTGCACACGGGACTCCACACACACTGCAGCTAAGCGCACACACACGCACGCACCCCCCCACACACACACTTCAAACCCCCTTGACCACACAAACGACACAGAGCTGTGCAAGCTCAACATGTTGTTCCTACCACCAACGTCAAATGCACACTTCCTCCTATTCTTACTTTTGACAAAAAGTTTTTCATCTCTTAGACCAAGCATGCACAATTCTCACGTACAGCAGCCAGCCCATGCTAGGAGAGGAAGAAATGCAGAGGACCAGGCCTCCCGCTGCACGGCCTCTGGTCACCTCCTCCTCACCGCATCCTTCCCTTTCCTCATCCCCACAGCTGCCAGGACTCTCTGCCTTCCTAGGGCTGATGAGATGCGTGTGGGATGGCTGTTGCCTGTAAGAATCAGGCTCCTCCTGTCCTGGGAGGTGGCTGCAGGAGGCCTTCCAAAACCACTCCAGAGACATCCGATCAGGCAGTTCGGGCCCAAGGTGTTTTATACTCACCAGAGGCTTCATAAAACAGACCCCCCCCCCCAACTGGCCCATCAACCAGCATTTCTAACCTGGTCCCAGGAGTGAAGATGCTACAGACCTAGACTGCTTCAAAACCCCCTGCTCTAGCGGGCGTGCTGGCGCACACCGGCAATCCCAGCACTCGAATTAAGAGGCTGAGGCAGGAGCAGCGTAAGCGTAAGCCCAGCCTGGGCGACTGAGGGACTCTGTGAGCCTCTGTCTCAAAATAATAAAAGACTGAAAATACTGTTCAGAAAACAGGGCAAGTTCAAAGGTAGTTGAGTTCAATCTGCAGTAACGAGAACTAAAAAGTCACTGCTTCTAGTGCTCTGACCCTTCATTTTGTCTAAGCAGCCAGGGTGCTTTTGAAGGTACCATTCCAGGGCCCTCGCCCCAAAAAGGCCCCAAAACACAGCAGACCCAGCGGAGGCCCAAGAACAGGTACGACCCTGATGGTCAGACAGAACCCCAGACACACTGTCATATGCTATAAAAAGGGTCAAGAACGCTTTGTCTCCACGGGCAGTCGGAGGCCAGCAGGAGCTTCCTGTGAAAATACACCCGACGCCCCTCAGGAGGCTCCGTCCTGCCAGGGAGGGTCCTGCTAGGGGGTTCCTGCCCCTTTGCCACTAACAGAAGCCCCAGGGCTGGGCACTAGGATCTCGCTACAGTGTCAGAAGGGCCCAAGAGGGAGTCCTGCTCCCTGGGGTGTCCCTTCTGGCTGCCCCCACACATCTGTCACGTTATTCTCCCCCCAGAGCTGTTTTCTGACCAGGAGGCCAGGCAGCAAGGCTTTAGGAAAACTTCCGCAAGCTCCCTTTACAACAATGACCAAGTGGCAGGACACGCAGCCGTGCTCTCAGTGAGCCGTGCCCCCAGTGAGCCGTGCCCCCAGTGAGCCGTGCCCCCAGTGAGCCGTGCCCCCAGTGAGCCGTGCCCTCAGTGAGCTGTGCCCCCAGTGAGCCGTGCCCTCAGTGAGAGCGCCCACCTCCGCAGGACAGGAAGGAAGTGCGGCCGCAGGGTCCTGGGGGCAGCTGCGGGGAGCTGTTTCTGCTCCACCCGGTTACCTGTTTCCTTGCTGTTTACAGAAAGCACGTATCATCCTGCAGTGAAAACTAGACTTCACCATAAATCAGCAGGGACAACTACTCAGCAGGACACTGCATAGGTCCAGTGTCTGCCCTGGACACCCCTAGGGGAGAAGGACGTGAAGGCCGTTTCCACCTGGTGGCCAGCAGCAGGAGCTCCTGCACGTATCCACACACACTGCTCTGTCCGAGGCCAAGATGCACACAAGCCCTGCCCCCGAGCACTCAGGGGCAGAGGAAGGCCCCAGCGGTCAGGGTGCTCTTCCGGCTCCAAGTCCTTGGGGGATGCGTCTGGAACCTTCCCATCCTCGGGAATTCTGCACAGTAATGTCTGAGGATGAGCACGCCTCACGAGGGGCGCTCCACCTCCGAACTAACAGTCACGGGTGGGTGTCAGGTCCTTTGGCCCCGCCCAGACCGGGACCCTCAGAGTTGCTGATCACCGTGGGCCAGCTGGACTCGAGGACGATACCGTCAAGGCCCAAGAGCTGCGGGGAGAGGCTGGCTGCTCCAAGTGACTCACTGAAGGCTCAGAAACCTCACCTCTGTCTGACCTCCCTTGCTGGGGAGACACGGCTTCCCCTCAGTCACACCAGGGGAGGATGCGCACCTGGCTGGTGCGGGGCCGTGATCCTGGCCAGCGCTGCGCACGAAGCAAGCACGAAGCAAGCACTCTGCCACAGAGCGGCACTGCCCCTCCTTTTCTTACTGTTTTGTTTTTGAGATGGGGGTCTTGCTAATTTGCCTAGACTGGCCTTGAACTTGCGATCTTCCTGCCTTAGCCTCCTGAGTAGCTGGGATTACAGACACGTGCCAGCCCTCCCAGCTCTCTGCCTTTCCACCTCCTCTCTTTACATCCTACTCAGCTTTGCTCCATCCAGAATTTGGTAAACAAACCTCTATTCAGGTAACGGGAAACACTGACCCACAGCATCAGGGACAGAAGCCCCTTGGGCACCCTACTCGGCTCTATCCGGACACGCTTTCCTCTCCCCTCCTCTGTGACCCTCCAAACTTGGGAACTCAGCCACTCAGAAAAGTCCTCTTAGAGTCATCTCCTCCAAAAGTCCTTGCCCACCTCACCCCATACCACACTGGATCGGGGTCCTGTCTCCCAAACTGCTGCCACCCCCAGCTTCCTGTGGCACCTGGCACACAGCACATGTGCTTACCAGGAGAGGCCTTGTACTCAGGGACCCCAGAGGCCAGCTCAAGGGCAGTACCTCTGCCTCTATCCAGGGGTCACAGGGCAGCCCAAGTTCAAGTCCCTAACCCAAAGCAGGCCAGCCTGGAGTGTGGCTTCCCTGGCAGGAAATGAACCTGCATCAGCCCCACAGCCCACTCCTGGGGCTCCAGGCCTCTCCAGGGCTCCTCTTAAAATACCCATAACTAGAGGGCAGTGAATGTTCAAGCCTCTGACAGGCGATGCTCAAAGCCCAGGGAGCCACGGTCCCAACAGTCTGGATTAAGCAGTTTCCATCCGGAAACAACAGCAGTAGAGGGGCAGGGAGATAGCTCAGTGGCATAAACGCCTGCTTGGCAAGTGCAAGGTCCTGAGTTCAGTCACCAGTACCGCAAAAATAAATAAATAAATAAAATTTTTTAAAAAACAACAACAGGGGCCGGGGAAATGGCTCAGTAGAATAAGTGCTTCCCTGGAAAGTGAAAGGGCCTGAGTTCAATCCCCAGTTCCACCAAAAAAAAAAAAAAAACATAAAAATAAAAACAGTATTAGACTGACTAAAAAAAGGACACCCAGACAGAAACAAAAGCAAGGGCTCCAGTAGCCTGGGCCGAGCACCAGCCTGGGCCATGACATCTCTGCCCAGCAGCCTACCCAGTGTTCCCCTGGGTGGCCCCACAGCCATGCAGGCACAGGGAAGAGATGACCTGGATGGCCAAGGCCTCCTCAGGTCAGGAAAGACCTCACGATGTCTGAGGATGAGGAGTCCCCAGTCACATACGGCCTCCTCACGTACGGCCCTGAAGGCCGAGTGCTAACCCAGGGCATGGTCTGGCCAGGGGCCTGGTGAAACCTCAGCATGAATGTGGAAAGGCTTTGTTCCTGCACAGCGGCTCTCAAACTTTGCCCCCGAGGGTACTGGAGGGAGAAGAAGCACCTGGGCAGAGAGCACTCGGGCCTCCCAGCCCCAAAATAATCACAGTGACTACAGCTGGTACCTCAAGAAAAATTATATTGTGGAAAAAGTGTCACTGCTAGGAAAAGATGGATAAAGCCAGGCTCCAAGGTGCAGCTGCGGTCCACTCCCCCGTGCTGGCCACACGGAGACCATGCACCATCAAATGGGCCTGGGCTGCCCTTCCCTGCAGGCCCGCTGGTGGCTGACCCTTGGGCACACTCTCATCCAATGTGGTAACACCAGGCAGCCTCTGTTCCCGGTCCCAATGGTCCTTCTCTGGTCCCTGTTTTCCTTTTGCTTCTACAAGCTGCTGAGCCAGGGATGTGGACAGGAAGCCCCCATTGCCACATGGGGGATGCAAACCGTTAGGCGCTCTGGGTCCAAGCGCCACGTGGCACGAACCTGCCCACGGCTCTGAAAGCATCTCCTGCACAAGTGAAGCCACGCTGCAGCTCACCACATGTGAGGCCCAGGAAAGGCCTCCAGCCAATGACAGGGCCAGGGAGCCATGCCCCAGGACTCCAGAGGGGAAAGGACGCCTTACCTGATAGTAGGTCTTAATGTTCCGCACCAGGATGGTCAGGTTCTGAATGCGAAGGTTCACATCGTTGTTGACGTGCTTATTGATACGCTGGTTGGTCGGCCTGGGATCTCTGGGGAAGGAAGAGGTAAGCAGAAATTCAGTACTCTGGTCCATGAACCTCTTTGGTCCTGGTGACTCCAAGGCCCTGACAGTGTGGCTAAGTCCAACGCTAACCAAGGAGGGGTGAGCAATCACCCTTCTCCCACTCCGAGCACCTGGCCCAGTGGGGGAATGTCCCTGTCACTGCAGACCCACATGCCAGGCTTTTACTTTAAAGACTAAAAGCAAAAAAAAAAAAAAAAAAAAAAAAAAAAAAAGATTAAAAGCAATGCACGTAGAATATTAAGAAAGTATTAAGAGGGGCCTGGCCCTAGCTCAGGCCTTTAAGTG
>NW_004524646.1:3454119-3461812 GCF_000260255.1 Octodon degus
GAACTAAGCTACTGCACTGCAGATGGTAATTTGTAATAGTTGTTTCATGTTGGGAGTGCCTGTCATTGTGTCTTGCCCTTTCATCTGTCACTGAAGCCTTGCAGTGAAGGTGCGGGGCCTCCTGGGGCAGCTGGGGGGAAGCAAGGAAATAAACCTCCATGCCCTGAGGCCAACAGCCAACAATTAACAGGAAACCGAGAAACAATAAAGTCTACACACTGAAATAATTCCAGATGATACTAGAAACATAACACTTTTTTTGCAACACAGGCTAGTAAGGTTCAACTTTTAAGCAAATATTTCCTTCCACAGTGAGTCTCGAGGCCCTGTCATCAGTATTCAAACACTTTTGCACGGAACAATCAGCCACAGACTTCATTCTGTCATCTCGTGTCCCCTGAAACAGCCCCATGATGGGGCTGGGGAGATAGCTTGGTGGTCTAAGCGCCTGCCTGGCAAGCACATGGACCCAGGTTCGATCCCCAGTACCGCATGCCATGCCAGCCCCGGTCACTAAGCCGACCACCAAGACCGGGTGTGGTGGCACATGCCTATAATCCCAGCACTGGGGAGGCTAAGACAGGACGATCACTACGAGTCTGAGCTGCATAGCTTGACCTTGTACCAAATAAATACATAAATAAGTAAATGATTTTTTAAAATAATAGAAGTCCCATGGGTCCCTTTGGGCAAGCAGAAAACTTCTTTTCAATTGTCAGGTGATAGCGTTTCTTACCCTCCTGCACAGTAGGGGACTGTGGTGGCTGAGCCATTCATTAATGAAAAAAAGTAAAGGTTTACCGTGCCAGTTAATTTAGGAAAAGAGGTGGTGTTCAGAATTTAAATCACAGGGGCATTTCTACCTGCAGATGTATTTCTAGCATTACAAAATAATTTTTCTAAAAGATAATAATAATTTCTCATACAGATGTAGTTCCTCCCCTTTGACTGTAGCTACCTTAGGAGACAAGAAGTCAACTCCCCAGTGACAAATGCATGGCTCAATAAAGCAGAACTTCGAGACCATGCGGGGCTTGTGTCTGTTTTACCATCACTGCAGTCCCAGATGTCATTAAGTCACACGGGGCCACCTCAAGTGGCAGGGGCCTGAAGTTTGGGCCACAGTGCACACCCACTCGTGTGCAAAGTCCCCCCACACACGCGTGTCCCTTCCACCACAGCATGGACACCTCTGACCGTTCCTGCTTTTGTTCTGCCTCTTCTGGGAAGACAGCTAACTGCCACAAGAGCCCTGCACCTGTATGGCTAATTAGACCAATTACTGCCATCATTAGTACTCCCTCATTTAACTAGGGCCCCCCCGAGTCAAGGGGGGGTGTCAGGGGACACCTCCAAACAGAAGTCCCAATGCTGGGCAAGGAAGGCAGCTTGCCATCTCTACCCTCACCCTACTCCACACCTCTCTGCTGCAGGAAAATGGAGCCAGGGAGGTGGCTCAGATGCCAGTCCTGGCTGCAGGACTGGACACAGTTCTCCAGGCCTCAGTGTGCTCATCTGCAAAACAGACCAGGGCCTTCCAGCCCTGAAAGGCGCTACACTAGTCAACATGGACCAGCCCGGCTCTGTATGCCAGAGGGACGTGACAAGCCGCTCTACGAGTACTGTCCCAAGTCCTTGTTGAGAACCAGCATCCTCTCCACACGACAGCCTGAGGTGTCCGCACGCAGGATGTAAGGACCGCAGAAGGAGACAGGTAGGTGCACACGGCAGCTGCTGTGAAGCTGCCATGTCCCCGATCCAAACCATGGAGCTCCCAGGGCTCCTTCACATCAAAACCACTAAGTGGAAAAAGGAAATGAACTCCTGCTAGAGTTCATTTTGTTTTTTGAGTGTCTCATTGTATAGTATAAGCTGGCCCTGAGCTCACTATGGAGCCCCAACAGGTCTAGAAGTTGTAACAATTCTCCTGCCTCAGCCTCCAGAGTGCTGGGGTTGCAGGTACGGTGACCACACCTGGCTCCTACTAGAATTTTATTTTATTTATTTTTTAGCAGAATCAGGGATTAAACTCAGGCCCTTGCGCTTGTCAGGCAAGTGCTTATTCTACTGAGCCATCTCCCCAGCCCCCTCCTACTAGAATTTTAGAAGGTGAGAATCTAGCAACCTTGTCCTTCCCCTTGTGAAAGCCAGTGTCCAAACTTCCAAACTAAATCAAGGGAACTATGTGTTGCCGTACCGAAAAGATACATCCATGGTTTTAAAAGAAAGGTTGCTAGAAAACAGCATGAACCTTATTTGTATAAAAATACACCAGGACACTAATATAGACCATAAAGGAACCAGAACTCTAACTTCATTACCTCTACATCACAAAATTATAGGCAACTTTTGTTTTTCACATCTGAATTTTCCCATTCTATAAATGAACATGAAATAGGGGGTAGGGATCACTGGCGGCTGAACCCAGACCTCTGCACTGAGCTGTATCTCCAGCCTTTTTAATTGTTTTAAATTTTGAGACAGGGTCTCACTGAACTGCTTAGGCTGGGCTGAAGCCTGCAATCCTCCAGCCTCTGCCTCTCTTAACTGTGGCGATGATGAGCGTGGAGCACTATACCAGGCCTGAACACGAAACTTTTCGAACTCAGAGCCCCTTATGCAGCGTGCCGCATGCCAGGACCAAGAGAGCAGATGGTCAGGCCAGGGGTGTAGTTCAGTGGCACAGCACTCGTCAAGAACATCCGGGGTCCAATCCCCACCATGCGAGGAGTGAGGGAGACAGAAGAGAACGACTCAAATTGCAATACAGAAGTTTTGTTCCATTTTACGCCAGCACAAACTCATTCAACCAGCAGGTATATGCCCTTTAAGTTTTTGTTATATTTTTAGTACTGGTGGTTGAACCCAGGGGTCTTTGCTCTTCTTTTCTGGGATACTGTTGTCTTAAGTAGCTAAACCCAGGCCATCCCCTAACTTAGGATCCTCCTGCTTCAGCCCACAGAGTGCTAGGATTACTCGTAGGTATCTGCTTTCTTAGTTGCAGAATCTGTAGCTGACTGGCAGTTTTGGACATCTACCTGCATCGTCTTACCTCGGCCTCCTCACAACCACACTGCTCAATCCCCTTATTGCCCATCAGGAAACTGAGGCTCAGAGGGAAGGTTGGTAAGTGGTGGGCAAAGGAGGTGAATCTGTCAGCCTGGGGCTAGGGTCAAGGCCCTCAAACAACTCCTTGAAGACCACAAACCACATCCAAAGCTCATCCGTGCTTGGTACCCAGAACCTGAGCTCCCAGAGGGCCCATGCCACAGGCTCCGGGAGGCCCCGTTCCACAGGCTCCCAGAGGGCCCATGCCACAGGCTCCGGGAGGCCCCGTTCCACAGGCTCCCACCTATTCTTCCAAGACACTCAATGCCACCCTCTCATTCAGGAATTCTAGACTTGAGCTTGCCTTGAAAGCTGAGCCCACAGGGCTTTCCTGCTTCCAGGTGGCGCTGATGTCACTGTGAGGCCAGGGCCAGGGGACACTACCACAACCTTCTAGGGTTGCCAGAGACAATGGCAGTCACAGGACCCAGGCAGCCTCCAGATGGCTCCGGAGTGTTAGGTAACGGCCTATCTGAGCTCTGCCACCCAGCACCCAACCCGCAGCCACAGGGACACTGCCTGGGCTCTTCCATGCCTTCCAAGCTGAAGACATGATCAGAACAGGTCCCTGGCCGGGCACAACAGCCTGACAGCTAGATTCACTTCTTGGTAGAAGGGGAAGCTAAGGCCTGGCTAAAGGGCAGAGTCAGATAGATGTGGGGTAGGACTTGGGCACGACTTGGTCTGCTGGACCCCATCAGCAAGAGCTGCTGCTGAGGACAGTGCAGTAACTTAGGGGAGGCTGGGGAGACAGCTCTGCGGTCCAAGCACCTGCCTAACAAGCGCAAGGCCCTGGGTACATTCCCCGTACTGCATGCCGTGTGGGCACCGGAACCCCGAGCATACTGCGCTGCAATCTCAGCGCTGGGGAAGCTGAGACAGGAGGGGCACTGCGAGTCTGAGCTGCGTATCGAGACCCTGTATCAAATACATGCTTTTTAAAAAAAATTAAAAAGTAATAATAATTTAGGGGTTTAAGAACATGAGGGAGGGAAAGGTAAACCTGGAGAAAACTTACAGCAAGCTCCACACCTCTTTTGAGTCCTTCGGGCACCTACTAAGTCACTGATCCCAGGATCCATCCAGCACCAAGCACTGAGCTAAAAGCTGGCACATCGCTCTATTTAATCTTCAAAACATCTTTTCCTTTACAGGGCAAACCCCGTGCCTTGCACACTAGGCAAGCACCCCACCCTGCATGATACCTCCATCCTTTTACTTTTTTTTTTTTTTTTTTTTTTTTTTGAGACAAGGTCTCACAGTAAGCTGCCCAGGCTGGCCTTGAACCTGTGATCCTCCTGCTGCTGCCAGGTGTGCATACCACTCCAGCCCCACACAACCATGGCTTCGAGGAAGAACTTCACTTCCCATTTTACAGATGAGGAAACGGAGGCACTGAGCAATAGGCCCAGGAATATAGGGGGTTCACCTGGAGTTCAAGCCCAGGCTGGTAACCTAGGCTGTCCCACGCTGGGGCCTGGGTTCTCTTCTCCACTATTTCATTCTTGTGCTGCTGGTTTTCACACCCAGGAACTTGTACACACACACACACACACACACACACACACACACACACACACACAAGGTCAGCATGCATCTACAGAGCCGCACTCCGACCCTATTCATTTCCTTTTTTCCCCTTTTTGCTGTAGTGGAGATTGAACCCAGGGCCTTCATCCTGAGGCACATATCCAACCCATTTTGATTTTTATTTTGAGACAATCTCACTAAATTACTAAATTACCCAGCCTGGGTCCTCCTGTTTCAGTCTCCCAGAGTACTGAGATTATGAGTATACAAGTATACCTATTTGTTTTCTAACTGACATAACTCAATTTACAAACACAAAATGCGTGCTACCTTGTAATGTAAGTTACAGCTGCAACAGTTTCGGATATGAGTCATACTCCACAGAAGGTGCCCACCGCCCCCAAGAGCTCCCCAGTGCCTGCTTTGTGTCGATCTCTGCCCACTTGCAGAGGCAAACACTGTTCGGCCACCTGCTACCTGCAGCAGGGCTATTCTAACCCCGACGAAACCACAGGCCCCAGGGAGCCCTGTGCTCACCCACGCTCCCCTCTTCTGGTTCCCAAGGCCACTCATCCTCCCATCCTTTGTGCCTGACCCAGACAGTTGGGCCCAGGTAAGCCACAGACTTCCCACTTCCAGCATGATCACCCTGGCTAATCCCAGAGGAAAGAAAACAAGTTTCAGATAACCAGGGAAGCAGAGAGGCCCTCCAACCGCACTTAGCCACTGGCCAAGTGCAAACAAATGATGAGCTGGCATTTCTCAAAGGAAAGGTCCTACAGGCTTTTCTGATTTACAAGCAAGCAGTAACCTCTCCGGAATTCCAAAGGTCAGGGAAGAAAGAGAAGCAGTCCAGGGACTCTTGTTCTCCCCAATCCCAGGAACATATAAGATGAACGCAAAAGCTGGGGGAACTGAGGGGGTGCTTAATTAAAGCCTGGGGCATGGGGAAGGACAGGTTGAAATTTGCTACACTGGTGGAGCCCAGCAATACTGGAGTCCAGCAAGGCCGCCATGTCCAGCGGTCAGAGCAGGGAGGCTGACCAGGCTAGAACCAGCCCTGAGGCAGTCTCAGAAAAACTCCTTTTCATCAGCGTTCTCTGGGCAGCTCAGCCAGTGCTCACAACACATTTTTCTTGGTAGAATCTAGTCTAACACTGAAGGTTGGTAAGATCAGTGACAACTTTAAAAAAAAAATTAAGATGGCAGTCTCTCCCACAGCGCAACACCAAATAACTTACAAAAACAAAAAGAGAAAATATCTTAAAACAGACCTTTTAGGGTAGAATCTATTTAAATCACCCCTGGACAGCCAAAGCGGAAGCCAGATTCTCATCAGCTAATGGATTCAGGCGCTAACAGGAGGCCAAGGCACCCCTCCTCCTGAGCAGGGGAAGGTGGGGGCTGATCCACGCAGCACATTAGGGTGTTTTATTTTGCTTTAAGCGCCTCGCCTCCGGTGAATCATCCTGACTCTCAGCTGCAATATGCAGTTTCCGAGTTAAACACATAAGGCAGCAGTGGAGGCCAACACCTCCTTGGGAGCAAGCTGTCAATCAGGCAAAAGCTCAAACGGCAACCGGAAAGGATGTGGGCCACTGTAGGTACAGGCGTGCAGGGCAACTTCCACCAACACCCCGCTTAAGCCACCCATTTCCAAAAGGGCACCCCGGCGTTGGCCTCACTGTGCTCCCTCATTTCTTTCTTCCTTTCTTTCTTTCTTTTTTTTTGGCGGTATCAGGGATCAAACTCTGGATCTTGCACTTGTCAGGCAGGGGTTTATGCCACTGAACTATATCCCCGGCCCCTCTCTCCTCATTTAACAGTGACTTTAAACCCAGTTCTGAAGAAGACACGTAACTGATTGCACTGGCTGTGAAGAAACTAGAAAAAGAAACGCAAGGCCCTCAAAAGCACCAGCACCCAACCTGGAACGAAACTTTACAGTCACCCTCGGATGCTCTCAGCCCACCCCCGGCACTTCCTGTAACCGGACGTTCTCCATTACACTTCTGTGACCCCCCCAAAAAAGAAAAGGGGCTTTTGCACCTCACTGCTCAGACCAAAATTACATTCTTGAGTCTGAGGTCAAAGGCACTATCTACACCATGTAGGTGACAGCCGATTCCAAATTTCCTGCATCCAAACGAACTTCCACAGTGTAGTCCCAAAGTCTTCACTAATCTCCCTCCGCCCTGGCACCCTTACATTTCCACTTTTAAGCTCCTAAAGCACCATTCTTCACCTCCGCTCTAGAGCAGGTAACTTACATTTGCAGCATGATTTGGTTCAAAAAGATGCCATCCACTAAGTCCATGTACATAGTCAGGTTGTCCTGGTGACCGCTTCCGAAAGAGCCGAAAGTTTTCACCTGCAGGGAGGTGGAAGAGCAGAGAGAGCCCAAAAGTCACCCACAGGCACAAACGGTCTCGGGCCGCCAGGGCAAAGCGGGCTGGAGCGCGTGGGTGTTGCAGCCGCTGCACCCTTCGGCGGGTACCAAGCCCACCTTCCTCCCTAGGCCTCTGTCCCCTCCCCGCGCCCGGCAACGGACGCCAAGCCAGAGGAGGAAAACTTCCTTGCCGCTTTTCGCCGGCGTTCCAGAGCGAAAAATAAATAAATAAATAGGACTTTTCAATAAATTTCTCACGTTTAGATCCATCGGAAAGCAGGGCGCCCACCCAGCCCGTTTCTGTTCCCACTCGGCCCCTCAATCCCCGCCCGTCACGGCCATCCACCGGTTGGTCTTTGGGGTTCAGCAATTCCACGAGGGTAAAAAAGAAAAGCAGTCCCTCTGGGAAGTGGTTACAGCGAGGACCATGGTGACCGCTCGGACCCTGTGGCCGGGCCGCCAGCCCAGCGCCAGGCGGGAGCAGGTGTCCCTGCTCAGCTCCGGGCCGGCATGAGTGCGGCGGGCTCGGCGGCGGGCGCACCACAGAGACGCGGGCTCCGGGACTAGGAAGCTTGGGAACTGCGGGACCCGGACCCCGGCCGCGCCGGGAGCCACTTGCTGCGCCCCCCCCACACACACACACCGCCCGGTGCACCAACAAAGGGG
>NW_004524646.1:3462185-3467304 GCF_000260255.1 Octodon degus
CGCCTCGCGGTGCGCGTCCGGAGCCGGAGCTCTCAGCGCGTGGCCCGGGGAGCCGCCTGCCCGCGATCGGCTTCCTGCACGTGGCCCCGCTGCGCCTTCGCCGCGCTCAGCCTCCAAGCGTGGGGCCCGAGATGCACGTGGCGCAGAGCGGGGGCGCCGCACGCTGGGGGCGCAGGTTCGCGCGCAGGTGCCTGTGGCGTGGGGACGCACGCAGCCCGGGTTTCCTGAGCGCCCCGCCCGATTCGTGCACTGAGAGCCAAGTCTGCGCTTCTCGCGGCTGTGCCAGACGCGGGAAACTTGGGGGACACGGGGCTGGGAGGGGCGCGCGGGGCCTGGCTCCGGGACAGACAGGTGGGAGGCAAATGCGCAGGCCCAAAAGGGCAGGGAGGAACTTCATGCCGACTTTAGGCTCTTGGAGCGCGACCTCTTGCGCCCCTCCCCGGGACCTCCAGGGCAACCTGTCTTGTGCAAGTTGCAGGCAGCAGCTGACAGAGCCGCCTCGCCCACCCACGACCACCACGCTTTTGCGCAGTAGAGGAGAGGCAGATTCTAGCCCCAGGTGCACAGTAGCGGCTTACTGGCAGGGGCCATAAAAAGATCAGGGACCCCGGGAAGCAAGCCCAGGGCCCGGACTTTCGCGCTGCTACACTTGCGGCGTGGGGCCGTGCGGGAGTGGAGACGAGGCTCCAGAGAACGCTAGTTCAACCCAGTCTGTGCCTTCTCACCCCTGCCTGTTAATAACGACACGCCGCAATTCTGTCGCGGTTCAAAGCACTCGAGTTTAATCCCCACGGTAACACGTTCACCAGATGAACCAACAAACAGATGCCGGTTGACCTGCAGCGTCCAGTCTAATGTCCAACAAGTATACAGCTGGCGCTCAAAGGCGGCGTGTTGGCGCCTTAGTAATTTTGAAAAGTTGCTCTGTCGGATGTTGGGCTGCGACATCTGCTGGTGACGTGTGGTATTACAGCACAGTTCTGGCTGACAAGCTTGGGCCCCTAGAGACAAATGTGAAAACAAAAGGGACAGTGGGAAAGTCTGTTGGGTGTGATGATGTATGCTTCTAATCCTAGCACTCAGGAGGCAGAGATAAGAGCATCGCCCTAACTTCAAGGCCAGTCTGAGCTACCATAAGAACTAAAATGGGGAGATGTCTTCTTACTCTTGTGCTCCAGAAATTCATCCAAAGAGGTCCTTAGTTGCCCACAAGTGGGTCAGTTGCAAAATAGGTGTGAGGTGTAGCCTCCTCCATCCACTCTCAGGAGGCCTCTGTTCTGAAAGTAAGGGGTGCTAGTGTGACCAGGGGTATTTTCACCCCGACCTCAATCTGTGTGGGGGAACAGGAGAGAGGATTTCCGGTTATGTATTTGATGAGCATATTCTTGCATTAAGAAATTCCCCGGACAAATGCTCTGTGACAGTTTGAGACGTTTCTCATCTTTCCTGGGGATTTTTTTTTTTTTTTCTTTTGAGACAGGGTCTCACTATGCAGTTCAGACTGGCCTTGAGCTTACTTTATAGCCCAGTCTGGTCTCGAACTCGAGACAATTGGGCCTCAGCCTCTGGAGTGCTAGGAGTAAAGGTGTGCACCACCATGGCCGGCCCCATCCTGGGGATACTGAGAGCTCTCTGGCCACAACCACCTCAGAAGTTTCTTTTTCTTTTGGGGGGTCACTTAGCTGTGCTGGTCCATGATCATTGAGGCAGCCAGAGTGGTGTCCAGGTAACTTACAGGTAGGAAGGTTTGGAAGGACTTCATAACCTGGCCCAGTAACTTCCTGAAGTCTCAGTCTGTGAAATCAGAGTAAGAACCATTTTTCTAAATAAGGACTTTACAAGGCAAATTTGAAGTTCAAGGTAATTCACGGCAAAGGGGTGTGGAAACTATCAAGTTTTGTAAGGGTATAAAATCACCACGTGTTCCTCATCTTCTGCCACTTTCTCCCACAGCCACTTTAATAAAAATTGTTTTGGCTGGGTGTGGTGGCGCACCCCTGTAATCCCAGCACTCAGAAGGCTAAAGCTGGAGGATTGCTGTGAGTTGGAGGCCAGCCTGGGCTGCAGTGTGAGCTAAAGGTCAGCCTGAAGTACATAGCAAGAGCCTATAAAAAAACAAAACAAAACAAAAAACCTCCAAAATGAAAAATACAGGGGCCAGGGAGATGGCTCAGTGGAATAAGCACTTCCCTGGCAAGTGCAAAGGCCTGAGTTCAATCCCCAGTTTTGCAAAAAAAAAAAGAAAGAAAGAAAGAAAAATACATAAATGGGCTGGGGATATAGCTTAATGCAAAGACTGGGTTCAATTCCTACTACTTAAAAAAAAAAAAAGTGTGGCCCTCCAGCCTCTATGAAGCTAGGGCCTGAGCTTCCTTTGGGGAGTATTCATGAACCCTAAACTTGATCTCCCTCCATCCTCCGGAGCACACTGTGCCTTTCACCCCCATCTGTCTGAGCCTTGATTTTTTTTTTTTTAAACAGATCAAACTCGGGACCTTGCCCTTGCCAGGCAGGCACTTGTGCCACTAAGCTATCTCCCTGGCCCTGAGCCTTGATTCTTTATTTTTGAAATGTTTCTTATTCTGGATATAAATTCATATATCACACTGTACACGCCTTCTTGGGCAGAAGCAGTGTTTTAATTGTGTTCTTCTCGCGGATAAGGGAATGTTCTCCTCCCAGTCAGAACAGTGACTCAGTGGCAGAGTCCTGGCCCTACTGTACCTGACAGCAGGAGCTTGAGCTGTGTGCAACCTGGGGTGTCTCAGTGTTTTATTTTTGTTGAAATGAGCTGACCAAAAAAAAAAATGAGCTGACAGGGGCTGGGGATTTGGCTCAGCTACCGCCTAGCAAGCTGGAAGCCCTGGGTTCGGTCCTCAGCACCAAAAACAAAAAGTTAAAAAAAAAAAAATGAAATGAGCTGACTTACATAAATACATTGTATGTGCATTTATTTATTTATTTGGTACCAGGGATCAAACTCAGGACCTTGCATTTGCCTGGCAGGTGCTCATGCTGCTGAGCTATCTCCAGAGCACAATGAAGCCTGGGTACAGCCCTGATTTTGAGAGCCTTATGCTGCATTGCATGGGTGGCATGGAAATAAGCTGTGATTTTTTTTTCCCCTAAGGACAGGCTCTTGTTATGCTGTTCACACTGGTGTCTAACTATAGAGCTCAAGAAATTCTCCTGCCTCAGCCTCCCATTTGGACCTACAGGTAGGTACGCACAGTGAGTGTGTTGGGACCGGGAGTACAACAGAGAGTGTGTTTGGTTCATGCTTCTTTGGGTGATCCTGAGACTTTGTTGAGGATGGGGGAGGCATTTGCCAGGGACTTGCTGGGTTCATCCAAGATTTGGGTTTATCCCAAGGAGAAAGGCCTGAGCCAGTGGGCAGTATGGAGGGTTTGCATTTTAGAAAATCCTATCTGCGCTCTGAGCAAGGATTAGATGCAAAGTCGGGGATAAGTCTGGAGATGTTTACTGTAATCCTGTGAGGGAGATTAGGGTCCAGACTAGAGCTGGCGGGGGAGGGGGGGCGAAGGCTGTGCCCAAGCCCAGTCCCTCATGGCGCTGTTGGCAAAGCCCAGCGAGTCAGGCACAGGCAGTCTTAGAGCCTCCCAGACTGAGGGAACCAGAACCCGCATTTCTAACCAGCTCTCCTGCCAGCTGCTGGCACTCTAAGGAGGGCTATAAGGGCATTGCTCAAATTTATCCTTTCTTTTTCCCTTACTTCCTTTCCTATTTTTTGTGAGAAAGCATTTTAATGTTTTTTTTTTTTTTTAAATTATTAGTGCACGTTGCGCTAATGATGATGTCCACATGGAGAGCTGGTGCCTATACCTACCACACGCGCAGCAGGGTCTGACCACATAGCCTGGCCTGGCCTCGAACTCTCTTGGCCTCTGAGCAGCTGGGGTTCCTGCCCCACGCCGCTGCACCTGCTCCGTTTGTGCTCTCCTGGTCTGCAGGCTTCGCCGTGCAGGTGCAGGGTGAAAGCCCTTGCGCAACAGGAGTGCAGCGTGGCCTCCGGAGATCTGCAAAGGAAGGGCACACGAGGTCTGCACCGAGCAGGGCCGCCCCAGTGACATGCAGAGCCAGGCAGTGGCAGGAAGGAGCAAAGGGGGAGACTCCCTGCTTCCCACCCAGAGGCACACGTTGAGGGGGATTCCCGAAACTCAGCAGGATACTGACTGCACAGTGTGCTCTGGAAACTGTTCTTGGGACTTGTGTCCGGGTGGCCACAACAGAGCGGGACAGATGAACTGGGCCTGACTGGGACGCTGAGAAACCACGACCCATGAGTGGCTGCAACACCACACAAGGCATTCCCAAGCTTCCGTATTGTGCGCTCTGGCCATGAGGAACAGAGACTTGTTTAGTTTTGCTTTCCGCTCTTCAATTTTCTATCTTTATTAGCATGTGCTTGCAGTACATGAGGGTTAGTCCTTGTGTGGACTTAGTACGTGTACATAATGCGTCCCGGTTCCTTTCTTCATCCCATTACCCACCCCTCCCCCTTCCCCTGATCTTCCCCTCTGAGGAAGATCTCCCTATTCCCTATTATTTACTTTTTTTTTGGAGGTACCGGGGATTGAACTCAGGCCCTTGCGCTTGCCAGGGAAGCACTTATTCTACTGAACCATCTCCCCAGCCCCCTATTATTTACTTTTTACTTTGCTCTTTATTTATAATTTGCGTTTCTCATATACAAGAAGCCATGTCGTATCTACGCTTGTGTGCCCGTTTTTCTTTTCACTTGGCATGATGGTCTCAAGGTGAATCCATTTTCCTACACGAGTCAAGTTTACTGCTGTTTATGGCAGAGTAGCGTGCAGATCCATTTTCTCGATCTGTCCATCTGTGGATGGGCATAGAGGCTGCTCCCAAGGTTTAGGGAACGCGAGTTGTGCCGCTGCAAACATGGGTCCTGTGCGTGTCATAGTCCTTGCCTATGTCACTGTCTCCAAGAGCTTTGCCTGTTTTACTTTCCAGCAAATTAAATATTTATTTTAAGATGTAGGTTTTTGATTCATTTTGATTTTGGTTCAGTACATGGTGAGAGATATGGGTCTAGATTCACTGTTCAGCATGTGGATAGCCAGCTTCCTTAGTGACA
>NW_004524646.1:3468114-3472335 GCF_000260255.1 Octodon degus
ATGTGGTGCTGGGGGATTGAACCGCGGTTCCTGTGCTTTGCTAAGCTTGTTCCAAGTAGGTGCTTTAGACCACTGAGCCATCTCACCAGCCCCTCACATCTGTTTTCATGAGGGATATTGGACTATTCTGCCTCCTCCCAATGGCCCACTGAGGATTGACCCCAGGGCCTTCATACTGAGCTATATCCCCAGTTGCTTTTTTAAATTTTTAGATAGGATTTATCCATGCTGGGCTCAAATTTAGTGATCTTCCTGCCTCCACCTCGTAGTGTACTAGAATTTCAGGTGAGCACCACCCTGCCCCTATAGGCTTTCCTTTTTTTTTTTTTTTTTGGTATTTCAGGGAAGGGTCTATAGGCTGTTCAGGGTCTCACTGCTAAATCAGACTCATAGTCGTCCACCTGTTTACAGCTGGGATCACAGGTGTGCACTACCATGCCCAGTCTCAGTTGCCATCTCAGTGTGCCCCAGGGGCGGGGCCAGCACAGCAGGCCTGGGGAGTGAACCTCGGGCCCCTGTGTCTGCTTCCAGGCACTTTAACCTGCTGAGCTATTTGGCTGGCCCAGGCTTTCCTTTTTGTAATGTCTTTGGTTTGGAAATCAGTTAATGCGGATCTTGTAAAGTAAGTTGGGAAATGTTCCCTCTGGTTTCCTTTCCCATTCATGGCGGGCATCAAACCTAAGGTCTTGTGCAGTCCCTCCTCATATCCTAGAAGAGTTTAGTAGAATTATCATTTTTTTCCTTAAATATTTTGCAGAATTTGCTAGCAAAGACATTTGGGCCTATAGTTTTTCACTTTTGGGTAAATTTTCACTATAAAGACTGGGCCAGGGAGATGGCCTAGTAGAGTAAGTACTTCCCTGGCAAGCCCAAGGGTCTGAGTTCAATCCGCAGTTCACAATAAGTAAAACTCATCAATTTATTTTTTTCTTCATTAAGTTTTTCTAGTTTGTATCTTTTAAGGAATTTCCTCTAAATTATCAAATATGTGGTTATAGAGTTGTTCCTACTAGTCCCGTAACGTCTTTGTAATATCTACAGGACTGTATTGATGTGCCAGCTCAGCCCTCCCTGGGGACAGAGCTGGCATGGCATGTGGTGCCTGGTATCGAACCACAGTCCCTGCGCTTGCCCAAGTTTGCCTAAGCAGATGCTTTAAACCACTGAGCTGTCTCACCAGCCCAGATGTCCCTTTCTCTTTTGCTATTTGTTATTTCTTTCCTCTTCTTTTTCCTATGGTCAGTTTGGTTAGGTGTCTATTAGCTTTATTAATTTCTTCTTAAGAAAAACATTTCTATTAAATTTCCATTTTCTGCTTTTTATTTTGTTCCTTCAGCTTGTTTTTGTTCAATCTCCTCTTCTTTTTCTGATTTATTTGGGAGATGTGGGGTGGTAGTAGGGATTGAACCCAGGGCCTTGCACATGCCACGCAAGCGCTCGACCTCTGAGCGGTACCCCCAGCCCTTGTGTTGTCAATTGTGTCATATCAAATAATCCATTGCCAAACCCAAGATCATAAAGGTTTAACCATGTTTTCTTAAAATAACTTTGTGGGTTTAGTTATCACATTTACATCTTTGATCCATGAGGTATTATTTTCTATTTAAGATAAAGACAACTTCATTCTTTTTCTTTTTCTTTTTTTCCTTTTTTTTTGTGGAACCAGGAATTGAACTCAGGCCCTTGCACTTTCCAGGAAAACACTTATTCTACTGAGCCATCACCCTGGCCCTTCATTCTTTTTCTTGTGACTGTATATTATTTACTCACCGCTTCTTTTTTTTTTTTTTGGCGGAACCAGGGATTGAACTCAGGCCCTTGCGCTTGCCAGGGAAGCGCATATTCCACTGAGCCATCTCCCCAGCCCCTTACTCACTGCTTCTTTAAATGACTGTTTCCTTAGTGGGTGGTCTTGGCAACAACACTAGGGATCTCCAGAGAAACAGCAGATCCAACACGTACACACGCACACACAGAAGTTTACTTTCTGTGGTTTTAGTTATCTGTGTTCCCAAATGCAGGACATTCCAGAAAAAATTCCTAAGTTTAAATTCCCTAATGTTCTAAGTAGCACAGTAAAATCTCGCATTGCTCTGCTTGTAGCCAGAACATGTTGCCCTTCTGCTGAGTGTGTCCACAACTGTGCACATGACCCTACTGTTAAGACACTTAGTAGAGGGCTGGTGAGATGGCTCAGTGGTCTAAAGCACCTACTTAGAACAAGCTTAGCAAAGCACAGGAACCACGGTTCAATCCCCCAGCACCACATGCCAGCCAGCCCCGCCCCCTGGTGGGCTGAGCTGGCCACACACACACACACACACACACACACACAAAATAAATAAATAAATAAATAAACTTAAAAAGAAAAAAAAAAAGACACTTAGTAGACGTCTTGGATATCTGGTTGGCTGTCAGGCAGGGCTTGTGTTCAAGTAACCTTTATTTTACCTGATAGTGGTCCTGGGGAGAAAGAGCAGTCTCGCTGACACTGAGTATTGCAAGAGAAGATGTAAGTGCTTTGAGTGAAAAAGTAGTTTTCTCTCTCTCTCTCTTTTTTTTTTTTGGCGGAACCGGGGATTGAACTCAGATCCTTATGTTTGCTGGTCGAGCGCTTATCCTACTGAGCCATCTCCCCAACCCAACTAAAAAGTAGTTTTCAAATTAATTTAAAAAAAAAAAAAGGCAGGCTGAGTTTGCTTCTGTCCATCTGTAAAAAAAAGGGAAAAAACAAAAATCATGCCAGTTTTACTGTCCCATCGCAAACTGCAGGCATTGCCACCCCAGTGACAACTGTCACTGTCACTTCATCAAAATGGAAAAGGCATTAAGGCATAGGGTTCGGCAGCTGCTGGTGGCCGTGGACGCACTGCCTGTGAAAAAGGGAAGATGGCTGTATTCTGTGGGGGTGAAGCACGCTTTCTTGTAGGCCACACTTTGCGTCTCACCTTCAGGGGGCTGCTGGGACTTGTGTCTGCTCAGGGGTTAGAAGCAAAGCTGGATGATGAGGTGGGTCCTGAGAGAAATCATCGGTGTCTCGTGTGGCAGCTCCTTCAGGGGAGACCACTAGATTCTCAGGCAAAGCAAGGATTATCTTCTTGCTTTCCAATAGGAAATACCACAGATAGAGGCTCTTAAACAACAAAAATGTATTTCCTAGCAGTCTAGAGGCCAGAAGTCCTAGATCAGGGTGGTTCTCTGGCCTGTATCTGGGAACATGGCCACTGATCTGCTCTGCTTTTGGTGATATGTGGCTGAAATTCTGTCCAAGTGTGTCCAGCAAGTTCAGAAGACCTGGTGGAGACTTACATGCTTGTATCAGCCACGATTACGTCATCACAGAGCTGCCTCTCCTCGGCGCTCATTCCAGGACAGCTCAGATCCTTGGCTCACTTGACAGCAGCGGGCCATTTTAAGAGGGTTATGACCTGCTGTCTCTGTGCTTTATTTCATGGATCGGTGTGAGGTGCTGAGGCCCACTTGGTCTGGGCTCTGTGCGCAAGGCGGCCAGCTGGTGTGTGAAGGGAACTGGGACACGTTTAGAATCTTCGTCGCTAACTACCCATATCTAACAAGGACCCTGACAGATACAGCTTTGAGGGACATTCTTCATGGAAAGATGTCCCGTTTCCAGCTATGCTGGGTTATGCTGTGATGACGGCAGGGGCGGGTGGAGGCTGAGGCAGGGGAGCAGGCCCAGGAGTTGCACAGCATGACCCGAGCAGCGTGCAAGGCTTTCCCTGGCGTCAGCGCCCTGAAGCAGCAGTTTGAAGCCAGGGGCAAGAAGCTGGAAGCTTAGTTACTCCAGGGAAGGCACGCAGCTCCTGCAGATGGCAGTCTTCCCACCCTGGTGTGCCCTTTACATAGGCAAGGAGAAAGGACACTGCTGTCCCTTCCTCTTCTTTTGTTAGTACGTATCAGCTACGTAGAGCACTGGCTACAGGCACAGGACACAGTGGGATCATTTGCACCCTCCATTAGCCCCCTTAGCCTTCCCTCTCCCCTCATGGCCTTCTGCTTCTCTAGCAGTCTCCCTTCTACTTGCATGCTCCCCCACCCAAGATTCCACGTGGCAGAGCACACGTAACTTGGTAGGTCTGGTGTATCTCACTTAACATGATGGCCTCCAGTTCCATCTATTTTCCTGCAAAAGACAGGAGTTTATTCTTCTTTATGGCTAATACTCCAATATGAATACATACACATATTATATGTTATATA
>NW_004524646.1:3473065-3474346 GCF_000260255.1 Octodon degus
TTTTATTTATGTGTGTGGCCAGCTCAGCCCACCAGGGGGCAGGGCTGGCTGGCATGTGGTGCGGGGGGATTGAACCAAGGTCCTTGTGCTTTGCTAAGCTTGTTCTAAGTAGGTGCTTTAGACCACTGAGCCATCTCTCGAGCCCTGAATTTAACCATTGAATTAGATTCAACACTCATCCAATTCGGTTTGCCACCAGAACTGCGGTGAGAATTAAGTTTGTGAACCGAGTCAGGTACCACCAAAATCACCTGGGAAGTGGACCATTAACACGTGAGATTTGGGCAGGCGCAATTCCAAGTGTAACACAATCTTTGCCTTCACGGTAGACCCACTGCAAGGGGGAGGAGTCCATTTACATTGTAATTCAGCCATTCACAGGGTGAAATTCTAGATTTGGTTTTTAGTAATCACCTCAGCTTTGCAAGTCTAGAAAGAAGAAGAGGATCTCTCAGGACACGGTGAAGCATTCCGTTCATTCCATTCACTCAAGCATTTCAGTGCTTGGGCTGAAAACTAGGATACCTGAATTTATCTTCTCTTTTGGTACTTGGCCCAGTAAAATTAGAACAACCAGCCAAACTGATTGTTGTCAATTTGAAAAAATGTTCAAAGGTATAACATATGTGATCACAAAGAATTTTGCCTCTCAGAAGTATTTGATTGGGGAGATAGCTCAGTAGAATAAGCACTTGCCTGGCAAAAGCAAGGGCCTGAGTTCAATCCCCGGTTCCTCCCCCCACCCCCTAAAAAAAGTATTTGATTAGAGCTGGGAGTGGTAGCACATCCCTGAAATCTTTGGAGGCTGAGGCAGGAGCATCACTGTGAGGCTGAGGCCAGCTTGGGCTCCATAGCAAGACATTTTCTTAAAAGCAAACAAAACAAAACCCCAAATCATTGAAAAGTATTTGGTTAGAAGTAGCTGGCTGTGGGCTGGTGAGATGGCTCAGTGGTCTAAAGCACCTACTTGGAACAAGCTTAGCAAAACACATGGACTACGGTTCAATCCCCCAGCACCACATGCCAGCCAGCACCGCCCCCTGGTGGGCTGAGCTGGCCACACACACACACACACACACACACACATATAAATAAAATAAATAAATTAAAAAAAAAGAAGAAGTAGCTGGCTGACCATAGTGGTACACACCTGTAATCCTAGCACTTGGAAGACTGAAACAGGAGGTTTATTGTGAGTTTGAGACCAGCCTGGGCTACAAAGTGAGCTCAAGGCCAGCCTGAACTGCATAGTGAGACCCTGTCTCAAAAAGACAAAAAAAA
>NW_004524646.1:3474766-3482106 GCF_000260255.1 Octodon degus
AAAAATTCATGAATATTCTGTCCTCTCGAACACTCTTGGTACCAAAATTTCTAGTCTGCTAGATCTGCCATAGCAAAATACTGGGGCTCAAGCAACAGAAGTGTGTTTTCTCACAGTTTTGGAGCCTGAACTCTGAGGGTGGCTATGAGGAGGGCTGGCTTCTTCTGAGACCTCTCTTCTTGGCTTCTACAGCTCAAGGCAGTTGTCTTCTCCCAGGAGATTCACAGGGTTCCCTGGAGTGCTGATGTTCTCTTCTTCTAAGTAAAGAAGAGAATTTGACTGTCAAATTCTCTTTGACAGTCAAATTATGACTGCCACCAAATACAGTCACATTGTGAGGAGCTGAGAGTTCAGATTTCTTTCTTTCTTTCTTTTTTTTTCTTGTATTTAGAACAGGGTCTACAGAGTATACAGGGTCTCACTGCGTAGATTGGACTCGTAGTGATTCTCCTGTTTACAGCCTCCCAAGAGCTGGGATTACAGGCACAGGCCACTACACCCAGTCTCAATCTTGGTCTCAGCGTGCCCGGGGGCGGGGCCAGCACAGCAGGCCTGGGATCGAACTCCCCCGCCTCTGCCAAGCAGGTGCTTTAATCTATTTGGCCGGCCCTGAGGGTTCAGAGTTCAACATAGGAATTTAGTGTTCATGCAAAGCCCCCAATGGCATCCTTGTTGGGTATCAGCTGATCATAGACACGGGGTTTAAATTCAGAAGCTTCAACTTCATTTTTTTTTTTTTTTCCTGCAAAGCTTTATTCCAGAGGGGCTCAGCCCTTTTTGGCAGCTGCCTTCCTCATGGCGGCCAGCACGTTGCTCAGCTCCTCACGTTTCCTCTTGCCATGGATGTGCATCCCCACCCATCCCATGCTTTTCTTGATAAACTTGAGGGCGCGATTGTCCTTGGAGACCTTGAGCAGCTCCATGGTGTGCCACTGGTAGCGGGCAAAGCCGCACACCTCCTGGATTATGGCCCGCATGAACTTGGTGTGTTTGCTGAGACGTCCGTGGCAGCGGCTGTGCCTCGGTTTGCTCACAGTCTTAGTCACCTTGTGACCCCTGGTGAGGCCCACGGCCATGGGATAGCGGAGGGCCATGGCTGCTGTTCTTCCATGGCTGCTGTGGCGGAAGGTTCAACTCTGTTCTTTATCAGCTGATCTGTCTATACGCCAGGACCACGCATATTGTCTTGATTACTATTGCTTTGTACTCTCCCCACTCTGCTTTTTTCTTTTCTTTTTTTTTCTTTTTTCTTTTTTTTTCCTTTTCAGTGTTGGGGATCTAGCCCTGGACATCACATGCGCTGGACAAGTGCTTTACTAAAGGTGTACCCCCGCCCCCTTGTTCTTTGCTTTGTACATAGAAGCGCATCTCCTGCCCACGTACAATTCAGTTGTACCTTGGGCGCACCCACTGTCAGTTTCTGAGAGGCAGAGACGCCATCTGTAGCCATCAAATATGTCTCTGAACACAATCTTCTAGACTTCTTTCTAGTTTTTTAGAAATCTTGCTGGTAGGAAGCTTTCACAGGCTCCGGGATGGCAGAAAGAGCTTTGTAAGTGCTTTTTAAATTATTTTTCTGTGTGCTATTATAGATGGGATAGTTTTTTCATTTCATTTTTAAATCATTCATTATAAGTATATAGTATATAATAATAGTATATAATAATAATTGGTTTTTTTTTCCAAAGTTTTATTGATAAACAATAATTGGGTTTTGTATGGTGATTTTTTTTTTTTTTTTTTTAGACAGGATCTTGCTATGTAGCCCCTGCTGGCCTCAAACTTGTGGTGATACCCCTGCCTCAGCTTCCCCGGTGCTGGGATTACAGACATGTACCACTGTACCCAGCTCTTACCTATTGATCTGGCTGACCCTGTGTATTAGTTGTAACAGTTCTACATGGATTCCTTAGGCGCTTTCATATGCCCACCATGTCATCCACAAATGATTTTATTTGGTTCTAATTGGGTATCTAGACTCATTGGCCAGAATCTTTAATACAGTGCTGAAGCTCTGAGCCAAGCCCAGGCAGCTTAGACCCTGCCTCGAAATACAAAAGGAAAAGGGCTGGAGATGTAGCCGTACAAGTAGAATGCTGGATACAGGGGACGAGGCCACCATTGTGGTAGGTGAAACAGTCCTTCACCATCAAGTATGGTGCTAGGTTTTCCTTAGCTGTCTTTATTAGGTTGAGAAAATTTCTTTTCTTTTAATTTTATTTATTTGTGTGTGTGTGTGGCCAGCTCAGCCCACCAGGGGGCGGGGCTGGCTGGCATGTGGTGCTGGGAGATAGAACCGCGGTCCCTGTGCTTTGCTAAGTTTGTTCTAAGTAGGTGCTTTAGACCACTGAGCCATCTCACCAGCCCCAGGGAATTTCTTCTTTACTTTGTTTGGTTTTGTTTTTTATTACATGAAATGAAGATGTATTGGAATTTTGGCATATATTTTCCCTTTAGCTATTGAGATGATCATATGGTTTTTGAACTTTATTCTGTTCATATATGAACAGGGGCTGGGCCAAGTAGGCAGCGACTTCCATCCCCAATAAATTGAAAAGGTAGAATTTTGTTTCTAAGATGAACTCATTTGACACATTAAATTATGCAAAGAAAAATATTTGCAACTGCATAAAAAGAATCCCATTCTCATACTACTCAAACACTCAGCAGTGGTAAAAATCATGACTGTAGAGTGGACTCCAGGATTTAATGCAAAAGTACTCTGTACAAAAAAATTTCAGAATTTTCACTCCACTGAATCCAAAACTATACACACTTCTTTATATTCCTCAGCTTCTTCAAGTCTTTTCCACTTTCCAATATCTGCAGAAGGTCAGTACATGCTGCCTCTGACCTGCACCAGCAATCTGGGACCATCATCCAGGACTCTTGCAGGATCTCTGCCGGCTTTTCAATGGCATGATTTGCACCATTTTCAGCTTTCATTTTTTCAATCTTTTCTTCTTTTTGTTTTGCTTGTTTTTCATACATCACCTTTTCTTTGACTAATCGCCTCACCACACTGGTCTTGACCTTGCTCTGCCTCACACGAGGATCAGCCATAGTACCTTGAAGGGGAGGAACTTGTAACACATTCAAAACCCAAAAGCCAGCTACACCTGGAAGAAACCTCTGAGAAGTAGTCATTTACTTTTTTTTTTTTGTTTGTTTTTTGTTTTACGGTACTGGAAATTGAATTCAGTACCTTGTGCTTGACAGGCAAGTGCTTATTCTACTGAGCTATCTCCCTGGCCCTTGAAGTAGTCATTTACAAAGGGTTCTAAATACTAGCAATAAAGATACTCACCATAGGAAATTTCTTTTTTCATTTTTATTTTTATTTTTATTTTTTTCAGAACCGGGGATTAAACTCAGGCCCTTGTGCTTGCCAGGCAAGCACTTATTCTACTGAGCCATCTCCCCAGCCCACCATAGGCAATTTATAAGCATCAAATCAGGAAGTAAAATGAAAGATAGAAAATGACACTTAAACAAGCTGCAACCCAGACTTCCAGCTCTCCAGGCAAACCAGGGAGCAGTGAGTTGGAACAATCTGAATGCCACCTACCTGGACTCTCTGAAATGGTAACAGTAGAAGTAATAAATTAAATGAATGAGGCTAAGAAAAAATCAAATCAGAAATAATCTCTCAGATAAGTACAGAGATGGTTGAAAGACATGGTTACAGATTGTAGAGCAGAAACAGATTTAAAAAAACAAAACAAGGCTGGGGAGATAGCTCAGTGGCATAAGTGCCTGCCTGACAAGTGCAAGGTCCTGAGTTTGATCCCTGGTACCACAAAACAAACAAACAAAACAAAAAAGCCAATAACAGTAACAACAAACCCCAACCACAAGCACCTGTTTAGGCAAGCACAGGGACTGGGGTTCAATCCCAAGCAGCCCCACCCTTGGGCATGCTGAGCTGGCCAATGAGACTGGGCCTGGTGGCGCACACCTGTAATCCCAATGCTGGGGAAGCTGAAAACAGGAGGATCACTATGAATAGTGAGATCCTGTACCAAATACATTAAACAGCAACAAAAGAGGAGCTTAGGGGAAATGATGGAAACCATGAATGCCCAACACAGGAAAGAAATACAATCCAGCAACAGATTCAAATAGATATCTAGGAAGTTGACAATTCTGTTGAAAGAATACTCAGCAGAATGAGCTGATGTGAGGACAGAAATCAGCTAAAAAAGACCAGATTATAGTTAGTGATCATGAAAAGAAAGATTCCTCCCCTGCTCCCCCCGGGAACTGGGGATTGAACTCAGGCCCTTGCGCTTGCCAGGCAAGCACTTATTCTACTGAGCTATGTCCCGGGCCCTGAAGGACATTCTAGAAGGCAATAAGAAGGACTACAACTCTGTGATCCTAAAAGAATGAATCCACCAGAGAAGGCAAGCGATTAAACAGGGGAAAGAAAGGGAACCAAAACAGGAAAATAGAAAATAACATGACAAGGATAAGCCAGTGCATATTAGTTATAACCATCTAATGGTCTCAATGTACCAATATAAAGAAACAGACTGAAGAATGCATCAAGAAGCAAGATCCAACAATATGCCGGGGAGGTAGCTCAGTAGAGTAAGCGCCTCCCTGGCAAGTGCAAGGGTCTGAGTTCAATCCCAGTTCTGCAAAAAAAAGAAAAAAAAAAAGATTCAAAAATATGCTCATACAAGAAATACACATTTCTTGCATACATATTTAATTCAGAAAGAAATTTATGGACTGAAAGTCAAAGGATACAAGACTATACTCCATTTGACAGGAACCTAGAAAACAGTAAAGGTGCTTTAATCTGCTGAGCTATCTGTTTCTATTTCCAAACAAAGTAGTATATTTTAAGCCTGATTAAGAGAGACAAAGAAGGTCACTACATCTTTGTTCAGGAAACAATCCAAGAAGAAGAGATAACAGTCACAGATACATGTACCAGATATTAGTGCACCCAATTATATAACACAAACATCAATGGACATGAAAAGTCAAATAAGCACTAATACCACTGTAATGGGGGACCTCAAATCACCATTCTCACAAATAGATCAACTAGACAAAAAACACTGAAATGCACATTCTTCTCAGCTGCATATAGGATGTTCTCCAAAATAAAGCACACATTAGCTCACAGAACATGCTGAAGTAAATGCAAAGAACGTGAAGTTATCCCATGCATATTATTAAACCATAATGCAATGAAATTGGAAATCAGTGGCAAAAGAAACTACAGGAACTTCATAAACCCATGGTAATTAAACAACATCCTCCTGTGCTAGCAATGGATCAGAGATGAAATTAAAAAAGAAAATTTCTAGACAGCCTATGATTTCTTTTTAAATTTCTTTATGTATTTAGTACAGGGTCTCACTACACAGATGGGACTCATACTGATTCTCCTGTTTCCAGCCTCCCAAGCACTGGGATTACAGACGCACACTACCACACCCAGTCTCAATCGCCATCTCAGCATGCCCCAGGGTGGGGCTGGCATGGCAAGCTGGGGATCGAACCCTGGCCGTGTGCTCTGCCTAAGCAGGTGCTTTAATCTGCTGAGCTATCTGGCCAGCTCTAGACAGTTTAGACAGTTTCTATAATTAAGTAAGAATGCCAGTATAACATACTAGACCTTATAAGACACAATGAGAGTAGTCCTATGAGAGAAAGTTATTTTTTATTTATTTATTTATTTTGGTGGAACTGGGGATTGAACTCAGGCCCTTGCGCTTACCAGGCAAGCACTTATTTACTGAGCCATCTCCCAGGCTTGAGAGAAATTTATATGGCTAAATTCCTATGTCAGAAAAAGAGTGAACTCAGATAAACAACTTTTTTTTAAATTAATTAATTAATTAATTATTTATTTATTTATTGTGTGTGTGTGTGTGGCCAGTTCAGCCCACCAGAGGGCGGGGCTGGCTGGCATGTGGTGCTGGGGATTGAACCGCTGTCCCTGTGCTTTTGCTTAGCTTAGCTTGTTCTAAGTAGGTGCTTTAGACCACTGAGCCATCTCACCAGCCCCTCAGATAAACAACTTAATGTTGAACCTCAAGCTTCTAGTAAGAAAAGAGCAAATCAAACCCAAAACTCATACAAGCGATGAAATTATAAAGATATAGCAGAGATTAATGCAGTGGAGACTAAGAAAATAATACAAAGAATCAATGAATTGAAGAGTTAGTTCTTTGAAAGAGGAATTTATATAAAAATGATATACCCTTATCCATCTTATTTATTTATTTTTGCGGAACTGGGAATTGAACTCAGGCCCTTGCGCTTGCCAGGCAAGCACTTATTCTACTGAGCCATCTCCCCAGCATTTTTTTTTCGGAACTGGGGATTGCTTATCCATCTTTATCGAAAAAGGAAAGAAGACCCAAGTCCATGTAATTATGAATGAAAGGGTGAAAAACTATTTTCAAGAACCTGTATTCTAATAAGATGGAAAATGCAAAAGAAATGGACAAATCCCTAGATATCTATGAATTATCAAAGCTGAATCAAGGAGATATAAAATGAACCAATATTAGTCAATGAAATTGAAAATGTAATTAAAACCTTACAAACAGAGAAAGCTCAGATCCTGATGGATTCACTTCTAAATTCCACAAGAAATTTAGAAAATATATAATGCCACTACTTCTCAAACTCTTTAATGAAACTAAAAGGGAAGCAGTACTCTCAAATTCATTCCTGGAAGCAAGTATTACCTTGATACCAAAACCAGAGAAGAATCTAACCAAGAAAGAGAACTACAGGCCAACCTACCTAATGAACAAAAATCCTCAAGAAGATACTGGCAAAAAAGAGTGCAGCAAATCATAAAGATTGCATGATCAAGAGGGATTCACCGCAGGGATGCAAGGATGGCTGGACATATGCAAATCAGTAAATGTACTACACCATATTAACAGAACCAAAGACAAAAATCACATGATCATCTCAATAGGTGCAGAAAAATGTTTGACCAAGTCTAATACCCATTCATGATAAAAAACATCGTCTTTATCTCAATCTGGTAATAGCCATCTATGACAAACCAACATAAACGGCACCAATTGCCATCTCAGCACACCTCAGGGGCGGAGCCGGCACAGCAGGTCCAGTTATTGAACCTCGGGCCCCTGTGCCTGCTTGTAGGTGCTTTAATCCGCTGAGCTATTTGGCCAGCCCTACTAAGAAGGATAATCTTAGGGCTGGTGACATAGCTCAGTGGACTAAACGCTGGCTTTGGCAAGCGCAGGGACCAAGGTTCGATCCCCAGTCCCACATCATAGTAAATGGACAAAAACTAAAAGCTTCTACTCTAAAACCAGAGACAAGACAAGGATGCC
>NW_004524646.1:3482656-3485406 GCF_000260255.1 Octodon degus
TTTTTTTGGTGGAACCAGGGATTGAACTCAGGCCCTTGCGCTTGCCAGGGAAGTGATTATTCCACTGAGCCATCTCCCTGGCCCCTATGCCTCTACATTTTAAACTACACTACCCTGGCAAAAGAGATTCAAGAAGATATCAGGAAATAGTGATGAGAAAGAAAACTAACCCAGTGCCATTTTGTATTGCAGTGCCATTCTAAAGCTTAAGCTTACTTTTCGTAAATGGTGTTGTAGTTACCTAACCTGCTATCACCCCATGCTTTGTCATAAGACCACTTGTTCCCTAAGTAAAATGCCAAATACCTTTATTCTTTTGTCACAAGCTAAGCCCATGCTTTGAAGTATTTCTGTAACTGCACTAAATCATATCAGCACCACCCCCCCTAGACCTGCAACTAGACCCAGAATTAGAACTCTGTAACTGTTCTCCCCTCCTGCCCTTCGGGATCAGTGCTCAGTCACATACTGGGTGCCAATTAGGGCCCCCCAATAAACTTGCTTGTCTCTGCATCCAGCCTCCACAGGTGACTGTTAAATAAGCGGGTTTGCTGTAACAGTGCAAAGATAGCCCTTGTTCTTGGGTAGGAAGAACCAGTATAGTGCAAATGGCCATACTTCCCTAATGGTTACACAGATTTCATGCAATCCTAATAAACATTCCAACTGCATATCTCATAGAATTAGCAAAAACAATCCTAAAATTCATTTGGAACCAGAAGAGACCTAGAATAGCAAAGGCCATTCTGGGTAACAAAGGCTAAGAAATGGACATCACAATCCCTGACTTAAACCTGTACTACAAAGCTTCTGTGATAACAACAGTACGGTCAGGGAAAAAACAAAAAACCTAACAACAACAAAACAAACCCAAGGTCAATGGACTAGATTAGAAAATGCAGAAACAACTCCAGACATACTCAGCCACCTTATCTTTGATCAAGAAGCCAACCGTGTCCACCGGAACAAGATAGCCTCTTTAATAGTGCTGGAAAAACTGGCCTTTCACATGCTGAAGATTAAAATTAGACCCACAGCTTTCACCATGCATTGAACTAAAATCAGATGAGATCAGGCACGTTCAGGGTGGTATGGCCATAAACTAAAATAAAAAAATGGACCAGAACTCTAAAATTAAAACAAAATATTTTTTGTCTGTTTCTCACATAAAGGATTACTATTTAAAATATCAAAGAATCCAACCACCAGGCATGGTGGTGCACATCTGTAATCCCAGCACTATAATCCTAGCCCTTAGGAGGCTAAGGCAGGAAGAGCGTTGCAAGTTTGAAACCAGCCTGGGTTACAAAGTGAGCTCAAGGCCAGCCTGAACTGCATGGTGAGACCCTGTCTCAAACACACACACACACACACACACACACACACACACACACGCCCAAAAACCAAAAATCAGACCTCCTCTCCAATTAAAGACCCAATCCAAAAATGAGTCAATGAAACTAATAGACACTTCTCAGATGCAAAAGTAGAAACAGCAAAAAATATATGAAAACATGCTTACCACCACCACTGGTCTTTTGAGTTACGCAAACAATGCTGAGATCTCATCTCATTCCAGAAAGAATGGCTATCATCAAGAAGTCAACCAACAACAAATGCTGGAGGGGCTGTGGGGGAAAAGGAACGCTTCTCCACTGTTGGTGGGAGTGTAGACTGGTGCATCCACTGTGGAAATCAGGGTGGAGACTCCTCAAAAAACTAGGACTAGAAGTTCCATCTGACCCAGCAATTCCCCTTCTTGGTATCTTCCACAGTAATTAAAAACATGATACCATAGTGATACATGCACACCCATGTTTATAGCGGCACAGTCTGTAATAGCTAAATCTTGGAAACAGCCCAAATGCTCATTGACTGATGAATGGATCGTTGTTTTTTGTTTTTTTCTTTAAAATACGATGGAGTACTTGTATCCAAAGAAGGAAATTTCTTTCTTTTCTTTTCTTTTTTTTTTTTTTAATTTTAGGGAAGGGTCTACAGAGTGTTGAGGGACTACTAGATGGGACTCATAGTGATCCGCCTGTTTACAGGCTCCCAAGAGGTGGGATTACAGGGGCACGCCACCATGCCCTGCCACCACACCCAATGTGGCAGGCCCTACTAAGAAGGATAATCTTAGGGCTGGTGAGATAGTTCAGTGGACTAAGCATCTGCTTTGGCAAGCGCAGGGAACAGGGTTTGATCCCCAGTCCCACATGCCCCGCTGGCCCTGCCCCCAGGGCGCGCTGAGCTGGTGACTGAGTCTGGGTGTGGTGGCGCACGGCTATAATCCCAGCGCTGGGGAGGCTGAGGAGGATCACTGAGTCCAAGATGCATATTGAGATCCTGTGCCAATACATAAATTAAAAAAAAAAAAAAGGATAATCTTGAAACATTTCTAGGTGAATGTGTGCACCTTGAGATTATACTCTTAAGTGAAATACATTGGATACACCTATGTAAATGCATTGATTTCCTGGTGTGAGAATTGAAAGTGTAAATAAGGACCAAAATGTGTTACAGACATGTGAAATAGGAAGAAAATGTTCCAATGGGAAGGGAACTAGAGAAGGGGTAAAGAGAAATGGAGGAAAAAGAAAGAACAAGAAAAAAAGGAGGGCTAGGGAGATAGCTCAGTAGAATTAGCACTTGCCTGGCACACACAAAGGCCTAAATTCAATCCCTGGTTCTGCACAAGGGCCTGAGTTCAATCCCTGGTTCTGCAAAAAAAAAAAAAAAAAAAAAAAAAA
>NW_004524646.1:3485606-3500052 GCF_000260255.1 Octodon degus
AAAATAGGGAGGGAAGAGGGGTTGAAGTGAGGGCAGGGGATAGGGAAAGAAGAATGTGGATACGTTAAACTCTGGTACAAGTTCCTGACGATGAATGTGATCATTATGCATACCTAAAATGTACCAATAGATTTAATTTAAAAAAAACATTAAAAAGGGCTGGGGATGTAAGCTCTACACTAGATCCCAAGCATGTGTGAGGTCCTGGAGGGGTTACAATTGATCTGTACTAGGTGTTTTTTTTTTTTTTTTGTACTAAGAGTAGCAGAACCTGGGCAACGGTAGTGCACACTGCTACCTAGGAGGCTGAGGCAGAAGGATCCTTGAACTCAGTGGCATGAGGCTACTTCGGCTAACAGTGAGACCTTACCTCAGAACATGAAACCAAGCATGAACCTGTTGTTGTAGGAAACGATCTACTGCCATGATAAAGCGCCATGAACTTTTCTAGAGATTGTATTTGCTTTTCTGTAAAATGAGTGTTCTTTCAGAAAGAAAACATATCCCTTTTATTACTCCCGTGGAAGTGTCTATTGGCTCTATCTGGGAAATCTATGGACTCGGCCTACTATTTCCTTCTACACCTAATTATCTCAGCTGTACTAATCGCTGTAGAGTGCCAGGAATCTAGGCCTGCCTCCGAAGGACTCAGTGCTCACAATCTACCAAGATGTCAAAGTGTAAGTCATTTCACAAACATCATCCAGTAATTGAGCAGTCTGAAATGTACAGCACATGCCTAGGACAGTTAAGGAGGTGGAAGTGTTTCAGGCCAGGAACACAGATCGGGAAAGCATCAAGAAATGTGATTTTGGGGCTGGTGAGATGGCTCAGTGGTCTAAAGCACCTACCTAGAACAAGCTTAGCAAAGCACAGAGACCACAGTTCAATCCCCCAGCACCACATGCCAGCCAGCCCTGCCCCCTGGTGGGCTGAGCTGCCCCCCCCAAATATAAAAAAAAAAAATTTAAAAAAAATAAAAAAAAAAAGGTGATTTTAGGAACTGTTGAAAGTTATTCACTTCATTGGCAACAAGATGGTGTTTTAGTTTCATAGACTGACACTGAGGTTCGAAGGCACTAAGCCCTCCCTTTCTCTTCATCCCCAAAGAAGGGGATGTTATGCAGAGGCATGAGGAGGACTCTTGGCTGCACAGATCAGCAGGACGTTCCTGTTGGTGTGCACGTTCACCCAAGCAGTCAGCAGGAAGTAGGGTGCTGGGGAGCCCTCTGACTACTCAGAGATGATTACAATCTCACTAGCAGACAAGGCAGGGAGGAAAAGCACTGCCCATGACGGAACTCTAATAAAACTTTGTATTTTAGGGATACAGCCTAGAAGTGTCAAGAGACAGATCAGGTATAGTCAAGCATAACACTATTACAGAAACCAAGAGAAAGGTATCAGATGGTTGGTAGCCATGCTGCCTAAATGTTAAGTAATGTAATGAGGGAACAAGTGTCCACTGAGTTTGCAGGTTAGATGAGACTTCAAAACCAAGTGGTCTCTTTGGAATGGTAGTGTAGGGGTTGGGGTGTAAGGAAGCAAAACAAGCAATCCACCCAACAAAAATCCACCCAGCATCATGTTCAGTCTTTCCTCTAGATCCAAGGAAGGATTTATCTGGGAGACTGAAAATGGCAAGGGCAGTTGGCTCCAACCACAAGTATTTTAAGAAGACATCTGATCCAATAATTAAAGAGATACTCAGCGATCTGAAGAAAGGCTCGCTGTAGGTTTTCTTTCAGATCTACCACTACAGTCAAGACTGGAGCTTAAGCACAGAGAAAACTCAAAGCAATTTACCACAGGGAACCACAACTTACTGAGGTTGCTCCACTTACTCCACTTTTGTCACATGGCCCAGCAGGTGCTTAACCCATCCACCCATCCAGGAAAAAGTCTTATGACACTCTGGCTGTAAGTTAATGTAACCTGTAAATAAATTTTGAAGAAAGCCAGGGGCTTCCAGCCAGAACTAGAGAGCAAGACCTTATGTCAAAAACAAAACAAAAATTGAAAGTCCTAAATTCTCCTAGTGGTACTGGGGATTGAGCCGCCCAGGGCCTCACACCAAGCTACATCACAGGACCTTTCATTTGTCAGGGTTTTGCTACATCACTAAGTTGCCCAGACTGGGATCAAATTGATAATTCTCCTGCTTCAGCTCCCAGAGTGCTGAGATTACTGCGGGTGCCACCATACCTGCTGAGATTTTTTTTTTTTTTTTTTGGAACCAGGGATTGAACTCAGACCCTTGTGCTTGCCATGGAAGCGCTTATTCCACTGAGTCATCTCCCCGGCCCCCCTGCTGAGATTTTGACATTGTTCTTTCTTCATAGTCATCCCTAGAACCTGCAGACAACCTTGAATTTTTCACTGAAATTTTCCAGTTTCAATTTGTTGCTGTTCTAATCTTGCAAACCTTATGGACTATTGCCTAAATAGGTTAAAAATAGTAAAAAATGTTTCCCTCTGCTGTTTCTTCATTGCCAAAGTCACTAACACTGAATTGCAAATTGGAGCTCTGGGAAAAACTACTTGCAGGTTCTAAGTACAGCTGGCCAAGGAAAAGGTGTAAGACCTCATTCTATTAAAAAATGCCAGGCTAGTGTTTTTGGATGAGAGGATGTCAAAGTGTTTCCTGAAATAATTATCTTTTTGTCAAAAACTACTGGGTTATCACTCGGTATGTTTAAAAAAACATTGGAGGGCAGTGTCAGGGCCTGAACTCAGGGCTCTAACTTCCTAGCAATTATTCTCCCATGTCCCTCATCTTAAACACTTAGAAATGAAGAACCAATTGGTTTGTTTTTAAAAATTAGATACAGGGTCTCACTACATGGTTCCGACTCATAGTGATCCTTCTGTCTCAGCCCTCCCAGTTCTGGGATTACAGGCATGTGCCACCATGCCTGGTTTCGGGGACAGCATGGCATGCGGTACCAGGGATGGAACTTGGGACCTTGTGCGCTTAGACCTGTGAGCTGCTCTCTCCCCAGTCCAGAACCAACTGGTATCAGTAAGTAGAAAACAGTTCATAACTACATTTATACCAATTACCAAAATAGTACTTATGATGAACAGTGTAAACTTCTGGGCTAGGAGAGTAGATAAGTGTGCTTTGTAGGCATGAGGTCCACAGCTTAGTTCTTAGCATGTGATGGGACAGTGTCAACTCAAGGCTTGCATTTCTTATTAACAGGTGTTTTTTTTTGGCAGAACTGGGGATTGAACTCATGCGCTTGCACTTGCCAGGGAAGCGCTTATGCCACTGAGCCAACTCCCCAGCCCCAAATGTTTTTTTTTTGGCAGAATGAAGGATCGAACTCAGACCCTTCCACTCGCCAGGCAAGCGCTTATTCTCCTGAGCCATCTCCCCAGCCCCTGGTTAACAGAATTCTTTCACAGGATAACCTATTTCAGACTTTTCTAGTGATACTAAACCAATATTGTGTCAAGTTTCTACTTAAACCATAATTTTAAAAAAACCCACTAATAAGGAAATGAAGACTCCTTCAATGGAAAGTCACCTCTTATCTGTGAAAGGCCAGTAGTCTCTTTTTTGAAGGCAGGTGATGTTCTTTCCTTTATCCATTTAAAATTTTTAAGTTTGCTTTTGAGGCAGGTTCTTATTGTGTAGACCAGGCTGGCCCCAAGCCTGCAGAGATCCTCACGCCTTAGCCTCCTGAGTGCTGGCACCTTTATCCAGAATCCTCAGACCACCAGAGTATTTTCAGGTTCAGTCAGAAAGGTCACTTTAAACTGTACGTTTAAGACACAATCATTACCTGACATGGAACTTCCTAGGTAACAACTCAGATCCAGTTTTTTCCTTATTGACAAGATGAAGTTGATTAACTTCATTTTTTCTCCCTGTTTTGACACAAGGTTTTACTATGTAGTGCAGGCTGGCCTCAAAGCTGTGATGATCCTCCTGCCTCAGCCATAAGAGCGCTGAGATTACAGGAGCCACCATGCCTAGCTATAACTCCACTTACTAGCCTGAAATCTGTGACTCAGCTGTGTAACTCATCAAAATATACAAACTCTCAGTTAATTATGCTAGGTTTATTATTTACTAAGAAACAAGCAGAGAAGCTTAGAAGCACACAGGAATATTCCAAGACACTCAAGAGTCTCTTCTTAAAATAGTATCCTCTCCCGGATTATGTTTTATTCACATTTGCAAATATATTCTTCAGTAACTTCTAAATTCATCTCAAAAAGGGTACTGAACTGGGGTACTTATATTTCCTTGGAAGTTTTTTTTATCACACTGAATATAATAAAAAGAATCCATTTAAAATACTTTTGGTGTTAGGGTTTGTTTTTTGCAGTGTTGGAAATGGTGGGTGCTTTACAACTAAGCTTAACTCCAAGGGCCTAGATACTGGAAGTTGAGTCCAGGGCCTTGCACATGTTAGGCAAGGGCTCTAGTACTGAGCCACATATCCCAGTCCCCCAAATACTGTTTTTAATAAGGTAGCATCCGATGGTTCTCAGGTATTTATATTTATGAACCACCAATTACAACTCAAACTGGTATTCCAAAGGAAGTAAAAGAAAAGAAACATACAACTAAAGCAATTTCTCTTACTCTTTACTTTTCTTTTATTATTCAAAAGTCAAATGTTATTTTTAAATCATCCATCCTCAATTTTGATTTAATGTACTGTCATTTCCAAGATATGAAATTTCAGAATCTCTTTGGAATACTTATTTCATGTTTCTAGGTTTAACAAAACTGTCGAAGTTTTAAATTCTACTCTATTTCCCTGAAATCTCAAGACAGTTGCTGATGTAAATTTTAATATAAAATATTTAGTCACAAAATAGTATTGCTTTTGTATGCACATAGTTGTAAGATTACTTTGCTCTTGTCAATAAAAACTATACCATCTTTCATAAAACTCTAAACAAATTAAGAACTGTGATGTAGAACAAAAATTACACATGGTAAAACAGGTACCAGCACAACGTTAGGTTATATTACATCAAAACTGTTTTAATGGTCCCAAATATATATATATATTCAACAACTAAGCATACACTCAGGGGAGGAAAAAAAAATCAAAAACAAAGTCAAACAAACAAAAAAATTATGACACAAATGACCACATCTAGAATTCCACTCAATCTTTAATCAAGTAGGACAAGTCCCCACTTAAAAAAAATCTGCAGTCTGAAGGGCAAAGGGAACAGATAAAAAAAGAGGGAACTTCATACTTGCCCCTCCCCCACAGAGGTTTTCCAAATCTGCTGTCACTTGACTAAAATGTTCAGAATGTATGATTTTAAAGGCAGGTCTCTTTTATACAAAGAAACTGCTGGCATTCTTAACTAGTGAAGAACTGGGGCAGAAAGGCCCATTCTCCTGTCTCAAACATGGTCCAAGAAAGCATGTTTTGATTGTAGCAACTGACCAGTCCATCCAGAGTTCCACTTACAAAATCCCTGCCCTGTTGGCTTTTTGTTTCCGTTTCCTTCCCTGAGAAAAGGGCAATGTGTGGTCCAGGCTGGAGAGCTCAAGGCGGAAGTCCTTCCCCTAAACACGCGGTGTCCCCTCCTCCTGCTCCACTGAATTGGCACTTGATGAGCAGAAGCCGAGCGTGCGAAGCTGAGCGTGTCAGTCCTTCACGAGAGACCACTGCGCTCTGCTGTGGATTTTGTATGGGGGAGGGGTAGAGAACCAGTTTTGTCACCAGGTGCTAACCACAGGCAGGTGCCATTATGACGACTCGAATTTTGCTTTCTTTGACACTGGCGGCGCCTCTTCCTTGTCCTCATCCTCATCATCATCCTCATCATCATCAGGGTAATCTACCAGGCCCACAAGGCCGCCCTGTCAGAAAGGAGGATTATTCACAAAACAGAAAATGAAATGCTACATTTAAAAATACCTCTATGTTAAAGTTGGAGAATATCTTCTACCTGAATAGTTATTTCTGGGCAGTGGCGTTGTCTGCAACTGAAATTATTTATGTATTTCCAAGAAACACTTTTAATAGTAAGAGAAATATTTTAAGTTATTACCTGAAGTTAAAATAAAAACTGTAAAAAAAAAATAAATAGAACCCACCCAGTCCATTAGCCAAGTGCGGACGCGGCTTCTTGCTCAGTGCATGCTCAGCCTGACCCTCACTTCAGCAAGTGCCTCAGATTCACTTCCTGGCCCTAAGGAGTTTCCTTCTTACTCAAAAGAACAGATTGGATGTGCATTATATTTCGGTTTAAATCAAAGATTCTCAAATTCCAGGCTGCCAACTTCTAGCTTAATAAGTATCTATGTCTCAAAATAAAAATAAAATAAAGGGTAGTATAATGGCAGTTTGAAGAATTGGTTTTATTCTGATTTTTTTTTTTTTTTAAGCTTTTTAGTACTCAAATTTTGTTCCTTTTTTACATGAAATTGAAGTTAGTGTTACTAGATAGTTGTCACCCTGGATTACATGGCAAATTCATGGCCAAACTACATGGCAAAACCCTGTCTTAACAACACAAAACAAATTCAGACTTTGCCACTGGTCCTAAGGAACTTTCAGGTGGCGGTGGTAGGGACAACTCATTTTCTGACTCATGAATATTTAACTGGTGTCAAAAGAAGTAGCAGGAGCAGCCTCAGCTGTAACAACAGAGTCCACTTAGATCAGCCAGGGAACAGCGGAAATCCCAGTGTAAGACATACCTTTGTGGTGATAGCTGCCGTCTGAGATGTGCTCTTAGGGACGGATCCAGGAGAGCCCGGAGACCCTGGGGACCCAGGGGAGCCCGGAGAACCAGGCAGGTTTGCTGCAGGTGACTGGCTGGTGAGGTTAGTCTTTGTTCCACTGGACAGGGAAAGCTTGAAGCTTGGGCTCTGCCGTCCAGAAAGATTTGTTTTCAAAAGCACCTCCTTTTCTTCACTTTCTTTCACTAAAAATGACAATATGGTCAATAATTGTCATGCATACTTAGACATTCTTTAAAAAAAAATCTCTTAAAACGAGGTGACACATAACATAACCAGAAAATATGACTACCAGCTTAGTCCTCTTCTGAAGGGGTCTTTAGTTTCAGTTTATTTACAAGTCTAAGAAACTACTAGGTGCCACTACCTACTGAATTTTACACTGCAGAGGGAACAACCTCCAGTGTCACTCTCAGCACCCCAACCTCCCTGAAATACTTCTCCTTATTCATTCAACTCAAGAAAACACAGTTTACACCTTCACAACACAGCACAGCATTCAGCCATGCCCTATAATGCAACAGTCTTCGCACTGTCAGTACACCAGGTAGATGCTGCTTATCATTTTGTCAAGAAACAAAAAACCCTGGAGAAAAATTGTTTCAACCTACATTTCTTCCTCTCCATGAATTTACTTATTGGATCCATAATATCATCATCATTTTTAGTTTTGTCAGATGGAGATACTACAGGTTCCCCATCTTCCATGTCATCCTCATCTGTGTTAAACCACATCTCTTCTTCATCTTCTAGTGTTCTGGCATCTCGTCGGTATCTATGATTCCTTAAAATGGAACGCATGCTATTGAAAAAGAAAAGAAAACAAATATATCTATTCTTGTTTAAGATAGTCTTCATGTTAATTAGGATAAACTGATGTATATATGTAGAAGCCTCGACAAACATGTAATTAAAAAACACACCCACTATATCTATCTAGTATACACTAGAACTAAACTTCATATCATAAAGTAAAGTTACAAATCTGTTACTAATGTTAGAAAACCAGGCGTGTTGGGGCTGGGAGATGACTCAGTAGAATAAGTGCTTCCCTGGCAAGCACAAGGGCCTGAGTTCAATCCCCAGTTCCACCAAACAAACAAACAAACAAACAAACAAACAAACAAACACCAGGCGTGATGATGCAGGCCTGTAATCTCAGCACTCTAGGAGGTTGAGCAGAAATGTCGCCCCCAAGTTTAAGCCCAGACTGGTCATGTTAATAAGACCCTGTCTCAAAAATAAAAAATAGGGCTGGGGAGATAGCTCAGTGGCTTAGGTGCCTGCTTGGCCAGCACAAGATCCTGAGTTCAGTCCCCAGTACCCCGCCTCCAAAAAAATAAATAAATAAATAAATAAAAAGAAAGAAGGTTAGGGATGTAGTTGAGAGGCCTTGAGTTCAAGCCCCGTACTGGCAAACAAGTAAGGAATACACAAGTTTACAAATTTGAAAATACACTAAAAATATGAAAAATGTCTGAGATTTTTAAAGACTGAGATGTAATTCAAAACAAGTACTATAATATTCTGACTTAATCCTAAATGCTCAGAGCCTCACGACCAACTAGGTGTGCACTGGTGGCTGCAGATCACACTAGCATTTATCTATGCCTTCAGGAAAAACCTACATCTTCTGCATACTACCTGCCTATTTCTTATTTCTCTGCTAAGCCAAAGGCCAAATAAAAACAGCACTACACAACGTGTTGCTGAATAAAGAACAGGTTCAAATCTTTGCAATTTACCTGTCGAGTTTGGGGTTGTCTTGCCTTTCTCTTTGTTGTTCGAATCGTAGTTTTAATCCCTTAAATGTCTGTACATAATCTACGTCTTCCAGTGCTTTCCAATAATTTTCAATTACATGAGCAGTTAATGATTTAATATCTTCCTACAGAAAAAAAATTGATGAAATGATATGAAAATACCATTTTAGCAAGGTAAAAATTTAGTGTAGTAAATTCACCAGATATAGTAACACACTGGCTATTTCCACAATCTCTAACTTTTGGTACACTTCAGAACCACCTAATGGTCTTTTCAAAGTAAATGTCCAGGTTTCTTCCTAGATGATTCTGATTCCCTAAGTCTGAGCATGTTTCCTTTCGTTATTGTTATTATTATTATTTGGTGCTGAGGATCAAACCCAGGACCTGACACATGCTAGGCAACTGCTGTATTAATGTTAGGAAACCAGGGGTGATAATGCAAACCTGTAACCTCAACACTCACCGAGCTACATCCCAGACTAGGGCATGTGCATTTAAAAAATATGCCACAAAGTCTGGTTGCACAACAACATGAAGGCATTGGAGCCAGTTGCGTATGGACTGAAACCTCCACTAACTGTGAGCTAACTAAAGCTTCGCTTCCTTAATTCTGGGTGTTGGGAATTTTGTCCTACCAACGAGAGAAGAGTAACTGAGATAACATTTAAAAATGTTTAGGACACTAGGTGTGGTGGCACACACCTGTGATCCCAGCACTCCGGAGGCAGAGGCAGGAGGATCATTCAAGACCAGCCTTAGCTTCAAAGTGAGCTTAAGGCCAGCCTGAACTGCATAGTGAGACCCTGTCTCAAAGACACACACACACAAAGTTCAAAATGGCAAATTTTGTTATGTATATTTTATCGCAATTCTAAAAAATGGCATTAGCAGAGATAATTTTGTCCACTTAGTAAGCATAGTTCACTACACTAAAAAATCAAAGTTTATTATGAAATTGTTCTTTAGAAATGTGAAAGAAAAATGCTCAAATGTTTACCTGTCAACTGCAGGTAATTTTCTCAACTTCCCGTGGCAGTGTTAAGTCAATTTTCACGCTATACTATGATTACTAAGAAATAATCTCTCACAAACTTGTGTGGTAACCTTGCCTTTCTTTTAAGACATTTTCCTCAAATACAATAATCTCAAACCAGTAATGCATATTTTCCTCAATTAAGACCAAAAATTCTAATTAAAAAAATACAGAACCTACCACTCTAATAAATTCGAACATTTCTATTATGGCTGAGTTCATCAGATTGTAGCGGGATCCATTGTTGAGAAATGCTTTGACTACAGGTTCAAACAAAAAACTTTTCATTATGTAGCGGTTATAAAACTCATCTTTTAATCCAATAATTTTTCTCTTAAAACGAAGGGCACCTGAAACACAGAGGCATTGTTGTTTGAAACCATATACCACACTTCCATATTTTAGACTTACCAAAACCACACCACCTGATTATTAACAAATATCAGTAAATTTTTATACACAGCTGTGTTAGGACTTCTAGAAATATAAACCTAAAGGGTTCTAAAAGCATTACCAGAAAGTATATTCTGTAAGTAGTGTATGTCACCATAGAACACAAGTCTTAGAAAGCCAGAAAAATTCTGGAAACGAAGCACTTAATACCCAAGAAGTTAATTTACATCTCAAATAAGAGCTAAGACATATGAATTAACCTATCACCCCTCATTCTACTTAAGATGAAAAAATTCTGAACATTCTGTCATTTACATTTATAAAGCAACAGAAAAATCGGTATGTTTTTAAGGGCAATCCACTGTAGAATAATCTTCAATAATTTTGGACACTCTTTTGTTGTTTTGCATCATAGTTGATGAACTTTGCCTTATTTGTGGATGTGGTTACAGAAATGCTATAAACCCACAAAAATCTGTGTGGCCCAAAATTTGCCTTCCCATATTTTAGAAATAAATTTAGAGGATGTAGTTTAAAATGTAGTCCTCTATTCTTATTATAGCGAGTATGCTTTTTAAGTTTTTCCTAGTTTTCCTTTTTGTAATTAATCAGGCTTTAACTTACAGATTAAAAGGTATATTTGCATCTTGAGGTACGGAGTGTTACTTAAGTCACCATTCGTCAAGATCCAAATATACTCAGACAGCTCGACTTCAACAAAGCCCTAATTTACCTACGTGGAATTATCAGTAAGTTAATGCCCCAGCTATTGTAAACAGTTCAAAAAAGCATACTCACTTCATGCAGTCACATCGTCTTCGGTTGGCAAGATTAAATATTGTGTTTGTATTATGGTTTCTTTGGAGTTCATGGAAGTGGCTCGTTAACTGCCAACTTGTTATTAATCAAGTCCTTCATGAGCGGGCAGCCAGGCAACCATGCTGACACGGTTTCTGGGTGGGAAGGCAGAGGAGTAAAGCAGCTCAATTTTTCTTTAGTTGGCAGAAAAGAGGTCCACAAGTGAATGCCCAATTAAGTACAGTTGATCAGAAACTGCCGTAACAATCCAACTTATTTAAGAGTGGATCTTTCTAAAGAAACACTCTGGGCAGGGAATTTCAAAGTAGGTTTTAAAAACTGCATTTTGTTTTTTAGGTTACTGAATTTTTTAAAAAAACAAACATGGTGAAGACATTTTAAACAATAAGAGGCATCTTTCAAAATGAAGTCAAAGCCTAATAAGGATTTATTTTTCTAAAACAATGACTTCAGTGCTTTTTCACTGTCAACTACCTAAGGAATTTAGTGACAGTTTCACTTTATAGCATAAAAAAAGTTAGATCTCATGCTAAAGGCCAAATTTTAAGCTCTCAGTAATAAGGCAAGAGCTGCTGCTCTGAGAATTGGTACCCCAACTTTCAGGCTTTATGGAGACTTGTGTCCTACCAAACATACACTCACCAACCCCTCTGGTCTGCATGCAAGTGCTAGGTAAGTGAAAAAGAAACTTCTCCCTTCCTGGAAATCACTAACATCAGGCCACACAGAGGAACCCCCATGTCCTCAAAGAAACTCCTACCAAGGAACGGCTGACACAGATAGTATGAAGAGTTACATTCAAAATTTTAACAGTGAGTTCCATCAAGTCAGGTCATTCAAAAAAAGATCAGAGAAGCTTTCAGCATAGGCCAAATTGGTATTAACTGCAGCATTTTCAATGTAACGAGCATTCTGCTTTCACTCACATTGCTAGCTTCCACTGTGACCATGCCACAAATATCCTGTCCTCAGTATCAATAATCTTTTCTTTTAAAAAATTTATCTCACACAACAGGAGACTGTGTGAAGTTAATTATCTCATGTAATTAATGACAGTCAAATAAAAGTCTACAACAAAGCCTTTCAAAATTTCATTTTTATAGTTTTCTGTATTTCTTTCTCTTTCTCTTTTTGTACCAGGGATTAAACTCAGAACCCTGTACTTGCCAGGCCACTGCTTATGCTACTAGGCTATCTCCCTGGCCCAATTTCCATATTTGTAACACCACCACCACCATCAACAAAATAAAAGAATCAGACAATGTTTAAAAAAAAAAAAAAAGGATGAGGCTTAATGGACTACTACATAATATCCAAGAATCTTGAAAGGGCTAAGGAACAAGACTGACTGAACTAGTATCCATCTTACAAAGATTCAGTTTAGAGAGGACTGTCTTATGTACATATTTGCTTTCTTGTCTTTATGTAAAGTATACTAATTAAGCAAAAGATAAAAGTGCTCAATTTCTGTATACTGAATCATTTTATAAACTTACATATACACATCTAAACTTAAGTAGGTACGATGTCCTTTTAAAAATGCTACACCTAGTATTTTTTCAATGTTAACTTTTCTGAGAAGAACCACAAATAACTTAATTTTCCCAAATTTACATTCAGTTCTTAAAAATCCTTGAGAAAAATACTATAAAACCAGTCCTTGTTCCTAATGACTGATATCTTCTCTCAAACCTGGAAGACTGGCTCACTAAGAAACCATTTGAGAAAGAGGTTTAATGATGCAACCTGACTGTTTATCATGTCTGACTAGCAATAAAATGTAACTAAGACTTTGCTAGCATAGTGCCTAACAACAAAAACTTTCATTTACTTGTAATGAGTCTCTCCACAGTTCTCACTGGACTATGACAAAGTTTCTTTATAATACCACAAGCAAAATAACAAGGCGAAACTAAAGGAAAAAACCTCCTTTTGAGCTGCACACCCTGCCTTCTCCCACTGGTCTCACATGGCCTACCTATAGCAAGATGACACCAGCATACTTGGATACATAATACCTCAAGTGTGCATTCAGCCAAGAATGGCACTCTCCTGTGTCTATGACCAAGACAAATCCAAATTACTGGTTTTTTAAAATTTAAGTTACATTTTGACTTTTATGACTCTCCTGTCCTAATGAAGTGATTCCCATGGAGCTGAGCCCAAGAATCAGTCATCTTAATTTTCTCATCATTTTAATGAAATCTAAGATGCCACTGATTGCAAAAAATCTACCTTTACTAAGAAAACAAAATTTAAAAAACAGGGCTACTAAATATATCATTAACTATAAGACTAATTTGATTTCAGAGAGATAATAAATGTGTAAAGATGCACATCTTAGAATCAATGAAACACAGCAGTAATGTTTTATTTTGTACTAGGAATCAAACTCAGGAACTTGTGCTCACCAAAGCAGGCGCTTGTGCCACTGAGCTATAGTCCCAACAAGTAGTGTTTAATTTACTTGTTGAAATAGAACTGCTTAAGCTTACTCATTTATTGTTTTTCAATACTATTAGCTCAAACAAAAACCTCTATGTTGACACTAAAGGACAATTAAGTTATGAACTCTCCCTAACATGACCCTGGAGCCCTCCTTTTGTGATTGATATATTAAGAATATGAATATGATTTCATTTTTGGCTTTTTTACAAGAGAGTTTCTATATTGTGTGTAATGAACTATGTAGCCCAGGCTGGCCGTGAGCTGAAAGCAAGCATCATCCCGTCTCAGCCTCCTGAATGCTGACATTAGAGGCATGTGCCACCACACCCAGCATGACTAGGATTTTAAAATTTCTTTTTTATGTGTTGAGTTCATGGATTAAAAAAAAAAAAAAAAAAAAGGCAAGGCAAAAATAAAATAATGCACTTATTTTTAGCAGTCCTTAGTCTAAATTAATGCCGCAAATGCTACCTACTACTTTTGGCTGAAAATGATTCTAAAGTAACATTAAAGACCCTAGATATTCAGCAGAAAGCAAATGAGCTGAAAATCTACAGGCTGGAAAAAAGAAAATATGCTCTGACCAAATGTACCTCAAGTACATAATGCAGTTCATAGTTCAGCCTGAAAAATCTTAAGTCAAGAAACATAACAAATATCACCCTGTTAGAAAGTTAAATTTGAAGGAAACTGTTCAACCATGATTCTTTGAAGAAACAACAAAACACCCCAACTTACCTGTAAAAACCAAAAGGCAAAAATTACTTATCAACAGATACTTCTCATGGAGCTTCCAGGACACCCCTAACCGTGGCCTGCCAACTTCCCAATGAGGACAGTCTAAACACGGAGACCTGAAAAGTCTGAGTGCTCCACGACCAAGAACACTGGGGGTTAAGCTATTTTCAATTCACAATTATTTCACTGTAAAAAGTTATAGTTTTAAGACCACTGTAAAAGTCTACTTAAAACTGTACACAACTAAGCAAAACCTTGTTTTAAAAGGCTTTTCTAGGGCTGAAGATGTAGCTCGGTGGTAGAGCGTATGCTTCTTTTGCTCAAGGTCCTGGGTTCAACCCCAGTACCACCCCAAGCCCCCCACAAAAGAAATTCTTGCTTAGGAGCCCACAAACTTTTCAGTGTGATCCACGGGGCAAACCTTCCGAGTCACATGTGAGCCAGGAAGCCCTGCTTTGGGGGCCGTGGTGTGTGTGATGAGACAAGGTCTTGCTATGTAGTTCAGGCTCGTTTTTTTTT
>NW_004524646.1:3500267-3518841 GCF_000260255.1 Octodon degus
CAAGCTTGTTCCAAGTAGGTGCTTTAGACCACTGAGCCATCTCACCAGCCCCAGGCTCGTTTTGAATTCATGGTAATCTTCCTGCATACTGCTTTTTCAAATTTATTTATTTGTGTGTGTGTGTGTGTGTGTGTGTGTGTGTGTCCCGCTCAGCCCCCCAGGGGGCGGGGCTGGCTGGCATGTGGTGCTGGGGGATCGAACCACGGTCCCTTGTGCTTTGCTGAGCTTGTTCTAAGTAGGTGCTTTAGACCACTGAGCCATCTCACCAGCCCCCCATACTGCTTTTTCAGAGGAAGTGTTTTTTAAAAACACAAACTTGCAGTTTGCAGGCTACATAAAAATAGGTCATGGGCTGGATGTGGCTAAAGCTATACTTTGCTTCCCCAGGTGCTAATGGAACTGAGGTCTTGAAGATAATTTCTGCATATCCTCTAAGCCTTTGTGGTACATGAATGAGAGGGAAATCAGCTGCTCAAAGTGGCAAACTAGACAGTCAGCGTGCAGAGTAACTACGGGGCCTATGTTCCGGCCTGTAATTAGTCATCATGTCTTCTGAGGCAAGACCATCTGAAAACATAAAAAACCTTAACATACAGATATAAATAGTTGTATCAGAAGCCACACTTACACAACGCCAAGAAAGCATGCTTTGAAGCCATAAGAACCAGCACTCTCCGGAGGATATCCTTGTTGATGATGTAGTTCTTTATGTGGTAGGTGTGGTGCTCCACACAAAATGTTAACAATTCCAACACAAGGGCCAGTAACTGTGCAGTCTGAAAGTCATCTAAATAGAATAAACAAAACAGAGTTGTGTATAAGTCAAGATACGTGCACACACAGGAGGGGCTGCAGACACCACCTCCTCTCCGGTTCAACTGCCTCTCCTCCTCTCACGATGTCACTGTGTTCTGTCTAGTGTACACTTTCTTGCTACAAAGAAGTCCACACTGAATCGCTAAAACTGACTTGTATTTTATTCACTGCTTTCCCTGATGAGATGTTCTGGGGATTGAACCCAGGACCTCACACATGCCAGGCAAGTCCTCCACAACTGAGACAAATACTTAGTTCTTTTTTTTGGCGGAACAGCGGACTGAACTCAGGCCCCTTATTCTACTGAGACATCTCCCGGCCCCAATATATATATAATTTTTTGCCGGGGAGATGGCTCAGTGGAATAAGTGCTTTCTGGCAAGCACAAGGGCCTGAGTTCTAATCCCCAGTTCCACAAAAAAAAAAAAAAAATTATATATATATATATATATATATATATATTTATTATTATTATTTTTTTTTTTTGTAGTATCAGGGATTGAACTCGGGCCCTTGCACTTGCCAGGCAAGCACTTATTCCACTGAGCTATCTCCTCAGCCCCTAGTTCTTTTTAAAAATTTTGCTTTGTGACAGGGCCTCATTGAATTGTCCAGGCTGGCTTCAAATTTATGATCTTACTGCTTCAGCCTCCCAAGTAGCTTGAATTATAGGTGTACTCTCCTATTCAGTTCCCACAGATTATAGTAAAAACCTTACCTCTAAGTTTTCAATAAATGGTAGATGAACCAAATGAGTTTAGAAAAAGGTCTCAAGTTTCACCCAACATGAAAAAAACACAGAGAAAAAAAAAATATTCTATTTGACACAAAAAAAGAAGGTATGATTAGGCAAAGGTTCCCATTCAACCCCTAGTACCAAAAAACCAACAAACAAAAACAAAATTAATATGTATTTTCTGTAAGTGGTAGAAGTGGTGTATTAATTTAAAACACACCATGTTGAGAATGCTAATGGCAAAATAATATATTTCTAAAAAACAAAAAATAAAAAAATATATTTCTAAGGCTTCAATAAGGAATTTCCAGACAAAGGTCCTAAAACAACTCCTCCTTCACACATACACGTGCACACACACGCACACACTTAGCTGTGTACACATCTGAAATGTAAACAACTTAAAAGGAATTGTCTATAGTTATCTGATATCATCCAAGTTGATGCAGACTAAACAAAAATGACACACTTCAGTGTTGGGATCAAATCCATGGCCTCACTCAAATGTTCTATTACTGGGCTACAACCTCAGTGTATATAAGTATTATTATTACTACATACAAATATTATTTTAAAAGTATGATTTGGATACAAATATTATTTAAAAAGTTATTTTGGAAGTCTGAAAACTGAGCCAGCGAGATAGCTCAGCAGACTAAGTGCCTGCTTAGGCAAGCACAGGGACCAGGGTTTAATCCCGGGCACCACATGCTTGCTGCACTGGCCTTGTCTCCAGGCACGTTGAGCCAGCCACCAAAACTGAGCATGGTGGCACACACTGGTGCCTATAAGCCCCAGAGCTGGGGAGGCTGAAAACAGGAGGATCACTACAAGTCCGAGCTGCATAGTAAGATCCTGTGCCAAATACATTCAGGAAAAAGAAAAGTCTGAAAACTAACAAATACCCCACTTTTTATTTTACATGTTTCTGTTATCTCTGAATAGAGCTCCTTTAATACAAAATTTTAACTTTAACATTGCTTCTGAAAATGCATTAGACTCATACATCAACCTAAACTCAAACTTTTGTTTTTGTTTTTTTGAGACAGGATTTCACTATGCAGTTTTGGGTGGCCTTGAACTCGCAGTGATCCCCCTGCTTCAGCCTTCCCAAGTGCTGGGACAGGTATGTACCACCACGACTGGCAAACTTTTGAAGACTACTACTTTTTTCTGAATGTGCCACTTGCCCTAATAAAGACTATTACTTAATACCAACTTTAATTTCATAATTCAAGAATAGAGGGGCTGGTGAGATGGCTCAGTGGTCTAAAGCACCTACTTGGAACAAGCTTGGCAAAGCGCAGGGACCGTGGTTCGATCCCCCAGCACCACATGCCAGCCAGCCCCGCCTCCAGGTGGGCTGAGCTGGACACACACACAATAAATAAAACTGATTAAAAAAAAAATTCAAGAATAGAAAACAAATTGTCTTACCTTTACTAGGTTTGTCTTCTGTTGTATTGGCTAGTAAAGGAGCAGTAAGAACATGCATACAGTGCTTGTAGAAGAAACCCAAAAATTCAGTCTTTTCTGTTTTCTAAAAACAAAAAAAAACCTTTCGTCAGCTTTAACTGCACTGATTCTTACCAGCAATAAATAATATACTAACTATGAAAAGGAGGAAAAACGCCATGGCTTACATTGGCAGTGGCTAGCATGTTCTCTGGGTCAACTAACGTTCGAAGCAGGCCCATAAGTTGGACTGCCCCTCCAAGTTCAGGATCTGTATCACAAATCATGTGTTCTATAATGAGGTTGATGAGTAAAATATCCTGGTGAGAAAAATATACATAATAAGGATCATTTATTATAAGAGAGAACAGGAAAAGCAAACACTAAGGCATATACACTAGCATTATGGCTAGGTCTAGCTGTCATGCTAACTAGAAACAAAATTCAGTGACTGACTCACGTCATTAGAATACAGAGCAGTGTTTTTTTCCCCTAAGTGTTAGCCACGGGGACATTACACAGTACCGAAGAAAGTTTCATTTTGATGTTTTTAGGTTTTTATGCTTCTCTAATAAGTCAATCTTACTGTCTTTAATAATTCTATTTTTAGCAAATAATACCTGCTCTCAATTTATATAACTGTTTAAGTTTCCTTTAAAATAAATTTAGGAAAACAGATGACATCCTATGGCTGAAATTAAGGGAAATGGGTATACAGTATGTACAGAGCACACAGAAAAACAAGATTACACAGCATACAAATGCCAAAGAAAACAGACTACTGGTTTTCCTGAGGCCCTGTTATGACTAGTGTTCCCAGCCTGTTAATCAATGGGCAATCCAAGGAGAAAATTTTCTACTCCTGTATGGTAAAGGACATGGACAGAGAAAATACAGGTGGTATATGGGAATTTTTTTTTGGGGGGGTACGGGGGATCGAACTTGGGACCTTGCATTTACTAGGCAGGCGCTTACACCACTGAGTTATCTTCCCAGCAGTATATGGAAATGATGATCAACAGGAGAAATCAACAGGCCTATGCACATGAGTAAATATAAAGTATATCATGTTCAACTAGTGGATTACATGGCAACAAGTATAATAACACTTAAATATGGTGGTTCTCAAAACATACAGGGTTATTTCATTTTTCTAAAATGTAGTATTAACATTTAATACTTCAAACTGGTACTTTTTTAGCACCTGTCCTGGAACTACATTGTGAAAACGAAATCTTAAACATAAAAAACATTGATGTTACTGTTCATTCCACTTCATTTTGACATTAAAACATATTAATCAGGATTTTCTGAAAAAGTTAAAGGCTTTTTGTCTTTTTGAGACAGGGTTTTATCCTCAGTTCAGGCTGCCACTGATCCTCCTGCCTCAGCCTCCCAAGTGCTGGGATTACAGATGTGTACCATACAATTTCTAAGAGCCCTTCATATTACCTGGATATATAGTTACACTAACACTGAACTATGTACTAGAATTTCTCATAAATGGTAGTATGTATCCATGTGTATGAACAAGACATCAGCTTATTATTTATGGTTAGAAAACAGCTCCTTAAATACTTTTCAAGAACTGTTTCATGTCTTCATTATTGATGGTTCAGGTATTTTTAATCCTAGCAAAGCTAACATTTTCCTAGGCTAGTTACTCATAATCCCACATGTGGAAATGATAAATTTAAGTAAGACAACTATTAGAATTAAAAGAGAACGTCAAAAACTTTGACAGAAACTGAAATTAACAAATCACTGTTGTAGGGCAGTTTATAGACTAAGATATAAGCCCTACTTGGGGGAACTATAAGCCATTGGGTATTATGGCTACATTCCCCCAAAGGCAATAATTTAAATCTTCAAAATTAAAAAACAAACACAGCTATAGCTCCAGGTATAAATACTTACGATTAGCGCAAATAATATTTACCTTGCTGGTTATTTTTTGCTCTGTTAACTTCTTACTTACATCATCATTCTGTTGTGCCTCCTGCATGACAAACTCTCGTACCATGGATGGATTATATTCAACCAAGTATGAGAATATATCAGTAGCAGCACTTCGCACTTGTGTATCATCCATGCCCTGCAGAGAAAAAGCACTTATTCTCATGTAAGTATAGAACTTAACAGGTACGTAAACACCTACAGCTAAATAAATTACAGTCCCGCCCCTGCCTGCACCTCGCCGTCTGGCCCTGCAGACCCTCGCTGTGCTGCCCCTGGCCCTCGTGTTGGCCCGGCCCTCAGGTGTACTATGTCTGGCTCTTCCAGCGTCGTCGCCATGAAGAAAGTGGCTCAGCAGCTCCGGCTGGAGGCCAGGCTCAACCGCGTGGTTTCCCAGGCAGCTGCAGACTTAAAACAGTTCTGCCTGCAGAATGCTCAGCATGAGCCTCTGCTGACTGGAGTATCCTCAAGTACAAATCCTTTCAGACCGTAGAAAGTCTGTTCCTTTTTGTAGTCAAATGAATTCTTAAGAGTTTCCCAGACCACTTTTAACCAACCAGTGACTATTCAGAAAAAGAAAATTGAAGCCTGTACAACAACTTCCCCTTTCTTAACATGTGCCATAACATACAAACTTCTACTTTGTCAGTCCTTAACATCTACCTCTCTGGATTTTCATGAATTTCTATTTCATGAGGGTATTATATATATGCTGGTGCTAACATACAATAAAATACTTAGTATAAAAATAAATAAATAAATAAATAACAACACACCCCAATGTACTGTCGTAGGTAATGCTTTTGTTCAACAGATTAAAAAAACTACCTACTAGGGCAGCCAAATTGCTCAATGGATTAAAGTGCTGGGGTTCCATCCCCAGGCCTGCACTGGCCCCTGGCCCTGCCCCGAGATGTTGATTGAGACTGGGCATGGTGGTGCATGCCTGTAATCCTAGAACTTGGGGAGGCTGTAAACAGGATAATCACTAGAGTTCATCTAGTAATGAGACCCTGAACACCCTGTAGACCCTTCAGTGAAAAATACAAAATCACTTATTCTTATTTTAATATTTAACAGGCTACAAAAAAAGCAAAATATTAAAAATATATATATAATTACTTTAATGAAATATTCTTTCAATGAAGTGTGAAGAGGGCTGGGGAAATAGTTTGACAGTCTAAGCGCCTGCCTGGCAAGCACAAGGACTGGGGTTCAATTCTGGATACAAGTGGTGCCTGGCACCAAGCTGCTGCTGAAACTGGGCATGGTGGTGCACCCCTGTAATCCCAGCACTGAGGAGGATCACTATGAGTCTGAACTGGGTAACAAGACCCTGTATCAAATCAATCAATCAATCAATCAATCAATCAATCAATCAATCTTAAAAAGAACAAAAAAACTTAAAAAAACAAAACTATAGTGTATTGACACTAATTCTAGAATTTTATTGTTTCTTTAGCTTCATGAATCACACAATATTAAATACCAAAAGGGCCAGCTAGATAGTAGACTAAAGAGTATACTTAGGCAGATCGCAGGGGTCTTTGATGCTTGGCACAAGCTATGCTGGCCCTGGTCATGGGGCACAGTGAGACCAGGGATTGAGACTGGGTGTGGTGTTGCACGCCTGTAATCCCAGCGCTCGGGAGGCTGAAAACAGTAGGATCACAAGTCCAATCTAGGATCTATATAGTGAGACCCTGCACTAAACACATTAAAAAAAAAAAAAAAGTATTTAAAAAAGTGATTAAAAATGAGGGGAAATAAACTTACGAGGATGACTTCTAAAGCTGGTAATATGCCCATATTTGACAAAGTCTTGAAAAAAGCATCTCTGTTTTGAGGTTGCAGCGTTTGGGAAAATGCACAAAATTCTTTCAGAAAGTTAACCTGAAATTAAGGAAAAGGTGTAAGTGTTTAATCTGAGATTAAGAGAAAATAGATACAAAAATTGCTTTTATCTTATGCTTTTTGTAACATCTAGTTTACCAATTCCTGTCGCTTTTCCTCATCTGTTGCTTCATCTGTTAGTTGTGCAAACAAATCTGTCAGAAATTTTTCATCTTCCTGTGAAATAAAGGACAAATTTAATTATGCTAGTGGTTGACTGTATAAAAATGATTTCAGTATGCTCTAAGATATAAATTGTAACTGGAAAAAGGAGCAATGGTACTAGTACTAGCAATGTTGTTCTAGCAAAGAAAGAAAAAGCAAACTATTAAAAAGACATACATTGCAGACTACTATCATAAAGGTTCTACTTTTTGGCATGGTTCTATTTCCTAAGACTACTTCAGAGCACATAATAAATATCTTAGCCTTGTGGGCCTAGCGTGGTTTTTTTTAGTACAATTACTCAACACTGCTATTACAGTATGAAAGTAGTCAGACAATATTATGTAAATAAATGAAGATGGCTGTATTCCAATAAAACTTTATTTTATAAACAGCAGGCATGGCACAGCCTTAGTTTGCCAACCCATTTTTATAGATTTACGTAACCTAATTTTAAAAGTTAATGTTCTACAATCTTTCAAATGAGGACAAAGATAAAGCTTTCTTCATTGCCTGCCTCGCTCTACAAGGAATTGAATCCAGAGCCTCGCACATACCAGGTAAGTATTTGTTACCATTGAGCTATATGTCCACCTCTTTTTGAGACAAGGTCTTGCTAAGTTGCCCAGGGTGGCCTTAAACTTGTGCTCCTCCTACCTCAGGCTACTGATTATCATGTGCTACCATGTCTGGCTGATTCTGCAGGTTTTAAAGATACAAAAATGAGGGCCAGGTTGCACACACTTGTATTCCCACCCACTGAAAACCTGAGTTGGAAGGATTCCAAGTGTGAGTCTTACCTTGCCAACAGACTAAGAAACTCACCCCACCCCATAAATTTACCCAAATTAACAGTCTTCCTGGTTGCCTGTTGATTTTCCTTGTCACTATTTTTCCTAAAAACTATTAATATTTTTGTTCTATGCTATCTCAGCTAGAGGTACATTCAATACCTTAGCCTTACATCTGCTAAAGTCTGAAAACTGCACGCACAACTAAATATGAAACTTCCTACTGTAAGCTTCATATTCATTACTGTAGATGTTTAAGAGAAACACTTTCTGTACAACACTAAATTAGTTGCCTAGTCTTACCTCTCCTTTTCCTAAAATATACAAATATAAAAACATATCTCATTACATGGAGCTCTGACCATGTTTGTTATCACATGGCATCCAATTTCAAAACATATTTCACACACTGTAAGAATGTTTTATTAGGCCAGGGATATAGCTCAGCAGCACAGTACCTGCCTGGCAAACGCAAGGTCCTGAGTTAGATTCCCAGTTTACTGCCCACCCCAAGAGAATGTTTTATTTAGGTTGTACCTCAAAAATGTTGTGCTTTGACAGCACTTTTGGAAATAAGGGCCTAGTATCAAGAGAAACAGTAACACAGAACTGGCAGCTAGCATTTTACAGGGTATAGTGTAGAGAAGCAAAGAATGAACTTAAAATTATTTAAACTTTATGAGTAAAACTGGTATTTTACTCATATGGAGTAAGAAGGCCAAAAAAATGGAAGTGACAAATCCGTATCATAGAGAAAAGGTTAGTATAACTCAGGACCTTCAGACACCAGGAATCAAAACTAGACCAGAGAATGAGGCTCTACTAGCTAGCAATAGCAAGTTTTTGTAAAAATATCAATAAAAATTACTACAAGACAATATTATTATGATAATATGAAATGGAATTTATTCTACTTTTAGGAAAACGAGTTGCAAGTTAAAGTATCCAGAATTTGAAAATCCCTATCTGTCTGTCTGTCTGTCTGTCTGTCTGTCTGTCTGTCTATAGTGTAGTTGAGAACCGGCTCCACCCTGCCCCCAGGGCATGCTGAGAAGGCAATTAAGACTGGTGTGAGCCTATAATCACAGCTCTTGGGAGGCTGTAAACAGGCAGGTCACAAGAGTCTGATCTAGTCCCTGTAGACCCTTCCCTAAGATAGAAAGAAAGAAAAAAAGAAAGTAAGTAAGTATCTGGTACAGGGTCTCATTATGCAGCTCAGACTTGTAGTAATCACCCTGTTTTCAGACTCCCCAGCACTAGGATTACAGGTGCACCCCACCGCACAGGCTCAGCATGCCCCAGGGCGGGGCCAGTGAAGCATGTGGTGCTGGGGATTCAGTGCTGGAGCACTTGCCAAAGTAGCCACTTAGTACGCTGAGCTATCTTGCCAGCCTAATCCTAAACTTTCTAAGCACTAATATGATAGTCAAAAAATTTTGGAGTTTAGAGCATTTTTTATTTCAACTCCCCTATTTATATTTATTTAACCTTCAAAGTCTATGCAATCAGAAAAACTGAAATCAGAAATATTTCTGATTCATGCAAAAGCACAAGGACAATAGATTTTCTAAAACAGATTAGGCATACTGCTTTATTTGAAATAAATGCCATCGAGCAGTCTGACATGCATGCACTTCTCTACATTTAACAAATTCATGATTTGTGTTTTACTTGTATTCTTGAAGTCTTAAACTATCTTCCAAGTCATACCATACTTATCTGTCATTCTTACATGACCATGGGTATTATAGAAACAAAAACCAAGGGAGAAGGGCTCTCAAAAACAATCTTTCTTAACACTATTCATATATTACCTTTTTAGTTAAAACAGAGCAATTTACATAGCATTAGATGAATGAGCTTTGAGGACACTACAAATGCAGACTATGGGATAGTCCCCAGAACTGATTATATTGTGTAGAAACTACGATGTGATTCTGAAACATGTATCTTATTAACAACAGACCTGAGACTGGACAAACTACAGAAAAAAAATTTGAAGTATAATAAGCAATCATCAGTGGGTATCTTTTAAAAACATCATGTTTAACACCGAACATGGAACACTTCACTTGATCTTCCACTTTACAGAGTTAAGGCACTAGTATCACCATTCTTCAGGTAAGGAAACAAACTCACACACAGCAACTATTAAGTGAAAGAGTGAGGGCTGGCTAGATAGCTCAGAGGATTAAGGCGCTTGCCTAGGCAGAGTGTAGTGGCTGTTTTTTCCTGCCAAGTGACTGGTTTGATCCCTGGCACCAAGCTGTGCCAGCCCTGTCCTCGAGGCACAATGAGAGGGTGACTGAGACTGGGCATGGTGGTATACACCTGTAATCCCAGTGCTTGGGAGGCTGAAAACAGGAGAAACCCGAGTCCCATCTACGTAGTGATGGGACTTTAATGTACTAAATACATTAAAAAAAAAAAAAAAAGTGGTCTGCTATAATTTCTGTCTCCCTTACATGTTACAAAAACATGTCCTTTGGTAGGGGTATATACAGATATGCCTCCTGTTCTTGTCCTGTTCTCATGACCCTAAACCATAGCCTTTACTGTATCATTACCCAGGAATTCTATATATACTGTATCATTACCCAGGAATTCTATATAATTTATGTACTCAATGATATTTCTCCTGGTTTATCTTTTCTCTCCCAATCTATTCTATGATAGAATATAGTAGATTAATTATCTCTCAAATTTCATGTTCAATTATTTCTTTAGTATTATCTACTAAAGGCCAGGGAGACAGCTCAGAGGAATAAGCGCTTCCCTGGCAAGCGCAAGGGCCTGAGTTCAATCCCTGGTTCCGCAAAAAAAAAAAGTATTATCTACTACAACTTATTGTCCCCCCCACCCCATTTTTTACTGTTCCTTTTTGAAACGCTAGGGATTGGACTCATGCATGCTAAACAAGAATTTTTTTTTTTTTTTCCTTGTGGTACCCGGGGAATGAACTCATGACCTTGTGCTTGTCAGCCAAGCACTTTTTCCACTAAGCTATCTCCCTAAGTCCTAAAGAATTCTGTCACTGGATGTATCTCTAGGCCCAACCTACATTTCTCTATCAAACTTATATTCCACATCCAAATACAACAACCTTCTGGTCTCAGAGCATTACTATCATAATTTCTTGCAACATCAACACACTTTTTATTTTTTGTGCAGGGTTTCACTATACAGCTTAGATTCGTGGAGATCCTCCTATTTTCTGTCTCCTTAGTGCTGGGATTTCAGGCGTGTGCCACTACACACAGACTCCATCACTGGCTCAGCATGCCTGGGCGCAAGGCCAGCGTTGCACGCGATGCCAGGGATTAAACCTTGGCCTCTGTGCTTACCTAGGCGCGCTTAGTCCGCTGAGCTATCTCGCTGGCCATAACATGCTTAAAGTTTTAACAAAACTAAACTCAGTTCAAGGATTTAAAAAATGTTTTTCTGTTTAAGGCAATTAATATTTTAAATAGCATTAAGAAAGTACCTTTTTGGGCTGGAGAGATGGCTCAGTGGTCTAAAGCACCTACTTGAAACAAGCTTGGCAAAAGCACAGGGACGGCGGTTCAATCCTCCAGCACCACATGCCAGCCAGCCCCGCCCCCTGGTGGGCTGAGCTGGCCACACACACACACACACAAATAAATGCAAAATAAAAAAAAAAAAAAAAAAAAAAAAGAAAGAAAGTACCTTTTTAGGTAGGAAAAAGTCAACTTACCTGTAACATACCAACAATTTCTACCTTATTAAAAAAGATAAAAGAGTGAAGTGTTGATAACATATTTTCTTCAAAGACTGAAGGGGTAGGGAGAACCATATCTTGTATATACTGAACTCTGTATGTCTGATGAATTTTTTGTTTCAGCTCAGGATCGGATATGGGAATCACTTCTTTGAACTTGGCTGTTTTGGTTAGAAATTCCCTGTGTTTTCGTGGTTGTGATAAAGCAGGATCATACTCTAAACATCCTATGACGTCCATTATGCATTCCTCAGAGAACATAACCTCAAAAAGAGCAGTTCGATTCAAGAGGAAGATGCCTTTGATAATTTCATACAAGTGGTGCAGTCCTTCAATATTTTCCAAGTCTTCACACACATGAAAAAGCTCTAAGAGCTTTTTAATATAACCCTCATTTTCCAGTGCTAGTGCAAGTTTCTCGCGACGGAGGGGGGAAGGTAAAGATGATGCCACAAGTTCAGCAATTTCCTCGAGGCGGCTTAATTCACAAGATGGCAATTCTAAACCTGGTGATGACATATCATCGAATCTTTCCTCTTCAGATTCATCCACAAGGTCCTGAGTGATGTCCACTGAAGGGTCCTTTCCTTGAACCTATAAAAAGAATTTGTTGTAGTTAGCAAACTATAAATTAAGTCACGGGGGCTGGGGCTATAGCTCAGTAGCATAAATGCCTGTGGGGAAAAGCACAAGGTCCCACGATTGATCACCAGTACTACCCCAACCCCCCCCCAAAAAAACAAGTCGGGCATTGTGGTGCACACCTGTAATCCTAGCACTCAAGAGTCGGAGGCAGAGGGAGGGTAAGCACAGTAAGTCTGAGGCAAGCCTAGGCTATACCATGAGTCCAAGGCCAACTTGAACTACATAGTGAGGTACTGTGTCAAAAACAAAACAAGAAAACAAAAATAAAAACAAAAAAACCCAGATGGGGCAATAGCTCAGACGCACCTGGCAAGCATGAGGTTATAAGTTCGTTCAATTCCCAAGGCCACACAAACAAACAAACAAACAAACAAACAAACAAACCCAGCGAGCCTGCCAGGTGTGGTGATGCACCTTGCAACTCCAGTGTTCAGGAGGTTGAGGCTGAAAGATTGCCATGAGTTCAAAGACAGTCTGAGCTACATAGCAAGACTACCTCAACAAAACAGCAAGCCTAAATAATACCCTTAGATGAATACAAGAAATGTTACAAGAAAAAATTAATCTTCAAATTTGAGAATTTTTTTTCAAATTTGACAAAACTATTTTACTAGGTTATGTTACTTTTCTCCAAATAATATATACTCTCAATGTTCAGAAAGTTAATTCAAAGTTCAGAGATGGGGGGTCTGCCCCTTAGCTCAGTTCTTTAAGTGGCTGCTTCAACAAAGCAGTCAGGCTCAGGTGGCTGTGGTTCGATCCCCACAACTCAAGCCAGTCAAACCTGCCCTGAAGGCATTGGGAGCAAAAAAACAACAACAACAAAGTTCAGAGATGGAGGGCCGGGGAGATGGCTCAGTGCCTGAATTCAATCCCTGGTTCTGCCAAAAAAAAAAAAGTTCAGAGATGGAATGAACTTTTTCCTACAGTGCAAGGTCGTCAGGCTTCTGTGGATAGGTTAAATCAAGACTGGGTGACTGGGCTGGGGAGATGGCTCAGCAGTCTAAGTGCCTGCTTGGCAATAGCAAGGACCTGGGTTCGATCCCAGGTACCACATGCCGTGCCAGCTCTGGAACCCTGGGCAGGCGTGTCGTGCTGCGCCAGCCACTGAAACCAGGCATGGTGGTCATGTCTGTAATTCTAGCCCTGGGGAGGCTGAGACAGGAAGATCACTGTAAGTCTGAACTGCACTGTGTGGTGAGACCTTGTTACAAAACAAATTAGTAAATATCAAAAAACCAATGAAGACTGATTGTTCCCTTGCAGAACTGAAACAGAGTCCCGATGCCAAAATACCGACTTATTGTTTCCTATCTACACTAGGAATAGGAGATCTGAAGACACCAGGGGGAAGCTCAGAAACATTCCTGGGACTGTCCTATAGATAGTCCTAACCACCAAATTCTTCAATATTTAAGTAAAACTCAAACACATCATAATACTGTGATCATAGTAAGTATTTGTAATTAAAAACAAGGCAAATTCTTCTTTTGGCCGGCTCTGCTCACCCTGAGCTGAGCATGGCTGCGTGGCATGTGGTGCTGAGGACTGAAGTGCGGTCTCCTGTGCCTGCCTATGCTTGCCTTAACAGACGCTTTAGATCGCTGCGCTATCTTACCGGTCCCAGACAAGGAAAATTCTTAACTGAATTGTCAACTGACCCAAGAAACCAAGGGCCAAATATATGAGCAAGGCCTAGATTCACTTTGAACCACAGTGGGCCAAACACTTGCTATACAGGCTAGTTGATAGCTCAAAAAAATATAAGAAAAACTGGAGTTGGGTGTAGTAGTGCACACCTGTAATTGCAAGATTCTGGGAGGCTGAAGCAGAAGAACAGTAATTTTAAGTCCTGCATGGGCAATTTTAGCAATTTTCTCAAAGGTGTGCGTGTGTGGGGGTGTTCTGAGGATGCAGGGCAGAGGGAAGGCTCTCACACAAAATGAAACAAAGTGCCACAAGACCTAACAGGATACAAGTACACCTATACAAAATTAAAACAACAACAAAAAAACCACACAAAATTGAGCCACATCTAAAGTACAATCTATATGTTAACAGAGTTATCCCCCAAGAATATCTGTTGGAAGTAACCGAACTTTTTTTTCCCCTATACATCCAAACCTATAACCTTTATGATCATCTAAAAGTCCTTAAAATTTATTATGTAGCCCAAATTTGTCACTATAGAAATTTTTAACTGCAAAAAGATGGCTTACAATTCTTCATAGTCAATAAATGTATGTTTATAAAAAACCAAAGGCATGTTCTGAAATGACTTTTTGCCACTGTGGCCCCAAAATTTGCGACTCTTGACAAAAGCAGCCCCAGTGGTCCAGAAAAAGGTAAAGAGGTGGGAAAATCAGACCTTATATAAAACAGCCATGAAACTTAAAACACTTGTCATGGTTAAAAGATACTGTTGGTGGATACCGCAAGGCAAGATGGCCTAGAATATTTGTCTTAAAATATGATGCAGGGGCTGGGGAGATGGCTCAGTGGAATAAGCGCTTCCCTGGCAAGCGCAAGGGCCTGAGTTCAATCCCCGGTTCCGCCAAAAAAAAAAAAAAAAATATGATGCAAGGTGAGATGGTCCTGACTTTACCCAGTGGGCAACACTACTAAAAGGAGATTAGGTATCTTCAGTCTACCTGGCATAGTTTCAAGTTGGCTTTGGATCTCCTTATTATATATATTCTTTTTTTTTTTTCCTTTGGCGGAACCGAGGATTGAACTCAGGCCCTTGCACTTGCCAGGAAAGCGCTTATTCCACTGAGCCATCTCCCCGGCCCCTATATTCTTAATAAAACCTGACTTTTAATATTTAAGCCATGGCTTTACCCACAGCAGACTATTAAATTTTGATACATAAACCCAATTAAAAGGGACAAATTTAAGAAGAATACAATCTTCTTGAGTTCAAACCTAGTACCTGCTATCAGGCAGAGTACTTAAAAAAGTTTTTAGCTGCTTGTAGATCAGAAAATGGTGAATGGGGCTCAAGAAATGAACACATGAGATCTAAGAAAACACAATTTACTAATTGCCCCAGAATGAGTCAGGATCCAGAAACTGCTTAGGTAGCAGAGATAATCCATACACACCAAGAAATGACACTCTGAACACGAACTATGTAAGACTTGAAGGGAAAGACCAGATAACACAGAACAGCCAGTGCTTCCTGTTATCATAGGGGAAACACGTGACTACTATACTACCTGTACTCATAACAAAGACAACTGAAGAATGTGGTATTAAAGACTAAAGAAAGGTAAAGATCAGATAATATTTTTTTAAAAATTAGTTTCTTTCCTTCTTTCTTTCTTTATTTTTTAATGTGTGTGTGTGTGTGTGTGTGTGGCCAGCTCAGCCCACCAGGGGGCAGAGCTGGCTGGCATGTGGTGCTGGGGGATTGAACCGCGGTCCCTGTGCTTTGTTAAGCTTGTTCTAAGTAGATGCTTTAGACCACTGAGCCATCTCACCAGCCCCAAGATCAGATAATATTGAAGGAGAGCCAGGCAGGACAGTTACAGATTTAGAGTCTGGAGGTGAGTTATACACATTAGCCAAATAAAAGACTATACATACGGAGTGTATTAAACTCAGAAAGATTAGGGAGAACAAGATTTGCCTGAAGGCAAAATGTGATGCTGCATGCCTGTAATCCCAGGACTCAGGAAGCTGAAGCAAGAAGACTGCCATGAATTTGAGGCCAACCTGGGCTACATGGTAAGTTCAGGGCTAGCCTAAATTCCATAGCAAGACCCTGTCTCAAATAACCAACCAACCAACAAACCAACCAACCAACCAACCAACCAACCAGCCAACCAACCAACCAGCCAGCCCACCCACCCACCCACTCAGAAAACAGAACAAAGACTTCTCTGAATAGTCAATGCTTTTAGCAAGTCTGAACTCATTAATGGCATCTCTTTCTATGAAAGAACTCCACAGGACAAAATCAGAGGAGTATGTAACGAAAACAAATGTAGGACAAAAAACAAAGGAAAAAAAGCAAGCATTCAGCTGAGTATGGTGGCACATGTGTAATACAAGTGCTCAGAAGGCTGAAACAGAATGATCAGAGAGTTCAGGGCCAGTATGGGACACACAGTGGCCAGCCTGAATTCTATACTGACACCCTGCCTCGCCATGCCCTCCTCCAAAAAAAAAGAAAGGCATTCAGATATATTCCTTTGGGTCCTAGGGAAGGAAACAAATAACTTTACAGACAGGTTAATTTATATGAAAAACAGCTAAGTAGAATGTGTGGCAGAACTAAACTCTACAAATTAAGGAAAAACCACAACTTCAGGACATTGTAGCTTCTATTAAGGCAGTGGCTCTCAAACTTCACCATGTACCAGAACCAGCAAAATCAGAGGTTGACCACTGATAGCCAAATTCAGTCCATCTCTGTGTTTGTAAATAAAACCTTCACTAGAAGACAGCCGCACACATTCATACATGCCTATGGCTACATTTGAACAAATAGCAGAGCTGAACAACTGTGAGATTATATAGCCTGCAAAAATATTTACTGTACTTTTGATCTTTTCAAAGTGTGACTGAGAGATCAGATATAATTATAGGACCCCAGTTTCTGATCTAGTAGATCTGGTGTGTGGGTTGGGGGCACAGAATTTCTAATCTAACAGTTCTCAGGCCATGCCCCTACTGCTGGGTTTAAGGCACACATTTTGAGAACCAATACATTTTGAAAAACCATTCTCTAACCAAAATAAATGTAGAGATGGAAAACTCCAGAATCAGTAACATTCAACCTTAGAGACAAGGTGAGATTGACTAGTCAAGAACTAGTGTTCAAGAACTGTGCAAAGGTGGGTTTTATTTCAAGAGCCCCAAGAAGAAATAATGATGTGCTTATACTCATACTTTTTTTAAAAAAATCAAGGGCCTGGAGATGGCTCAGTGGAATAAACACTTCCCTGGCAAGCACAAGGGCCTGAGTTCAATCCTCGGTTCCACAAGGGAAAAAAAAAAAAGATCATTCTTTTGATATGATTTTGGGAATACCAGTCAACATAAAACCAATGTACAAGGCAAGAAATGGTAGCCTGACAGTGGGTTTAAGATTAAGTACAGAGGGGGACCAGGGAGATAGTTCAGTAGAATAAGCGCTTGCCTGGCAAGCACAAGGGCCTGAGTTCAATCCCCAGTTCCGGAAAAAAAAAAAAAGATTAAGTACAGAGGGACAGAATGGATGATAAGAGTTGAACATGAACCATAGATTTCTAGTTCTAGCAACCAGATTGCATTTAACAAGATCAGGATAATAGAATGAATAGCTCTAGCTTAGAAGACCACATCTGATTTTAACCACAAAATTTGAGATGTTAATGAACCCTCAAAAGAGAGCTCTTGAGAAGGCAACAGCATATAAAACTCAAGTTCAGCAAAGGTCTAGGCTAGATCACAAGCTGTTAAAAAACTCAGCCTTCCTTTAACTCAAAATTTTTCATAGATGGCAGTGAATTTAAATTATCTGCTTGAAATCTATTTAAATTTGGGGGTATTGGTTGAAAGCACTGTAAAAAGATAAATATTTTAAACAATGAATACTGGTTTTCTATTTTTAAAATTACCTGACATATTTTCTCCCAAATTTCATCACATCCAGCTTTTTCTTGAAAGCTAAGGGCCAAGTCATAATTTTCTGCTTCAGACCACACAATCAGAGTATCCTTTGGATTAAAAAAAAAAAAAAGAATGATTAACATACATTATCACAAACTATAAAGTATAAGGCAAATGAGCAAAGCAACAGGAATTGAAAACTTTTTCTACTACCACTACTGGTAGTTACCAATCACCTTCTATACATTTTGCCCAATCTATAAATCAAAACTAATGTTTCCCTTAAGAAGAATGTTTGCCCATCAGAATACATAGTATTTATGCATTAAAAGATACAAATTCTCGGGACTGGGGAGATAGCTCAGTTGAATAAGTGTTTGCCTGGCAAGCGCAAGAGCCTGAGTTCAATCCCTGGGCTTTGCAAAAAACAAAAACACTATGTTCTCATGTTACATTTTCTCATTAAAATGCCACATAAGTCTGAACATATATAACTAGAGCATGACTGAGGCTAGGATCAATTAAAATTTCTTTCCTCTATTGCAAACAAGAGATTTTTACACAAAGCACATGACATCCATTAACTTTTTGAAATTTATTAGCTAAATTTGTAAAAGATGAGCACCTATCTGGACAGAGATTTTTTAACCACATGCCAGTCCAATTATTTAAAAATTGCATATTGTTTTTATAACAGGAAATATAAAAGTGACAGGTTTTTTTTTCCACGATTTTACTGATAAATAGCGGTGAGACAGTTTCAAACCAAATTGGTAGGAC
>NW_004524646.1:3519366-3523111 GCF_000260255.1 Octodon degus
GTTCTAAGTAGGTGCCCTAGACCACTGAGCCATCTCACCAGCCCTGTACTTCGTTTTTATACTTTTCTGCTGGATGGTTAAGACCAAGATAAAGCAAGATTTGCGACAAGAGTTGTAGCTTTTGGATCTGATAAGGTCAGTGAAATCCACTCAGGATTTATCCTGAGATCCTGGACCTCAGATTGTAGATCCTAAAAGTGACAGTTTTATCAAATTTATTTAACACAAGAACCAACTGGCTAAAATGACACATGCAAAAAATAATAAAAATAAATAGAATGACACATGCTTGAATGACTCAGGGCAAATTGTTAAGCAGTTAACTTTCATGGAAGTGTTTCTGGTTCAAGCAGCAGCAAACTTCTAGGAGCAGTTTCACTCCTATTCAGACCAAATACTTTTTTTTTCCTTCTGAGACAAGGTAGTGGTTGTAATTCAGGCTAGCCTTGAATTCACTATATAGCTATACTGCTATATAATACAAACTAGCATCACCTGGCTGGCTGTCTTCCTGACTCTGCCTCCTGAGTGTTACGATTATAGCCGTTCACCACTGCACTCAGAAGTTTATTTTTTCAGACAAGATGGCCTTATGCTGCCTAATTTGAGACAAACTGGGGTTTTTCAACTTAAATTCATTGCAGTGAGGGATGTAGCTCAGCGGGAGGTATATGTTTATTTAGCAAGCATGAGGCCCTAGGTTTGATTCCCAGGCTCCCCATATTCCACGTACAGTGTGATAATTTTTACCTGTTGCTTCTGGTATGCAGTATTAGGATTGATTTTAGACTCTAAAAGTAGAGAACCTATGAAACAGAAAAGACATTCATTATGTTATTAAAAAAGAGTAAAATTACATTTTTATATACTTATTTTTTGAACATCAGATATAAATATAACCTCAGCAAAGGAAAAAGAATTAAAGCAAGATAGTTTTAAGTACAATACCTTGTAATAAGAAATAATTACTTTTACATGCTTATTCCTCACCCCAGCAATCAAGCCCAAGGCCTGGAGGAGCTAGGCCAAAGCTCTCCCATCAGCCACATTTCCAGCCCCTGTGAGCTTACTTTAAGACAGAGGCAGGGCCCTGGAGATGGCTCAGTGGAGTAAGTGCTTCCCTGGCAAGCGGGGGGGGGGCCTGCGTTCAATCCCCAGTTCCGCAAAAAAAAAAAAAAAAAAGAGGCACAGTAGTAGGAAGAGTCAGGACTAGATGTCAACAAAACCCTAGCAATTATCAGCAGCAGAAGGTAGTGAAAACAGTAGTATGCAGCCAAATGATCTAGCTTTAGCTTTTATATTAATGATACACATATATAGAGCACAGTGGATAATTCAACTACACATACACAATGTGCAATGATCAAATCAGTATAGTCAGGATTTTCCCCTCCAATAGTTTAATTTTTTTTTTTTTTTTAGCAGAACCGGGGATTGAACTCAGGCCCTTGCGCTTAGCAGGGAAGCACTTATTCTACTGAACCATCTCCCCAATTCTACTGAACCATCTCCCCAGCCCCCCCTTTTTTTTTGTCTTTTTGAGACAGGGTCTAGCCATGCAGTTCAGGCTGGCCTTAAACTCACAAGGATCCTCCTGGCTCTGCCTTCCCAGTGCTGGGATTGCAGGTGTGCCCCACCATGCCTGGCCTTAAATTTTTTAACTCAAAATATATTCGTAAATTACACATCACCTCCAGAAAGTCTAATATTTTGAGTCTGTCTTGTAGCCCATCAGTATAGCGCTTGCCTAGGCTGTGTGAGGCCCTAGGTTTGATTTCAAGCACCGCACTATACACATACACACATACACGCTCCACATTTTTCTTTATTTCCCTCCCCACTTCCTTGTCTCCCCCTTCTCTTTCTGAGGCAGGACTTCACTGCTGTCCAGGTTGGTCTTGAACTCATGTGCTCAACCCTCATACCTCACTATGTGTGGCCAGTATTTCTTTTTTCTTTCCTTTTCTTCTCTCTCCTTTCCCCATGCTACTGAGGAAGGAACATGCTACAGAAGTTCTCTACCACTGAACTACGTGGTCACCCATTTCTATTTCTTAATGAACTGCCATACTTTAAATTCTCTCTCTCTCACATTTGACTGTTGGAGGGTCTTACTACACCATGCAGCTCAGCTAGTGATCCTCCTGCTTTCAGGCTCCCCAGCACTAGGATTATAGGTGTGCACTACCACACCCAGACTCTGTGGCTGGTTGAGTCTGCCCTAGAGGTGGGGCTGGTGCAGCATGTGGTGCCTGTGCTTGCCTAAGCAGGAGCTTTAGTCTGCTGAGCTATCTCGCTGGCTCAAAGTTTATTTCTCACAGAAAGCTAATTCTCACATTTCTGGTTTTACCCGGGCAGTATACAGCTTATACTACTTAGAAAGCTATACTGGGGGGGGGGGGGAGGAGACGGGACACATTTAAAACAAATCATACCCATCCTTACATCAATCATTTCCAGCTTCCCCCCTTGGTTTCTTTCTTTTTTTCGAGAGGGTCTAGATGTGTAGCCCAGGTTGGCTAAAAACTCAAGATGATCCTCCTATCCATCTCCTCTCAGTCTCCAGAGGGCTGGGAGCATGTGTGCCACCATGCCCAGCAATTAGCTTCAGTTTATCCCAGGTCAAGTACTTAAGTTCTGGCCACACTTGAGAAGCAGCAGTATTCTCTGCAGCTGTCTCTCATATGGTAATGTCGCTTCTCATAATACACTTAACAGTTGCTCTACCTATTCCAAATACTAGCTAGATAGTGAAAAAAGTGCCCTGAACATTTTCAAATTTGCTTTGCCTCTGAGTTCAAATTTCTTAATTTTATGCTAGTATCTAATATTAGTAATTTACCAATTGATAGTATATGCTCAAAACAACGCTAAATGATAACTAAATATAATCCTGATCAACTCAAAATCTGTTTCTACATTAAAAAAAACATTCTCCATTAATTTTTCCACCCATACTTCCAACCTCCCCAGTCCCTTCCTTTTTTTGGTACTGAGGATAGAACCCAGGTCTTCTGATTAAGCTAGTTCTCCATCTTATCTTACGTTTTTAAATTTGAGATAGGTTCTCACTTCATCACTGTACTGCTGGGAATAAGCATGAATTTGCTATCCTGCCTCAACCTTCCAGAGTGTTGGGATTACAGGTCTGTACCACTACACAAAATTCCTTTATTTAGGCTCTTCTTTCCTCCATTTTTGGCTTACTCAGAGAAGAATTCCCATATTTCACAGGAGACTGTTTACTTTTCTTCTTTTCATAGCTTTCGTCAGGTTAATAGAAACAAATTTGCTAGTGCCTTTTCAATTCTTTTTATATATGATTATCAGATTTTTATTCTGGTGACTATTAAAAGAGCTGTAGCTGGCTGTGGTGGTCACGCACACCAGTAATCTCAGCATTCAGGAACCTGGGATAAGAGGACTGCTTTGAGTTCCAGGTCAGCCTGAAATATACAGTGAGACTCTGTCACAAAGAAACAAACAAAAACAAGAACAAAACAAAACAAAAAAAGAAACACAACAAAAAAACTATGTTATAGTAATAAATTTATAACAAGCAACACGTGAATTAATAATGCCTACAGGCTCTTTCCCATCTTGCAAGATGGCGGGTGAAAAAACTGAGAAGCCAGACACTAAAGAGAAGAAACCTGAAGCCCAGAAGGCTTCTGCCAGTGGCACTGGTAAAAGGGTAAGGTGAAGAAGGCAAAAAAGTCCAAGAAGGGGCAGCCCCACTGCAGCC
>NW_004524646.1:3523727-3559592 GCF_000260255.1 Octodon degus
GGGGCTACCTGCGATCCGTTTTTGCTCTGACAAATGGAATTTACCCTCATAAATTAGTGTTCTAAATTTCTTACTAAGAACCTAATTAAATACCTGATACATTTAAAAAAAAAAAATAATGCCTACAGACTTTTAAAAACACTAAGTCAGAGGGTGGAAGTGTGGCTCAGTAGTAGCACATTTGCCTAGCACACACAACACTCTGGGTTCCATTCCAAGCACTACACAACAAAAATAAACAAAAATACAAAAATCTGGGTGACGATAGAACATATGCTTCAGGATGCAAAGCCCTGACCTCAATTCCCAGAACTACAAAACACCCCCTCCAAAATAACCCCCAAAACAAAAACATAAAACTAAGTCTTCAACTTGTATTTGTATTCTTTCTTCATTTCAACTACCAGAACATAAGCTGCACTCTGCTATCTTCCACTGAAATAATAAACTATGCCAGGTACTTAAGGATTAAACTTTTTTTTTTTTGGACATAGGGCTTCATTGAAGCAAGGCCATCCTTGAACAATGTAGCCCACCCAATCTTAAACTCTTGATCTTCCTGTCTCAGCCTCCCAAGTGCTAGAATTATAAGCATGCACCAGCATGCCCAGCTCAAACTTACTTTTTAAAGATTAGCTTGAATATCTACCTAACTATACTTAGAAGTTTCTCTGAGAAAATACACTGCAAAAAACTACTTTGAAATGCAGTACAATTCATATCTTTGGAAATGATCCATCTGTAGAAAACCACATTAAAGGACTGGAATACTTTATAAAATTTTATTTATGGGCCAGCCAAATAGCTCAGTGGATTAAAGTGCCTGCAAGCAGGCACAGGGGCCGGGGGTTCAATCCTTGGGGCCAGCTGAGACAATAATTGAGACTGGGCATGGTGGCGCGCCCCAGTAATCCCAGCTCTTGGGAGGCTGTAAACAGGTGGATCACTGAGTCCGATCTGGTAGTGAGACCCTAGATACCCTGTAGATCCTTCCCTTAAAAAAAAAAAAAAGAAAAAAAATTATTTATCCACAGAGGTCTAGTGGCATAGAACCAACTAAGTAAATGCCTCTTTAAACAAAAGTACAACCCATCCAAAACCACAGATAAGCTTTGATACAGTATGTTAGATGTCATCAAAATTAAAACTTTTAACGGTACTGCAAACAACATCAAGATAAAAGACAATCCAGAGAATAAGAAAAAAAAAAAAAAAAAAAACAACAACAACCTGGAAATTGTATTTGATAAAGGACTCACATCCACAATATTACATATGAGTTCTTAAAATTTCAAAATAAGGTATGGGGCTGGAGAGATAGCTTGGTGGTCTAAGCGCCTGCCTGGAAAGCACAAGGACCCAGGTTCCATCACTGGTTTCGCATGCTATCCCGCCATGCAGGCCATGGGAACTGGGAGTGGTGGCACATGCCTATAATCCCATTGCTGGGGAAGGCTGACACAGAAGGATCACTACAAGTCCTACATAGTAATACCCCGTACCAAACAAACAAATAAAAGAAACCTGGAAAAAAAGGTATATACCATATAATCCCATTGATGTAAAGTTCAAACACTGGCATTAAAACAAACAAACAAAAAAAACCACTAGTATTTAATCTATGGTTAGGCTCATAGGTATCTCTGAGGGAATTTATGGCTTTTGGAGTGCTGCTTATATTGTTACTTTATCCGTGTACTGCTTATTTCATAAAAATCCATGTTACACATAATTTGTGTCTCTTTGATGCAATAAAAACTTTTAAAGTTTAAGACAAGACACAAGTAACAAGTGACATGGGGGAGACTGGGTGTGCTGGTACATACCTACAATCCCAGCAAAAGGGAGGCTGAGATTACTAGTGCGAGCTGTTTAGTGAGACTCTGCACAAAACACATTAAAAAAAAGAATGGAAGGAAAAGATGGAAGCAAAGCTTTGGGGATGGTGGGTAGCTCAGGAGACTGAAGTGCCTCCTCAGAGAAGCAAAGGGATGGAGGTTCCATCCCCAGCACCACATGTGCGGCAGCCCCACCCCCAGTGTGGGCTGACCAGGGCCACAGAGGTATATTCCTAGCACCAGAGAGGCTGAAAACAGGTGGATCTCTAAGTCCACGCTGAGTAGTAACAACCAAATACTTTAAAACAAAAACAAACAAACAAAAAACCAAAAAAAAAACATAGGGGGATTTGCATTATCAAGAGACACACCTTAGGGCTGGTCAGATAGCTCAGCTGATTAAAGCCTGCTTATTATTAGGCAGGTCTACAAGGCAGACCTGCCCCCACGGTGTACCGAGAGGGCAAAATGATAATGGGCATGGTGGTGCATGTCTGTAACCCCAGGGCTTGGGAGGCTGAAAACAGGAGGATTACTGAGTTTGGTGCAGTGAGACCCTGTAGACCCTGTACTAAGTAAATTTTTTAAAAAAACAAAAACAAAAATAACAACAACAAAACCACATCTTGATGCTCAGGGCTGGGCCTCCAGGGCTTCTCTGTTATGGCTCTCATCCTGAATTGCACAGTCCTAATGGACTTGTTTTCTTTCTGCCAGGAGATGAACAAGGGTTCCTGTCCATGGAGCAGTCAGTCTTGACAAGGACAGCAAGTGCCAGTGTCCGCACCCTTGCCGTGGGGTGGTATTACCAAATGCTCAAATGAATAATAGGCTGGGTGTGGTGGGGAGTACTAGGGGAGACTGAGGCAAGTCAATTGCATGAAGTTCAAGGCCAGTTCTACATACTGAGAGCCTATCTTAAAAAAAAAAAAAAAAAAAAGAGGAACAAATGTTGCTCTTGGTCTTAGTTCTACTTTGGGCAATACTAAAGGATTTCAACAGCTCCATGTTCGATATTCCTAGGTAAGTAGCTTAACCTTTCAGCTTCTACAAACCAACATTATTACTAAAACTCAAAGCTAAAGGTAAGAACGTAGATATTATACTTCATTAGTAAGCAGCAGCATCACCAATAAGTTAATGAGGCTGGAGGAATGGCTCTGTGGTAGAACGTTTGCTTGCCTAGTATTGGATTCAATCCAAGCCTTGGATTCAACCCCCACCCCCATGGAACTAAAATATGTTTAAAAGTCCCTCTTTGCTCATTCTTTGGCTCACAGTGCACCTAATGGTGTTTTCAAAACTGAAATGAAGGCTGGGGGGGGGGATGGTAGCATTATATTAAAACGTACCATATTTAGGTCAAGCCTCTAAAACACTCAAACTCCATCAGCTCAAACCCCAGGCTAGCTGATGGCTCTCTGCTATCACTGTGCAACAGATAAGTAAATGTTTGTTTAACTTTATTTTGGACTTTGAATTTTCTACAAAACTCGTGTATATAAGGAAAAAATGGCTTAAACAATTTCTTCAAAGGGAAAAATTCCCCCAGTCCTGATAATGAGTGCTTGGTAACTAACTATACATCTGGAATGTTATCGTATGAAAGATTCTATACTACTTACTGACTTAGAAAAACAGCAATGAAGAAAAGGCTGATGCTGTCTGTTCATTTCTCTCAAAATCAGAAAGAGAACAGAAAGGCTTTTCTACCTAGAGCATTCTGACCATTTCTAACTATAGTAGGGTTCCCACCCACACACATCAAGATACAGGATTCTATAAGAAGTGGAAGGACAGGATTCCGATTTTACTATTATAGGTGGTGCTACTCCTGTCATTATCTTCAAATCTCCAGTAACAATGAGAATTTAACCATTTAAATATTTTTGTAAACATTTATTTATTATTTAATTTCTTGACTTTTTTTTTCTAAAGGCTACCTTTCTTTATTTTTGTGTGTGTGGGGCCAGCTCAGCCCACCAGGGGGCGGGGCTGGCTGGCATGTGGTGCTGGGGGATTGAATAGAGGTCCCTGTGCTTTGCTAAGCTTGTTCTAAGTAGGTGCTTTAGACCACTGAGCCATCTCACCAGCCCCAAGCATTTAAATATTTACATAGACAAATCAGATAATAGATAATACTATTCTGAACTAGGTGTGATAATGCATGCCTGTAATCCTAAACTGTTCAGGAGGGTGAAGCATGAGGACTGCAAGTTCAAGGCTAGGTGGGGCAACACAGTGATAGCCTGTTTCAAAATAAAAAAATGAAAGACTCAGGAGACTGAAGCATGAGGATCAATCAGCATTAGATCAAGACCAGCCTGGCCTACAGAATGAGTTCAAGGCCAACCTTAACTACACAGGGAGACCCTGTCTCAAACATACAAACAACCCTCCACAAAAGAAAAAGAAAGAGAAAGAGAAAGAGGAGGAGTTGTTACAGGAAGAGGAGGAGGAAGTGGTAGGAGCAGTGCTGGAGCTCAGTGGTAGTCTGCTGACATAGACAAGGCCCTGAGCTCAATCCTAGTAGAGCAAAGAAAAAGGCTATTTTGAAATGTAAAAACTACTTTATAAAATTTAAGGTAACCAAATGCAGTGCAAAACAGGAGGATTAACAAATTCAAGACCATCTTGAGCAATTTAGTCACTTACAGAGATCCTGTCTCAAAAAATGAAAAACGTTGAGTGCAGCTCGGCATGAAGGCCCTGGGTTCAATTTCCAGTACTAACCCCCCCCAAGAAAATAATTTGCCTTCTTGGATCTTACAGAAGCATACAGCCTTCCAATAAAAGCTAAGCCTACAGTTTCAATGGCATTATAAACTGCCTAACTCAGACTCAATAATGAGAAAATTAAAACCAGCTACCCTTGCTATGCAACAGCCGAAACCGTAGACTTTTGTTCTCAAACAATTTACAATCACTAAGCAGTGTATGGAGAAGAAAAATGTTTTCAATTTGAAAGAAAGGTCTGAATTGTATCCCAGGTTATATACCATTTTAACCAATGAATGGCTTTGGACAAATAAGCCTACATTTCTTTCTGTTTTTTAAAAATGTTTTACAGGTTCTCCAGGATCTCACTACACAATCGAGACTCATAATCCTCCTATTTTCAGCCTCCCAAGTGCTGGAATTACAGGCGTGAGCCACCATGCCTGGTCTCACTCACTAAGTATGTCCCAGGGGCAGGGCCAGCACAGCACACTGGGGATTGAACCCTGATTCCTGGGCCTGCTTAAGCAGGCACTTCAGTCCACTAAGCTATCTGGCCGGCCCTAAACCTACATTTCTAAGGGTACCTACTAAACAATCAAAACAAAACAAGAAAATTGCACACGGTGGCATACACTTGTAATGGGGAGACTGAAGCAGAAGATTGAAAGACCATCCTGGATTACTGACATACCAAAAACTAAAATCCCTACAAAAACAGAAGGTTGCCACCGTCTATACACAAAAGCTCCTATCACTAGCACTGAACAATTTCTTTCTAAATTAGCTCAATTGGAAAATTGTCCATTTTAAGGAAATTACCATGTCACAAAAGTTTATTTTGCAAACCAAAAAAATTCTGTTTTTGGTTGTATATACCTGTAATCCCAACACTGCAAAGCTGAGGCAGGAAGATTTTAAATTCAAGTTCAGGTGGGCAACTTAGATCCTTGCTCAAAAATAAAAAATATAATTTAAAAAGTGTTTATGTAGCTCAGTGTGAAGGATCCAGGCTCAATCTCCAGTGCCAAGTAAACCTAAGGAATTGTGGGAAAAAACCTGGAGTAAAATTAGGTCTAGGTCGAGTAGGGAAACTCAGTAACTTTTAACTTTCTATTAGATAAATGACTCACTTTATGGAAAAAAATCAAACATTTCACATTTTGTTCAACACACACACACACAAAACTCCCAACTCAATTATCCTATGATAAAGAAACAAACACAAAAGGCAACCCAAACTAACAATGCAATAACTTTCACCTGTAACTTTGTGATAAACTATAATTTTAAGTATTACTGGGCTAAAATCTGTCTTCATTTTCTCTGAAATAAATCTTGAGGCCAAGAATAAAGCAGCAAATGTAAGTGGATGGCAACGTAAGTCTCATTTACTCAGCCCAGGGCTGCTATACCCTGCTACAGCCTCCAGAGCTGAGACTACAGATGTGTACCATCAGGCCTGGCTTTGATATGGGAGTTTAAATCTGCTGCAGATACTGGTAGTAGGTCCAGGCTGTAGGCTAGATGTAACACACAAACAAAAATCACCACCCCTAAACTGAACACTGATGGCCTACGCCTACAGGTGTTAAGTTACTTACCATCTCTAAGCCTGTTTTCCAATCTGTAAAATATAGCTAATCACAGCACTGCCACCAGAGAACTGTTTGAGAATTAAGTAAATCTTTGTAAGTAAACTACTTACAGAGTTTCTGGCACATAGAATTTGGAATTTTCCTTTTAGGAAAAAATGTTGAGCATCAGACTGAAGATTACTTCACATGTATCCTGGAATTTTTCTAAGACCATTCTTTGGAATGATGTTTCTTTACAACTTTGTGCCACAGCCAGATCATGATTTAGCCCAGCACTCTTTCCTACTTAAATAACTTGAATCCACTTTACTTCTTAGCTATGTTGCGCAGCCTTCTTCTGCCCTTCCCAAACTTTCAGACTGAAGAAGAAAGGCTATTTCCTAAGTGGTAAAAATATAAACGTGAAAAAGACACACTAGATTTTTATATTAGCATGCTGGGAGTATGCTTACAAACCAAGGGGAAGCTAGGGATGGTGGTGGCTCACGATTTTGAGTTTAAAGACACCCTCAGGCTACAGGACACCCAAAGGCATGCACTCCTGTGTTAAAAATATCCCCCCAAAATGGAAACTCAAACACAATGTCAAGGCCGTATTTGCTCGCTTTGGCAGCATGTATACTAAATATAAGGCCGTGTGTATTATTTGTAATGAAATCTCAAAGAATAGATGGAAAAATCTACACACACTTTTATCTCACAAAAAGCTAACTGGCAGCTGGGATCCTAACTCAGTGGTAGGACTTGCCTAGAATCCCAAGGCCCTGGGTTTGAATTTCAGCTACCCCTACTCAATCAAAACAAGAAACATAAAAACCTATCCTTCCTAATTCATTATGTGAAAAGTTTCTTCAATGTACAATGATGTAGGTGTAAGTTACTATGCAATAGCTGCACACAATCAGTACAGTATCTGACATTCTGCTTGTATTTTAAATAAGTGACATAAGTACTAATTTGGTCTTAAGAAAAAAATTTTTTTTGAGACAGAGCCTCTCTATGTAGTGCAGGTTTTTTTTTTTTTTTTTTTGGTCTTTTTGAGACAGGGTCTTGCTATGCAGTTCAGGCTGGCCTCTCTTTATAACTCAGGCTGTTCTCGAACTCTGAAGATCCTCCCTGCTTCAGCCTCTGGATTGCTAGGATTAAAGGCATGCACCATCACGCCCAGCTTCAGGCTGGTTTTGAACTCACTATGTAGCCCAGATTGCCCTGGAACCTGCAGTAACTCCTGCCTCAGCCTCTTGAATGCTGGGATCACAGATGTGTGCCACCACTCTCTGCTCCAATTTTTTTTTTTTTTAATTTTATTTATTTACGTGTGTGTGACCAGCTCAGCCCACCAGGGGGAGGGGCTGGCTGGCATGTGGTGCTGGGGGATTGAACCGGGGTCCCTGTGCTTTGGCTAAGCTTGTTCTAAGTAGGTGCTTTAGACCACTGAGCCATCTCACCAGCCCTCTGCTCCAATTTGAAATCATTTTGGGTAGCCTGAAAATAAAATCTGTAGGAGCTGGACATGCATATGCCTATAATTCCAGTACTCAGAAGTGTAAGACCCAAGTTTGAGGCCTTCCTCATAATTTAGTGAGACCTTTTCAAAAATTAAAAGGGAGAGCATTGTAACAGAATGGTTACAATGCTCAGTTTCCATGCTCAGTTTCCCCTGGTTTCCATGCTCAGTACCACGCAATAAACCAAACCAAACCAAAAACTGAAGAAACCTGTTGGTAATTGTACTCTCCAAATTACTACTTCTTTAATTCAAATCAACAGCAGTATATACAATTTGTAATTACAATCTTGTTTTTATGAAACTGGAGTTCTGGACAAAGTTCAACAGGAAAAAAAATTCCTTTAAGTTTGTAATTCAGATACAGAACTACAATCATAATGATCTGACATAGCTGCTTATTGTAAAATCAGAGGCTAATGTAACAAGATAGGTGGCAAATAACTACTTTTGTATCCAGAGAAATAATTTGAAGAGTTTTATCAAGCTTGAAAGTTTTAAGTGAAATTCACAGTACACCAACCCTAGTCTTTTAAAATGTGAAACTGCCAGGTGCTGGCACACTCTTGTAATCCCAAGACTGGGAAGGCCGAAGCAGCAGAATCATGAGTTCAAGGCCACCTTGGGCTACAGCACACACAAGACCCACTACCCCTGCCAAAAAAAAAAAAAAAAAAAAAAAAAAAAAAAGGAAAAGAAAAAGGGAAATCTCATTGTTTTCAAACAAGTTGATCTTTGGACTTGTAAATATAACCTGTGGGAGACCGACAAAGTAGCACAGGCCTGTAATCTCTGCCACTCATTAGTGAGTGTTCAAGGCACACAGCAAGTTAGTAAAGCCCTGCTTCAGGAGAGGCCTGGCAGTGAAACTCAGCGTTTCCTGGGTTCAAACCCGTATTAAGACATAAACAAAAAACCGTAACTCATGCAGACACCAGGACAGATCAAAAAGGTTTTAAACACATCTGTTAACTTCTCTCCACCTGTTAAACAAATCAAATTGCGAAGACATTTAAGCAAGCAAACGCTCAAGATCAAATAATCCCAAACGTGCAGGCTGTTTACGCAGTGAAACACAAAATCCTGCGTTCCTAAAACACAACCGCGGCGGGGAAAACAATTCTATCCTCAAAAGGAAGATCAACATTATCCACTGTGAAGTTGCTATACCCAAGAAACAGTGTTGCCAGCCGACAACAGGATCAGAAATATAAAGCCAAACAGTTAAAAAACACAACAAAACAAAACAAAACAAAACACAAAAAACCCACCAAAATGTTTCTCAAAGTGTGCAACAGCTTAGAACTTCTTGGCTTGAATCATGGTTGCACACCTGCTTTACAGATGGGTGAACTAAGGCAGATCGCATTCACCCGTGCTTTTCTCAAGGTCACTCTGGTGCAGAACCACACACCCGGGCGCCCGATCCCCGGCCCCCGACCTCTGCACGCGTCAGGGCAGCACAGCTCAAAGGAGTACTCGAAGCTTAAACGTGCCCAGGCAGCCTGAGCCGAGAAACCCCTCGCGCGCTCGCGAGGCACTCGCAGGCTCGAGGCCCCCGGGACCCGCCCTCCTCCAGCCCGCAACCCCTAGCCCGCACACGCGAGGCGAGCGCCTCTGCCCCGCGAGAACCAGGGAGGTGGCCCAGGGCGGCGCTGCACTTACCGTCGCTCTCGGCCCTGACAAGCAGGGACATGCCCTTCAGGCGCTCCACGTAGCCGGACGACACATGCCCCGTGCCCCGATCGTCCCACTGCCGGTCCTCGTTGAGCGTGTACACCTTTACCCGCCGCCGGGTGTCGGTCATCGTGCCGCCCGGAGGCCGGGGCGGAGGCCCCGCTGGAGTCGCCCAGAAACGGGGTCCGAGTGAGGCAGGCGCCCACAAGCGGAGGGCCCAGCGACCTCACTGCCGCCACTGGCCGCCGCGGGGCCACGCCGCCGCCCGCATGGCTCCTCCCGGGCCGCGCTCCGCGCTGCTGCCTTCGCTTGCTCCGGCTCCGCTGCGCTATTGTCCGGGCCCGGCCGCCCGGCGGCCCCGAAGGGGGCGTGCAGCGCCGCGCACCCTCCTGCCCCGCCGCGATAGGAACGCGGGGCCCCGTCACTGTCTTGCTCCCGCCTCCGCCATGATCCCCGCCAAGCAGCTTCCCGCGCCGCCGCAGCCTCGTCAAGGCGCCGCCGCCATGTTTTCCTTCCTTGTACCCTGCCCTGCCGCCGCAGCCAGTCGCTCCGCTCCGCTCCTTTGCTTCAAATGTCCAAAGCCGGCGGGCGCCTGCTTCTGGGACGACTGCTACCACTGTCTGGGAGATTCCGAACGCCCTCGGCCACGGAAGAGGGCCAGGTTGCTGGAAGTCGCTTTCTCTCAGCTGCCGCCGCCTCTTCCGTCTTCCTCACTGAGCTAAAGCGGCCGCCATCTTGGCTCACCCCTCAAAAGGGGCGCGCGGGGCTACCCAGGCAGCAATTGCAGGGGCGACCGGGCGGCCCCACCATTTAAAGAGACAGGAGCAAGGCCGGCAGCCTCGCTGCGGCGGAGGGCTCTGTCGGAGGCGGGCGCGGAACTGCCGAGGTGGCGGGAGCGCCGACAACGGAGGAGGCGGGACGGTAGTCGCGCCGGTGACGGCCCGGGACTCCCCGCGCTTCCCTGCACGCAGCGTCGTGCGAGCGCGGGGCGTTGTGTGCGTCCGTCGCGCTCTGTGTTCGTCATCAGCCCCGCTCCGGGCTCGGAGGGGCGTGGAGCCCGCCTGCCGCCTCGCTGGCGCTTGTCCCTGCGGTCTCGGCCGCCGCTGCTCCTGCTCCGCGGGCGCCCACCCACCCTCCTCGGAGCCCCCAGAGTGTGTCCTGCCTGCCGCCCGCGTGTGGGTCGTGCTTCGCGACCTCCCCGGAGCTTCTTCGGGGTGGAGCTGAGACGCCGCGGGAGGGCCGTGGGTTAGGGCGGCGGGCGAGCAGGGCCTGTGCGTGCCGCGGGCTCGCGCTGGCGGACCGATCCGGAAGCAGCCGCGGTGCGGCTTTGTGGAACCGACCCCCAAGTGACAGTTCTAGAACTCCACCTTGCTACGCCGCTGTCGCCCTCATTTCCCTACCCCTTGGTAGAATTGAGATTTTTCTAGACCTCTATATTGCAAAAGAAACTGGAGGGGCTTGAGAAAGGACGGGACCGTGGGATCAAGAGCGATAATTCCCAGCGCTAGATAATACTGTGCTTGGGCCGACCATATAGCTCAGTGGCACAAGCGCCTGCCTGGCAAGCGCAAGGTCCCGAGTGCAATTCCCAGTACAAAAGGAACCTGTTGCGGGGTATGTTGATGCACGCTTATAATCCAAGCACTGGAGAGGCTGAGGCAGGAGAATTGTAGTGATTCTAGGTCAGCCTGAACGTAGAAAGACCTAGTTTCAAAAAGACGAACAAGGGCTGGTGATTTAGGTAGTGCAGCACCTGCCTGACATGCATGAGGTTCTGAGTTCGATTCCCAGTGCCAAAAAACAAAACAACCCCCGAAACAAGCACTGAATTTCCCCCAAAAGACTGGCACTTTCATGCAAACAGTAGCCACCATTAGGGGACCTTTACTATTTGCTCCTGTGTAGGGTTCAATTTTGTAGTAGCCTCTTGGAAATAGAGACTGCCTGTAATTCCAGCTTTTTGGAGGTCGAGGCAGGAGGATCACAAACTTGAGGCCAGCCTGAGCTGCGTTACAAGGCCATCCTATACTGTAGTGAGACCTTGTCTCAGACAAAAAAAACTTAAGCTACAAAGTGATACTTCAGTAACGTGATACCTTAATATTTCAGCAGTCAATTAACTTATTATTATTTGGAGATTCTGAGATGGGGGTCTTTTGCTACCTAGCCCAGGCTGGCCTCGGACTCACTGTGTAGTCTGTGCTAGCCTCAAATTCACAGTGATCCTCCTGCCTCAGCTTCCCACTTGCGGGGATTACAGGTCTCCGACACCATGTCTGGCTCCAATTTTTGAGATATATTATGGCCCTTATTTTCCATACTATCTTCAAAATGTTAACCTTAGAGTGAATTTGTTAGAATATTTCATCAAAAGTATCCAGACAGTATTTAGATTTATTCACTTTACAGTGGAGAAAGTAGACTTTCATACTCGTTATTCTGCTTGATAATTTTCTTTCCACTTTATTTTTTTGTTATATTTTGCAATCTGAGGGATTGATCTTTCCACTCAACTACATTTCATGACCTTTTTAGTTTTTATTTTAAGACAGGCTCTCCCTTCTCCCTAAATTGCTGAGGCTGGGCACAGACTTGCGATCTTTCTGCCTCAGCCTCCCACAGTGCTGGAATTACAGGGGTGTCACCGTGCCTGGCTTCATTCTGTTCTTTAATTTAAAACTTATGATGAAACATTTAGTTCATGTATAGTGCTAGCAATTTTCTTTTTTTTGCGATGAGGTCTCCATATGGAGATCAGGCCAGCCTCAAATTCTCAGGGATCACCCTGCCTCAGTCTCCAGAGTAGTGGGATTACAGGCATTGACCACCATACTGGGCCACTTTTTTTTTCTTTTAAAGATTTTTAGGGGGCCAGGAAGATGGCTCAGTGGAATAAGCACTTCCTTGGGAAGCACAACGTCCTGAGTTCAATCCCTGGTTCTGCAAAAAAAAAAAAAAAAAGATTTTAATACTACAGTCTCATTCATTTTAACCTTGGGGGAGGGCAGGGTCTGCTTCAATTTCTCTACTCTTTTTTTTTTGTCTTTTTCAGACAGAATCTCGGTACACAGTTCAAGCGCTGGCCTTGAGCTCACTTTGTAGCTCAAGCTGGTCTTGAATTTGTAGCAATCTTCCTGCCTCAGCCTCTGGAAATGCCAGGATTACAGTGGTGCACCACAATGCCCAGCTTTCTCTGCCTTCTTGTCATGACCAAGGTGTAAATGTTGTAGGTAGCTGAATTAGATAGAAATATTATAGGCAGTCAGGGCCAGGCCCTCAAGGAGACAAGATGGAAGACAAGGTGACTTGGCAACTTGGAAAAGACAGACACTTCCATATAGGCTAGATCTCAAGAACAGGAGAAAAGAGGAAAAACAGCTATATACTTCCCTAGGGCTGGGCATCAGGGATTGATATCCTAAATAGGTATTAGTTACCTTGAAAGAGCCTAAATGAGTCACAGCCTAACCCCCAACAGGAAGAGACCCTGTCCCATATTCATGCCTGTTTGCTGCGTGACTTGCTTCCCCATTTGATACTGGATTTAATCAATTTTACCTGAGCCATGGTGCTTGTAATCTCATTGATTGAGCATAGTTTTGTCCCACCTCATGCCCACCTAAGCGAGTTCCCATGTTCTCCACCACCTTAGACCCGCCTCACCACATGGTGTTCCTCTGTCAACGTCCCTGGAAGAGACAGTTTCCTGGGGAAAACCCACTCGGGCCCCCCTCCTTTCCCTCTCTTGGACAGGAGCTTTCTTTTCCTCAAATATATTCTGCTCATAACCTCTGTTTTGTTCCTAAAATTCATTCTTTGGTTTTAGAGAACATGAACTTATCCCAGGTAACTTTTAGGTTGGGAGATCAGTTTTTCTCCCTGTGTCATTTGGAGGTCCCCTGTATCATAAAGACAGCTGCTGTCCTGAACTTTAATGTTATCTTTGTTCTTTATTTTTTCCTGAGATAGGGTCTGCTGTGTAGCTCAGCCTGACCTTACACTCCCAGTGGTCCTCCTGCCTCTGCTGCTTAAGGGCTGAGACCACAGCACTATGTCAAGATGGTACTTAACATCCTTAATTTCCTCAATTTTTTGTGGCATGGTGAAGAGGCATGCAGAGGGTGCTGACTGGTAAGCAGGCAAGGAGAATTGAGGGCAACAAGAAAGAAAAACCATTAGCAATTTTTTTTTTTTCATTACCAGGGATTGAACTCAGGACCTTACACTTACCAGACAAGCACATATTCCACTGAGCTATTTTCCTGGCCCTCATTAGCACTTTTAAAAGCTCAATAAGACTGGGCATGGTGATGCACACCTGTAATCCCAGCACTTGGGAGGCTAAAAACAGGAGGATCACTATGAGTCTGATCTGTGTAGTGAGACCCTGTAGACTCTGTACTAAATACCAAGAAAAGAAAAAAAAGATCGGTAGTTACATGGGGCCAGCCATGACCGTTTATAGGTGCAGGTGCTGGCCGTCATCAGGAATATTATATCAAACCTGTAGCGTAGTCCTCACCTGTTCACTAAGCCATAACCCTCACCGTGGTTGAGTTTTCCAGGGTGCCAGACTACGGGGTTTAAAACCAGTCAGTTCAGTTCTCCCCACAACTTCAAAGACAGGTGCTTGGTGAGGTAAGTCTAAAAGTCATCATTTGCAGCTGAACCAGAAAATTGTAACAAAGCAACTGTCTTTCCTAAAAGGGAAAATGTAACCATTTAAAGCATCTGGATGAAGGAGTTCAGGGACTGTCACCCCTAAAATATGCTGACCTTTAAAATTAACTAATTTATTTTGTCTTTTTGAGACAATGTCTCGCTACACAGTTCAGGCTCTGGCCTTGAGCTCACTTTTGTAGCCCAGGCTGGTCTCAAACTCACAATGATCTTTCTGCCTCAGCCTTCGAGTGCTGGGATTACAGGTGTGTACCACCATGCCCAGTTTTGGTGGCTGGTGTGACATGCCCTTCCAGGGCCAGCATGGCATGTGGTACCTGGGATTGAACCTGGGTCCTTGTGCTTGCCAGGCAGGCGCTTAGACTTCAGAGCTATCTCCCAGCCTGAGTTTCATGTTTTGTAGAAAATGCAAAACATGGAAATTATACTTGCATGTCTGATAAACATTATAGAGAATTATTGTTTTGGACTAAGCTCCTGCCTTAGGCCTCAGCAGATCAGAGTAAAAATCAAAATGGGGTCACTCGTGCTAAAGATCCATTTCATCAAAAGGAAAGAAACCAGGAAAAAATAAGAGAATAGCTGGTTACTAAGACAGGATGCTTTTAATATGATATGCGTGTCAACTTGAGAAGTCTAGAAGTTTAAGTGACTCCGCAGGCGGCCCAGGGTCCTTACTTTGTAAGAGTCCTGAGCCTGTGCAGGAGGCTGCAGTGGACATGGTGTGAGTGCTACTCGGGCCCTGGAGATAATCGGGGTGCAGCCCTGGAGTTGGGGAGGTAGCCTGCTTACAGTATAAGGGAGGAAAAAAAGGCTTGCTCTCCCACCTGTTTGCTTGTTTTTTTAGTTATCAGAGATTGGACTAGGGACCTTGTGCTTGCCAGGCAAACCCTTATGCCACTGAGTTATGTCCCTGGCCCCCACTGCCTGTTTGCTTTTGCTGTCTTCTGCCACCTTGAAGTGTTGCCCCTGTGCCTAGCCACCCGGCCTTGGAGCCAGCTGATTATGGAGTGAGACTTCTGCACACTGTGAGCTAAAGAAACCTTCCCTTAATTTTGAGTGTCAGGTATTTTACCTCAGCGATGACACAAAAGGAATCAAGAAGTAGATGATAATGAAGTTCACTCTTTTAATTCATATATAGAAGTGACCTAGGCTGGGCATGCAGCGTACACCTTTAATCCTAGCACTCGGGAGGATGAGGCAGAAGGATCCTTGCGAGTTTGAGGCTAGTCTGGGCTACATCTTGAGTTGAAGACCACCCTGACCTACACAGTGAGACCTTTTCTCCAAAGTAATCTAAAGTAACCTGCAGTAACGAATTAGTTATTTTTCTCATTCTGTTTCTCTGTCCCAGCCTTATATGTGTGTTTGAAATGAACAGGATGGTCTTTCTGTTTCTTTAGCCTTTCTCTATAAAACTAACTTGTCTGTTCAGCTCCTTGGCAAATGTATTCTATTGAATGGAATTAAGTGTTGCTTGATTCTAAAATGGAAAATAAAGTCAATTAAAAATCTTTAAATTATAATTTGGTCTTTTGACAGTGGCATGACTTTTCTCTTGTTAATTTACCAACTGTTCATTTGTTTCAGCACACTCCTTTTTTTTTTTTTCGGAACCGGGGATTGAACTCAGGCCCCTGCACTTGCCAGAGAAGCACTTATTCCACTGAGCCATCTCCCCGGCCCCCACACACTCCATTATTGAATCTTCAGAATGAAAGTTTGAATTTCCCTGCAAGCACATGAGCAATTTTGGCTATTTTGATGCAGTAAGACTTCCACATTTGGTCAATTCATGTGTTAATACTTCAAATCAAACACAAAATAATTTGTAGAAAGAGTTGTATTTAAGGCATATTAAACAGGAATTATTTACTGAGTGCAAAATGATTAAGTTATACTACAAATAATACTAAAGATCAGACTTAAACTTTTAAAACACAATGTAAACAGTTGTATTGGTCAGGGTTCTGCGAGAGAAACCACCAACACACCCCTCATGAATTTCCTTGTGATGCTGGATGTCTCGGTTACTGTTCTCTCATCACTGGGATACATACCTGACACCCAGAATTAAGGAAGGAAAGGTGTATTTAGCTTGCAGGTTGTGGAAGTTTTCAGTTCATACTTGGCTGGTTTCAAGGCAGAATGGCACATGGCAGAGGGCAGCAGTTCCGGGTTCGATCCCTGGCATGCTGTGCCTGTCCTGCCCGTGGGGCATGTTGAGATGGTGATTGAGACTGGGTGTGGCGCGTGCCTGTAATCCCAGTGCTTGGGAGGCTGAAAAAGGAGGATCACTATGAGTCTGATCTACGTAGTGAGACTCTGTAGAGCCTGTACTAAAAAACAAAAACAAAATAACCTTAATAGATTTGACAATGCCTGAACAGCATCTCCCTTCATGATCTGTTGCTCTACCTCAAATTTTAGAAAGTACCCCTAGTTCCTCAAACATCAGCTTTTGTTTTATGTCTTCTCCTCCCATGGCTATGTCTAAAATGATCTTTCCACCTTGTTTTTATTAAAGTCCCACATAGGCATTGCCTGCCCTGTTCTACTTTCCTTGGCAGCATAAGGCATTCTTCTTTCATAGCACACCTACACCTTTCCACACTGAGACCGTCACCTGCACACTGTGAGTTTATTTACCCACCGTGACCAGCTTGTCAAGTTCCTTAAAGGTAAGACCTTGTATTCTCATATACCTGCAGTCTCAAGTATATCACCTGAAATTTGGCTAATGTTATGTGTAATTAAATTTTGAATTGCAGAGGTGATCTAGTAATTGAAATCAGGTCAACTACAGCAAGATAGAGAACTACATAGAGGTAAAAGTCATTTACTATGCCGGGTATAGTGGCACACACTTGTAACCCCAGAGCTCTCTGGAAGCTGAGGCAGGAGTACTGCTTAGAGTTCAAGACCAGTAGGAGATAAAATGGCAAGGAGTTAAGAATATATGTGGAAATTTAGAAAATCAGAGCAGAATAGCATAGCTGTAGAGTATAAACTGAGGAAGAATAAGAAATCAGGCAGAAAAAATGAGTTTGGAGCCAGGTTGTGAAAATGTGAAGTGCTATAAATATTTGCATATTGTTAGGCAGGGGGCTGCACACTTGGAAGCTGAGCACTTGAAATACTGAGGCAAGAGGATATGTATGAGATCAAGACCAACCTGGAGCATATGGTGAGACTCTGTCTCAAAAAAAAAAAAAAAAATTAAAAAGGCTGGGGATGTAGCTCAGTGCAAAAGCCTTGGGTTCAACCCCTGGCATCATCTTAAAAAAATCAGATATTATTCTGGAGGTGAATGGAGAAACATGTAAACCTTCTGGGGCAAGAAAATGCCATAAAATTTTATATTTCATTATTGTGAATTCAACACTAGCCTGAGCTACAAAGTGAGCTCTAGGCCAGCCTGACCTGCACAGTGAGATCTTGTCTCAAAAATAACAACAACAACAACAACAACAACAACCCCAAAACCCTTACTGGAGCTTTGCTGAGCCCCAGCGAACCATACTCACCTGGAAGACTGCTACAGGAACCTGCAGGAGTCTTAGTGAGCCCTACCCTGCACTCACCTACCATCAAGAGAGCCTTGCAGAACCTCCACCTGCCCTCATCATCACTGGATCCTTGAGCTGCAGCTTCCACCCCCAGGGTGAAAGCCACACTGAACCCCACATAGCAGGAGCTTTGTTGAGCCAATCCTGCCCTCCCACTCTCCTGAGAGCTTTGCCCACCCACACTCCCCTCCCCATCACTGCAGAGTCAGGGAAAACATTGGGAGCTTCAAAAATGACAAATAGAAGGAACAAAAGGCAACATCAAACCTCTAGCCTACCCAAAACAAGTCCAAGAGACAAGGTCATAGAAGGACTCGGAAGTCACACACTTGGATTTTCTGAGATGATAGCAACTGAAGTAAAGAAACAACTCCATCAGGCCATGGCAGAAATCCGATCAGAAATATTCTCTCAGGTAAAAAAGGAAATTACAACAATCACGAAAGAATTGCTCAATACATCTAAAGAAGATATAGATTAAAAAAAATAGAAGGAAATAAGAAAATGATGAAAACATTGAATAAACAATACAGGAAAGAACTAGAATGCATGAAACAGATTCAAACACATATCCAAGACATCAAGAATTCCATTGAAAGTTGCTAAAACTGCTTGAACAAAACTGAAGATGGAATATCAACAAGGAATATCAGATTAAGTGCAAGATAGCATTGCAGCTAGTGCACATGAAAAGAAAGTTCTCTTAGAAATAACAAAGAACAGGGGCCAGAGAGATGGCTCAGTGGAATAAGTGCTTCCCTGGCAAGTGCAAGGGCCTGAGTTCAATCCCCTGAAAAAAAAAAAAAAAAAAAAAGAAATAACAAAGAACAAGGAACTAACAATACAACAGCTGCAAGATAATACAAAGGAAAATAATATAAGAATAATAGGTTTCAATGAAACATCTGGAGTTAATGCAAATGACACAAAAAGAATGTTTGCAGAAGTAGTAGGATAAAATTTCCCAAGCATGGGAAAAGAATCTGACATCCAGTTTAATGAGGCATATATAACTGCAGCTAGGCATAATAAAAATAAGTCTACATCCAGACATATAATAATCAAGATCCCAGAAATTCAGCAAAAGAATACAATAGTAAGGGCTGTTGGGGAGAAGAAACAGATCACCTCTAATGGAAAACTAATCAGAATCATGGCAGATTTCTCAACATAAACCATCAAGTTAAGAAGAGCTTGGAGTGAGATATTTCAGGTCCTGAAAAAAATAACTTCCAACCCAGATTGATGTACCCTGCACAAATATCTATCACATTTGATAGAGAAAAAAGATACTTCCATGACAAAACAACTAAAGAAATTCATGACAACCAAACCAAACCAAACCAAACCAAACCAAACCAAACCAAACCAAACCTACAGAGTACTGACAGATATTTCAGAAAGAGACAAAGACAACTACAACTTCAAAAACAGCAGAAGAGAACTACAATGCAGAACAAACAATTAAACAGAGGGGAAAAGTAGGGATCCTGCAGCAGGAAAACAACATGACAAAGGTAAGTCAGTACATTGCAGTTATAACCATCAAAGTAAACAGCCTCAAATCACCAATCAAAAGAAGCAGACTGGCAGAGTGGATCAAAAAACAAAATCCAACAATATGCTGCATACAAGAAACACTTTTTTTTTTTTTGGGTACTGGGGATTGAACACAGGACTCTGCTCTTGCCAAGCAGGCACTTATTCTACTGCGCTATCTCCCTGGCCCCCAAGGAACACATTTAACTAAAAAAGAAATTAATAGACTAAAAGTCAAAGGATGGAAAACAATACCTAATGTGACAGAAACCCAGGAGTAGCTATTCTGTTTGCTGACACTGTTAACTTTAAATCAAGAATGATTAAAAGAGATAAAGAAGGCCACTACATACTTGTTAGGGGAATATTGCAAAAGGAAGAGATAAGAATTATAAATATATATGCATCCAGTGTAGGAGCACCCAACAACAAATTTTAACAGACATGAAAAACCAAATAGGCAATAACATAATTTGCATTGAAATTTTTTCAACCCACTGTTACAAAGAGATAGATCAACTAGGTAAAAAATCAGCAAAGAAATAACAGAACTAATCCAAACTTGTGAAGAAATGGATTTAGTAGACCTTTACAGAGTGTTTCATCCAATAGCAGCAAAATATACATTCTTCTCAGCTGCACACAGGACATTCTCCAAAATAGACCATATATTAGCACAGAGACCATGCTGTGCAAAGGAATTAAAATTAAACCCAGAATATTGTATGACCATAGGGAAATGAAACTGGAAAGAGCAAAAACTCCACAAACACATGGAAATTAAATAATACCCTTATGAACAATCAATAGGTCAAAGCTAAAATTAAAACATAAATTAAACAACATCTATAATCCAAACAAAAATGTAGATACAAATTACTGAAACCTGTGGGATTCAATAAAAGCTGGTTTTTTTTGTTTTTGTTTTTTTGCAGAACGAGGGATTGAACTTCCCTTGCACTTGCCAGGGAAGCGCTTATTCCACTGAGCCATCTCTCTGGCCCCTAAAAGCTGTTTTAAGAAGGAAATTTATAGTGGTAAATACTTACATCAAGAAAACAGAACAAGCCCAAAGAAGTAATCTTATGATATACTTCAAGCTCTTAGTAAAAGAGCAAGTTAAGCTGAAAGCTCAAAGAAGGCAGGAAATTATAAAGATCAGAGGAGAAATAAATTCAATGGAGACAAAACAATACAAAAAATTAATGAATTCAAGAGTTGATTCTAGGGGCTGGGGAGATGGCTCAGTGGAATAGACACTTCCCTGACAAGTGCAAGGGCCTGAGTTCAATCCCCGGTTCCACTAAAAAAACAAAGCAAAGCAAAACAAAACAAAACAATAACAAAAAAGAGTTGATTCTTTGAAAGAATAAATAAAATTGATAAGTCTCTGGTCAACTTTATAAAAAAAAGAAAGAATGAAGCTGGCCAGATAGCTCAGAGGATTAAAGCACCTGCTTAGCCAGACACAGGGACCAAGGTTTGCTCCTTGACATGCTGTGCCAGCCCTACCCATGGGACATGCTGAGACAGTGACTGAGACTGGGCATTGTGGTGCACACGTGTAATCCCAGTGCTTGGGAGGCTGAAAACAGGAAGAGGATCACTACGAGTCCTATCTGTTCAGTGAGCCCCTATAGACCCTGTACTAAATACATAAAAAAAATCATCTGAGCAACAATTTTTTTTTTTTCCTGTAACGGGGATTGAACTCAGACCCTCATGCTTGCCAGGCAAGCACTTATTCTGCTGAGCCATCCCCCTGGCCCTGAGCAACAGATTTAATGATACAAATATGTAATATAACAACCATTGTTAATTTTTATTCTTGTTTTGAAATTCTGTGCCATATATTGTTGTATGTTACTCTGTTTCTCTTTGTTTTTGTTTTCAGTTTAAAATTAAATTAAATTAAAAAAGAAAGGGAATCAATTTTCCCAATCTTATTCCTCAAGGCAAGTATTACTCTGATACCAATATAGAGAAAGACCCAACCAAAAAAGAGAGCTACAGGCCATTGTCTTTAATGAACATAGATGCAAAAGTCCTCAATAAAATACTAACGAACAGAATGTAGCAAATCATCAAGAAGATTATACATCAAAACAAGCAGGATTAATTCCAGGAATGCAGGGATGGTTCAATATACACAAATCCATAGATACAATATAGCACATAAACAGAACTAAAGAGAAAAACCGCACAATCATCTCAATAGATCCAGAAAAAGCTTCTGATAAAGTCCAACACTCATTCATGATAAAAATCCTACAGAAAATTGGAATAGATGGTCTTTACAACAACCTAATAAAAGATGTCTATGATAAACCAATGGTCAACATCATCCTAAATGGATAAATGTTGAAAGCCTTCACTTTAAAATCAGGAACAAGACAAGGATGCACACTGTCACTACTCCTGTTCAATATAGTTCTGGAAACATTAGCCAGGGCAGTTAGACAAGAGAAAGAAATGAAAGGAATAATGACTAGAAAGGAAGAAATGAAATTATCATTATTTGCAGGTGACATGATACTCTACATAGAAGACCAGAAAAGCTCCACTAAGAAACTTATAGATTTAGTAATTAAATTCAGTAGTGTAACAAAATACAAAGTCAACACTCAAATATCAATAGTATTTCTTATACACAATGAACACATTCAGAGAGAAATTATGGAAACCATGCCTTTCATAATAACACCTAATAAAATGAAATACTTAGGAATCAATCTCACAAGGGAAGTAAAAGATTTATACAATTAAAATTATAGTACTCTGAAAAAAGAGATCAAAGAAGATTTCAGAAAATGGAAAGATATTCCTTGCTCCTGGATAGGAAGAACAAACACTACAAAAATGGCCATACTCCAAAAATTGTTATACAGATTCAATGCAATCCCAATTAAAATACTGTTAATATACTTCAGAGATCTAGGAAAAACATTTCTAATATTCACCGGGAACCAGACGAATATAGACTTCACAAATGAAGAGAGACAGATGGCAATCCTGAGCAACAGAGGAAAGGCAGGAGGCATCACAATGCCTTACTTGAAATTATACTACAAAGCTACTGTGATAAAATTGCATTATACTTGCAAAAAACCAGACCTGTGGATCAGTGGACTAGATTAGAAGATGTAAACACAACTACAAACACACTCAGTCACCTTATCTTTGATAAAAAGGGGTCAAAGACATTCACTGGAAGAGAGCCTCTTTAACAAATGTTGCTGGAAAAACTGGCTTTCCATATGCTGAAAGCTAAAAATTGACCAATGGCTATCACCATGCACAAAAGTAAAGTCAAAATAGATCAAAGATTTAAATATTAAAACAGAAACACTGAATCTTCTGGAGGAGAAAGTAGGTAAAAATCTTAAGGATATAGAGTTAGGTAGAGAGTTCATGAACAAAAATCAAACTACACAAGAAATACTTCAAAGATTCAACAATTAGGATCTCATCTTTTCAAAAAGTTTCTGCATGTCAAAAGAAATCACCAAAAACCAGTAAAGTTTCTTTTACCAGAATAAAAACAAAATCCATGAACTGAGAAAAAAAATTATAGCTGGAAGTCCCTCAGACAAATGACTTCTACATGTAAACAATTGAAAAAAAATCAGGCCTCCAAAGTTCAAAGACTCAGTTGAAAAATGGGCATCAGATATGAATACATCACAAATGAAGAGATACAAATGGCAAGTAAATATATGAAAAAATGTTCAGCATCATTGGTTATTCAAGAGATGTAAATGAAAGGGCTGGCCAGATAGCTCAGTGGACTAAAGCGCCTGCTTAGGCAGAACGCAGTGGTCATGGTTCAATCCCCATTGTGTCATGCTAGCCCCGCCCCCAGGCATGCTGAGACAGAGATTGAGACTGGGTGTGGTGGTGCACACCTGTAATCCCAGCACTTGGGAGGCTGATTGGACTCATAGGAGAATCACTATGAGTCCAATCTACATAGTGAGACCCTGTAGACTCTATACTGAATACATTAAAAAAGGGAGATGCATATTAAAACAACATTGAGATATCATCTTACACCAGAAAGAATGGCTATCATCAAGAAGTCAACCAATAACAAATGCTGCAGTGCTAATTATTGAAACTGTCCTACCGATTTGGTTTGAAACTGTCTCATTGCTATTTGTTTCTCAACAAAATTATGGAAAAAAAATAAAACAAAAAACAAACAAACAAAAAACCACCAACAAAAAACCCCCAAATGCTGCAGAAGCTATGGGAAACAGGAACCCTTCTCTGCTGTTGGTGGAGTGCAGACTGGTGTAACCATAAAGAAACCAGTGTGGAGATTCCTCAGAAAGCTAGGCTTGGGTTGAGGAGATGGCTCAGTAGAGTAAGTACTTCTCTGGCAAGTGCAAGGGCCTGAGTTAAATCCCTGGTTCTGGTAAAAAAAAAAAAAAAAAGAAAAAAAAAGAAAAAGAAAAAGCTAGGATTAAAGATCCCATTCAAGCCAGCTATTCTCCTCATATTTTTCCAAAACAACTGAAATCATGCCACAGTGCTATATGTGTACCCATATTTATTACAGTGCAATTTGTCATAGCTAAATCTTGCAAGCAACCCAAATGCCCATCAACTGAGGAACTGATATAAAAGATGTGTTATTTTACATAATAGAGTATTACTTAACTATAAAAAAAAATTCAAGGCATTTGCAGATAAATGGATAGAGACTGTATTGGTAAGTGAAATACATCAAACCTGCATATGCAGACATCATCTGCGAGAACCTGAAAGAGTAAATAAAACCTGCAAGGTACAGTAGGTGCTGTGAAAGGGAAAGCAATCTGTTCAATGGGACAGAAAATTCAGATGAGAAAAAAGACGAAAGAAGGAAAAAAGACATATTTATGTACATATGCAGGATAGCTTGGATAATTATACTGCCGATTTCTGTTGGTCTTTTAAAGGCAGTTAAAGCTTAAATTTTTTCTTTTTATTCTTTTGCTTTTTAATTTTTTATAACTTTTTTTGTTGGCTTTGTTTTGTTTCATTTTTAAAACCAAATTTTCAGGCTTATTGCTGGTAACCTATATAACTCATTTAAAGATAACATCATTCAACACAGCAGCCATTGTTGAATATCTATTATACTGCTTAATGAAATTTTGTAACATTTCTAATTTTTTTTTGCTATTTTGTATTTTTTTAAAAATACCAAAAAATCCATTTATAACAGCATCAGAAAGAATGCAATACTTAAAAATAGCAAAGGAAGGAAACAAACTCTGAAAATTATAAAATATTGCTGAAAGAAATTAAAGAATGACATAAAGAAATAAAGAATGACATAAATAAATGAAAAGACAACCCATGTCCTGGATCAGAAGAGTTAATATTGTTAGGAAGACAATACAGTTTGAGTATTATTTATCTGAATTTCTTGAAGTTTGGATTTTTTTTTTTTTTTTGAGTTTGGAATCTTTGCACATACATAATGAGATATCTTAGGAATGGAACCTGTTGTAGTTAGGGTTTGCAAAGGAAATAATATAGGACACATAATTTATAGGATTATTTTATAATGGTCACTAAAGTGCAAGGTCCTGGGTCCAATTCCCAGTACCAAATGAAAAAAACAAAACAAAACAAAACAAAACAAAACAAAACAAAACAAAACATATAATACTTACCCAAAGAGACATATCAAAAGAGACTACAAGAAATCTGTCTACACACTAAACACCACAGAATCCAACTGAGGCCCTGGATCCCATAGCAATGTCCTAAATGAGTCCTGCTGATGACCCAGAGTCCTTGACAATGCCCTTCACAAGTCCAGCTGGAGGCCTGGAGCCCACAGCAATGTCTCATGCAAGTCTGTTTCACTGATCCGTGCTGGGAGGGCCCAAAGGTCAGTGGTGGCTGCTATCAAGTCTGTCCCAGGGGCATGAAGGATCTGTGCCAGCTGGCTGAGGGACCTGCACTAGAGCCAGGAAGTGGCACTCAAGGTAAGGACCAGAGTGCTCCGAAGTGAACCGTAGCCATTCTCAGCAACAGGAAGGTCCTGAGTTCCTTCGATTACGAGAACAGCTGAGTGCATATCAGGAAAGGCAATGTGACAAACTCCTTCAGGAGAACCAACAAACAGCCCTGGGAGAACCAACAGCTCCCTAATCTCTTCAGCAGCAACTCTTCCTGTCCAGGTCTCCTTTTTATGCTGCCAGCAACAATCCTCAGGTGGGCCCCCCACACCCAGCACCACATTGATTCCGTTCAGCTGGGTGTGCCAAGTTGCCCACCAGTTGTCAATCCACCACAGTACCCAAGTATAAATACAAAGTTTGTCTATGTTTTCTATCTACTCTGCAAACATAGCCTGAAGATAATTTTATGCAACATGGTTAGTGTGCCTATATTTTGACCAGGACCCCTCACATGTGTCATCATGTCAGAGTCCAGAGTTTCAGCTTTTGGAGCCTTTTGAACTTCAGATCATCAGTCTAGAGATGCTCAACCTGTACTACTAAAGTGATCTACAGATTCAGTGTAATTCTTATCAAAATCCCAGTGCCTGTTTGTTAGTTCTCAGAAATTGAAAACACCCTAAATTCATATGGAGGCTTCAGTGGCTCCCAGGAAAAAAACAATTTTAGAAAAGAATAAAGCTGGATAATTGAGCATGGTTTACGCATGTCTCTAATCACAACATTCAGGCTGGAGAGTCCTGCCCAGCTGGCAACCTAGTGACTTACATGTCCCTGTCTCAAAATAAAAAAAAATAAAAAAAGAGGTGGGGATGTAGCTCAGTGTGAAGGCCCTGGGCTGAATACTAAGTCATTGCTCTTCCTACTGTGTGCATGTACACACACACACACACACACACACACACACTCTGGAGCACTCTCCTTTCCCTTGTCTCAAAACTTACTATGAAGCCACAGTAATAACATCAATGTAGTGCTGTCATACAGACTGTGTTAGCTACTTTTTTCATTGCTGGGACAAAATACTTGATATTGAGTTAAGGGAGGAAAGATTTAGTTGGCTCACAGTCTGTAGAAATTCAGCCAGAATCATCCAGCTCCAAAGCAGGGTGGCACATGGCAGAGGGGCATCATAGAGGAAAATAGCTAAAGATGGGCAGAAGGTAGCAAAGCAACAAGAGACAGCCACAGCTCTTTCTATCCCTTAGCTCTTACTCAGGCACTCTAAGATGCAAGGTCCTTTAATCCTTACCCCTTTAATCCTGGTGTCCTTGATCCTAGCATTGCACCATGAATCAATTCCAGTGTCACACAGGGTGGATCCAGCCAATTCTGAAAAACCCCACCTATGACTGCATGAGACTTTGGGGAGACATCTATACATAGGCCATGACAAAGATTTGTATCTAGACCCATGGAATGGAATAGATGTCCCAGATGTAAGCCCTCCTAAGTTTATTATTTTATTGTATTTATTTATTTATTGGCAGAACTGGGGATTGAACTCAGACCCTTGAGCTTGCCAGGGAAGCGCTTATTCCACTGAGCCATCTCCCTGGTCCGTATTTTATTTTATTTTTTTGGCCAGCTCAGCCCACCCTGGGGGCAGGGCTGGCACAGCACGTGGTGCTGGGGATCGAACTGCAGTCCCTGCAGGCTTGGCTGAGCTTGCCTAAGCAGGTGCTTTAGACTGCTAAGCTATCTTGCTGCTTTAGACTGCTGAGCTATCTGGCTGGCCCAACAGATTTTTTTAAAAAAAATGTATTTAGTACAGAGTCTACAGGGTCTCACTACACATATCAGACTCATAGTGATCCTTTCTGTTTTCAGCCTCCCAAGCCCTGGGATTACAGGCTCGCTACCGCACCTAGTCTCAATCGCCATCTTAACGTGTTCTGATGGTGTGGCCAGCACTGCATGCTGGGGGTGGATCCCTGGTCCCTGTGTCTGACTAAGCAGGCGTTTTAATCTGCTGAGCCTATCTGGCTGATCCCCTCATATTTATTATCAAGTGATTTTGTGTTTGTTTGTTTGTTTGTTTGTTTGAGACAGGGTATTGCTCGGTGAGTAAGTCCTTAAACTCACTATGTAGCTCATGCTGCCCTCAAACTTATGGTGGTCTTCCTGCCTCAGCCTTTCAAGTCTTGGTACTAAAGGCATGCACCAGGACACCTTGCTTGTGTAGAGATTTTTTTTTTTTTTTAGTAAGAGTAGAAGAAAGGAGTGTTTTCAACAAATGATGCTGAGAAAACAGAATATCCACACACTGAAAAGAATGAAATTGAATCCTTCCATTATATGTTATACAAAAATGAACTAAAATTAAATCAAAGATCTAAATGCACGAGCTAAATCTCTTAGCACTCTATAAAACAGGGAAATGCTTCATGACATTGGGTTTGGCAGTGATTTCTTGGAGATGACATCAAGAACGTAGGTAACAAGAAGAAAAACACATTGGTTCTTCCCGTACCTGGCCTGACGTGACCTGTGAAAATGTCTTACTACTTTCCTCACCCAGAAAACTCCACAAAATCACACAAATCAAGAGACCCAAATCAGGGGCCGGGGAGATGGCTCAGTGGAATAAGTGCTTCCCCAGCAAGCACAAGGGCCTGAATTCAATCCCTGGTTCTGCCTCCCCCGCCAAAATAAATAAATAAAAGGAGACCCAAATCTTTGTGCTCACTTTAAGAACATCTGTGGAACTGGCTTGGCTATCACGGGGAGTGTGTATCTGAAAGGCCACCAAGTATTCAAAAGGCCTCACTTTAAAGCAATATGTGTCATCCTGGTGTTTTGGTGGTCACATTGGTAGCTGTGCCCAGGCCACACAGTGGCCGCCGAACAGTCCTGAATGTTGGCAGCGCATGATCCTCTGCGTAGAATGCATTGGTGAACCGTGGGTTGGCAGTTCTGTGGTCGCTGAGTGCGTCTACGTAGCAGCGCGCCCAAGGTGAGCCGCTGAACTCACACAGCTCGCGCTAGGCTAACCCGTCTGTGAGCTCCCCTACTGCACCATGGGCAGCCTGACCAGAACAGGACGGATAGCTCCCAAGCCAGAGGAGGAAGCTGCACAGAGGAGAGACCTGGGAGGAGACAAAAACTTACGGCATGGGGATAAATTAAGAATAAAATAAATATAAGAGTTGAAAAAAGGAGAGAGACATTGGACTTTATTGTAATTAAGAGGTTTTGGGTATGAATAGATACCATCAAGGACATAAGCATGATAAAAAATGAGGACGTGTTATGTGCACGTACCAACTCCCCACGATGGATGTAATCATCACGTACTGCAAGCATGCACTGATGAAAACAACAAAAATAAAAGACATCATCAGGAATAAGGCAGTCCACAGGATGAAAGAAAATCTGTGCAAATGACATTTCTATGAGATTAGTAGCCATGTTATAAATGATCACAATATAACATATATCTACTATTCATTTAAAAAAAAATTTCAAGTTGGTACAGGGTCTCACTACACAGCTCGACCTTGCAGTGATCCTCCTGGCAAGGCACGCCATACCCAGGACCGAACCCAGTCCCTGCGCTTGGCTAAGCTTGCCTAAGCGGGTGCTTTAATCGGCTGAGCTAGCTCGCCAGCCCATATATTTAGTATATGTCTAGGTTATATAGAATCCTAGCTCAACAATACATATTTATATCCATAGCTCAGAAACAAAAATGCAAGCAAACTAATTAAAAACAGATGCGTAACTGGAATATAAATTTCTCCAAAGATGTACAAGTGGTTGGCAATGACATGAAAATCTGCCTAACGCTGCTAATCTGTAGGGAAATGCAAATCCGAACCATGGCGAGCCATTGGAGGGTGGTCACCAAAGAACCGAACATAACAAGTATTTTCCAGGACCTGGAAAAAATTACAGCCCCTTGTGCATTGCCAGTGGGAACCTACAATGGTGTGGAAATCAGGAAGGTAACTATTAAAGAAATAGAACATGGGGCTGTCATAGGAGCCAACAAATTCTGCATGCCCAAAAGAATTGAACCAGGAACTACTCCTACATACATGGTAGCATTATTCACAATAGCCAAAAGCTAAAAAAAATCCAAAGGTCCATGGATAGATGAATAAATAAAAAAAATCTTATACATATTGGTCTATTTATATAGAACACTTGAACATGTGGACTATTATTCAGCCTTTAAAAGGAAAGAAGTTCTGCTACATATTGCAACATGGATGAAACTTCTGGAAAACACGCTCAGTAAAATAAGACACAAAGGAGCAGATACTACAGAATCCTACTTATTCTGGGTACCTAGAATATTTCCATTCCTAAGGACTGACAGTCGAATCAGGGTTACTGGAGGATGGGGGAAGGAGGGGTGAGGAGGTGCTGTTTAATGAGGACAGAGTTTGGGTTGGTGATGATGGGAAAGTTTTGGGGATAGGTGGTGGTGACGGTTACATGGTGTAGGAATGTATTTAATGCCACGTACAATTATCACAGTGTAGGTAAGATGAGCAAGATGAGAGATCTGATGTATACCATGGGATGATAGTGATCCCATATCCAATCTTGAATTATTTCTCTGCTCAAGAGAAAATGCTATTGCCCCTGGGACTAGATTGCCAAGGGCTGGCTGTTCTTGAGCCTCTGTTCTATGACCCGTAACACACTTTTTTTTTTTTTTTAAGAGTAGGAAAATTCATTGGGAAAAGGAATGGGGGGATGGGGACCAGGAATAGCTTCTAAAAGACAGGAGGGGTCGTGAGTTGATTGCTAATAAGCTGACCTCTCAAAGGAAGTTTTACAGAGTAAAATCACGAGGTGGCTACAAGGGTCAAAACTGTGATCAAAAAATAAGATTGCAAAGATAGTTGCATCGGTAATATTGATCTATTACGTAAATCAATATGTAGCTGCGTAATTGCGGAGCAAGGGTACGTTCATGACATCATTAACTTTGGTGGTTAATCTATAGTCTTGGATTTGTCTTTAGTTTTAATAGTCTTAACCTTAGCGTGTGGCAAAGGACGGCCCAACCCTAGTGAGATGATGGGAAATCTCACAAGGGGAAATACCAATAATCTCAAGAATCCGTTCATCTTTTAAGGAAGTATGCAAATCTAACCATTGTGACTTTAATCTTCAGGTGGGCCTCCACCACAGTCCTGATGCTTCCTAATCTACACTGACTCCCTGGAGGGCCCTGCCCTGTTTGACTTCCTACTATATTTCTCCCCAGTTTAGCTGTCTATAATATCCCCCCAAGAGGTACCCCTAAGTGCAGATAGGGGAGAAAGGGCTAATTTTTGTCTAGCTTGCCCCATAGCATACTAACAGGAGAAAGAAAGGTTAGATAATAGCAGCTTGCATTCTGCAGAAGCAAAACGTTCAGTTCACACTCATAGTGTTAAGTCTAGTAGTGATCGGGAAGACCACAGTGGGGACAGACCTCTTAGCAGCCACTGAGAGGGGAAGGTCCAGGGCACCCTCAGCGTGAGGCAAATGAAGTATGGAAGGAGCTACTGCAACCTTGGGAAACAGAACTTCCAGACCTTACTTTTAATGAGGTAATTTAAAAAAGGAAAATCAAATCAAGAAGCCAGTCATAACAAATGCCATCCTTGCCTTCACGATCACCTGGTAGCATAGGAGGAAACTACCAGAGCCGGTGCAGCTACACAATAGGTTTTGCTGGAGCCGTCTATGTGCATGGGAGAGGGCTTGGTACAGACTGTAAACCCAAATGGTTTCTATGGAAACACAAGGGGCAGAGTACTAGTTTGCTGATCTGGCCCACTGAGTCAGGTAGAAGGAAAGCTCCAGATCATAGAAGATTATCTACAACTTCTTTGATCCAGGGAAAGAGCAGCCAGATTCTTTCTCTAGAGAGGGTGGAGCCCAGAGCTAACTCATGTCCCATGCCCTAATCCTGGGCCTCCTAGAGCTGGTGGGCAGCTCCTAGCAGGCAAGAGAAGGGAGCCAGCCAGAGGAAAAGGAGTCACTTTTCATGTTTTAAACTTTTACTTTATATTTTAACTTCAAATATATTTTGAGTGTGTCAGATGCAATTTAATCTTAAGTCTTTAAAATCCCCCTGAAACAAAGCAGAAGTTAAGTTGGTACCTCAACTATGATTTTTGTTGTGCTTAGACTCTTCTGGCAGGATGTCTGAGGCTCAGCTCCAGCCTGGCAACCCAGTGCCTGTGATGCTCCAAATAGACTGTGTAATAAGAATTCATCTCCATGGTGCCAATGTACGGCGCAGCACCCCACTGTGAACATCTACGCTGAGCCTAGGATTCCCGGCCTTGCCCTGCTCTACATGATATTGGGCACAATCTTTTTTTTTTTTTAGGAACCAGGGATTGAACTCAGGCCCTTGCACTTGCCAGGGAAGCGCTTCTCCCACTGAGCCATCTCCCCAGCCCTGGGCACAATCTTGTACAGTTGAGCTATCAACTTAACTACAGGGCCATTGGGCAGGTGCTTCTGAGCAAACTCTGGCTGATAAGAATATTGTAGATTGGTCTTCCTTATTATCCCCATGACCATAGCTTGGATAAGCCTTCTTGAGTTGTGTGTGTTCTAGCTGTACTCTTTATTTTTGGCAGAACCAGGGATTGAACTCAGACCCTTGCGCTTAACAGGGAAGCACTTATTCTACTGAGCCATCTCCCCAGCCCTAGCTGTAGTCTTTTTTTATTCTTATTTTTATTTTTGTCTTTTTGAGACAGGATCTCACTATGCAGTTCAGGCCAGCCTTGAGCTCATTTTGTAGCCCAGGCTGGTCTCAAACTCACAGCGATCCTCCTGCCTCAGCCTTCTAAGTGCTGGGGTTATAGGAGTGCACCACCACGACTGCTAGCTGTAGTCTTGTAACTTCTCATCTAACACACTTTCCCCAACTTCCTTCTGTAGATGTGTTAGCCAAACAAGCACTTCCTGTTTAGCCAAACAGCCCCTTCAAAGCTGCTGCAGATGACAGGTGAGGAGGGTCTGAAAGGCACTGCTCACCAAGTGGATGACAGGGGCACTCACATCGCCACCTTCTTGGTCACTGTGGATGGTGAGACATAAGTGCATTGTTCAATGAACTGAACATCAGTAGAGGCTCACATGTCGGTGACATTGTGGAAGCAGCCCAGCTTAGAGGCAGCGGACCTCCTCCCATTGCCCTCATGGTGGAGACTGTGATAGGTCTCTGGGGCAGCACAAGGCAGCTTGCAGCCAGGTCTGCAATCCTCATAATCAACTCCCAGTACTTGGTTCGGTTGATGACCTCTGCTTTTTCTTTCTTTCTTTTTTTTTTGAAAAGTTAAAAATTCCTTAATTTTTTATTCCTGGTACCACTACCATAATTTACAGGTCAATATACCTGATGTAATGAAAAGAAAGAAAAAGACAAAGCTAAACAGATAAAAGACCTCAGGAATGTACATCTAATTGACACTACATTGCATTAATCAATAGCTGCACTTTTTGCAAACTGTGGCTACGACAGTCCTGAACCAGAAGGGTTTCCTGTTTAAGCTGCAGTAGATTTTCTGACTACTACTGTGGTCAGATCATCATTACTTCTGTGGCAGATTTTTAGTTCCTCTAATGCATTTGGGATGACTGTCTCAGAGTAACCTGCAGCTTTCCTGACAACTCCTCGCTCTCTCTCCTGCTAAGAACTGTAGGTCTTTTCGGTTGTTTTTTAAAACCTTCTGCTACCATATCCACTACTTCCACCACCAGATCCATAACCACCACCATAGGGACTGCCAGAGCTTCTTCCACCCAAACTGCCCCCCTTCATGGGTCCATAATTTGGCTGCTGCTGCCCACTGTAATTTCCAAAATCATTATAGTTCCCACCACCATCATAGTTCCCACCACCAAAGTTTCCTCCTTCATTGTAACCATCATATCCTCCTCCACCACCACCGTATCCACCACCTTGGTTTCCATATTCTGGTCCACCACCACCATACCCTCCTCTACTACTGTAACCAGGACCACCACCATAGTTTCCACCATCACCTCCAAATCCATTATATCCACCATCACCTCCTCCATACCTACCTCTGCTGCCACCTCCTCCACCACCATAACCTCCTCTTCCACCAAAGTTTCCACCACGGCCAAAATTCCCTCCACCACCTCCAAAGTTTCCTCCACAACCCATAAAGTTGCCAGATCCACCTCCACAGCCTCTTTGCGATCCAGCAGACTGCATCTCTTGTTTAGAAAGGGCCTTTTTCACTTCACAATTATGCCCGTTAATAGTGTATTTCTGAACAACAATTTTATCGACTGTGTTGTGATCATCAAAAGTTACAAAAGCAAATCCTCTTTTTCCCACTCCACCTGTCTTCCATAACTTCTATGGTTTCAATCTTGCCATATTTTTCGAAGTAGTCTCTCAAATTCTATTCTTCTGTATCTTCTTTAATACCACCAACAAAAATTTTCTTCACTGTCAGATGGGCACCAGGCTTTACTGACTTCTCTCTAGAAACAGCTCTCTTTGGTCCCACTACACGCCCATCAACTTTGTGTGGTCAAGCACACATTGCGGCATCCACTTCTTCAACACGAGAGTAAGTCACAAAGCCAAAGCCTCAGGCGCGTTCTGTTTGAGGATCTCTCATTACCACACAATCTGGGAGTGTGCCCCATTTCTCAAAGTGTTCTCTTAAACTATCATCGGTAGTTTCAAAACTCAGACCACCAATAAACAGCTTCCTCAACTGCTCTGGCTCCTTTGGATCATGGCCCTCCATTTTGAGACCGGACTCACCTCTTCCAACTGGAGTTCAGTATCGATGACCTCTGCTTGTGCTCAGGGTCACTTTCATTGTTGAGGGCTGTAGCGGCTGTCCTTGGAGAGTTATGGGAGGCAGATTTGTAGGAGAGGATCCCAGCGTGGTGACCGCACGAGCGAAGGCACGGCTGCCCTCTGCGCATATTCCCTTGAAAGCTAAGACATCTGTCCAGTTACCACCAGCCCAAGTAAGCGCTCAGGCAGGGATCATTCCCCACCTCAGCCTCTCTGCAGTGCTGGGCACTAAGCCCTGGGCCTTCATGCTGACCAAATCCTCACCCCTTTAAAAAGTGCTGTTTTGGGGCAGGGTCTTCCTAAGCTGCTATGTTACCCAGGCCTGGCTCGGATCTTCTGTCCCCCTGCTTCAGCTTCCCACGGTGCTGGAATTACACGTGGCCCCCACGCCCAGCCAAGGAGAACTGCCTTCTGCGTGCCATCAAGAGGAGGCGGACACTCAGCAAGCATGGTGGTGGGGAGGGGTCACGGACGACCCAGGTTTCCAGGTCATGTGACAGCAGGAGGGGAGGAAAGCGTCAGAGGAGATAATTGGATAGAAATGTGCATAATCTACAAACCAAGGCTATGAAATCAGTTTTAATGAAAGGATTTGAAGCTATCATTTGTCTTTTTATCCAAGTGCAACACAGTCAGCTCTTTTTATTCTGGATTATTTGCAGTACCAAAGTTCATTCATGGAGCAAGGAGCAAAGTTTCAGATTCAGATTATGTTTTACTGTGGGTTTTTTTTTTTTTTTTATACTCTTGAATTTTTTCCCTTTTTTTCCCTGTATTTTTTTTTTTTTTTTTTCCTTTTTTTTTTTTTTTTTTTTTTTTTTTTTTTTTTTTTTTTTTTTTTTTTTTTTTTTTGTGGATAGGGGCTGGGGAGATGGCTCAGTGGAATAAGCGCTTCCCTGGCAAGCGCAAGGATCTGAGTTCAATCCCTGGTTCCACAAAAAAAAAAAAAAAAAAAAAAAAAAAAAGTGGAATTTTTTTGGTGGAACCAGGGATTGAACTCAGGTTCTTGCACTTGCCACGAAGTGCTTATTCTACTGAGCCATCTCCTCAGCCCCCTATTTTACCTTTTCAGAGAGGTCTTGTTGTGTAGTTCAGGCTGGCCTTGAACTCACTATGCAGCCTAGGTTGGCCACAGACTCATGGCAGTCTTCCTGCCTCAGCTTCCTGTGTGCTGGGATTACATGTGTGCACCACAATACACGTCCAGACTACTGCCTGCTCTCTCTGTTTCTGTCTCTGTCTCTGCTTCTTTCTCTTTTCCTTCCTTCCCACCCTTCCTCCCACCCTTCGTCCCTCTCTTCTTTCTCATAGTATTGGGGATTAAACTCAGGACCTTCACATGGAACTACATCCAGACCTTCTTTGAGACGGTTTCTTTTTCTTTTTCTTTTAAATTTGTTTTAAAAATCTTTATTTGGCACAAAGTCTCGCTACACAGCTCAGACCCTCAGTGAATTCTCCTGTCTCAGCCTCCCCAGTGCTGGGATTACAGGCATGCACCAACATGCCTGGTTTCGGTTCCTGGCACAGTGTGCCCGGGATTCTGGGGCTGGCACAGAATGTGGTATAGGGGACTAAACTGGGGTCCTTGTGCTTACCAGGCAGACGCTTACACCACTGAGCTATCTTCCCAGTCCCTCAGACAGTTTCTTACTAAATGCCAAGGCTGGACTCAAAGTTGCAATCCTGCTTCCGGTCCCCAGTGTTCTGGGATTATAAGTCTGTGCCCCCCTGCCCCTCTTATTACTAAATATCTTGACATTCAAGGGACAAGAGATATAGGTGAGTCTAAAGTTTTTCTGTCTTAAATTAGGAAGAGTAGTATCCATGCACAAAATATACAAACATCTTACACAGTTTATTGAATAGTACGGGAATGCGCGATTAAGAATTATCATCTGGGGGCTGGTGAGATGGCTCAGTGGTCTAAAGCACCTACTTAGAACAAGCTTAGCAAAGCACAGGGA
>NW_004524646.1:3559928-3564701 GCF_000260255.1 Octodon degus
TTTTTTTTTTTTTTTTTTCTTTAAAGGTCTCAGTCACTGCATTGAGTACGTGCTTGTGTCTCCTCCAGTTTCTTACACTGTAACTTGAATCTCCAACACAACACTGTTTGGAGACGGAGTCTAGGGAGGTGATGAAGTGGGAGATTAGTTCCCTGCTAAGCAGAGAAAAGCAAACTTGCTCTCACGTGCTTGTCCTCTGCCAGGTGAGGACACAGCGAGGATCTGGCCACATGCACCGGCGTGGACCTTGATCTTGAATTTCCTAACCTTGGTAATGGTGAGCAATAAGTGCCTGCTGTTTACCCACCCAGTGTGCGTGCTCTTTGTTGTGGCAACCAGAACACACTGGCAAGCAGGGCTTGGGTCATGTCTGGGTTCAGTGCTTCTGAGAGTTCATAAGGGTGCCGCTGGGGCTCAAAAGGCAAGGCTGTGAGGAAGTCCTGGGGCTCAAGGGGTGCTCATTTGGGGGCATCTGGCAGGGTTAAGCATAGACCAGGTCTCAGTGCTTCACATACTCATGGTCAGAGGAGTGGCCGCTTTCTGTGTTTTGTTCTGAGACAGGGTCTCACTATGTCTGTAGCTCAGGCTGACTTTGACATCTCTATGTAGCCCAGGCTGGTTGGAACTCGCTGTGGTCCTCCTATCTCAGTGTGGAGGACCACCTGAGCAGCTCTTCTTGAAAGAAGAGCAATTGTCTCCATTTTCGATTGAGCCTGACCTTATTTCCTTGTATTGATATGTACAGAGCAGGCTAGGACTTCTCTATATCCTTTCTATTAGCCTTAAGCAATGTATATTGGTCTAGCTGAGGTGCTGGTGATAGTCTTTGAAGGTGGCATGTGTGTTTCCCTGCTGCTCTTTGATGTTAGCCGGGTCGAGACAGGGTGAAGGGCCAATGCTTCATGCCACCAGCTGGGATCGAGCCTCGAGACAGAGGTTATAACGTCCTGGGGCCTGAAAGATTACATCAGAGCTGAAGCACCAGAACCCTGAAACATTAGGTACTATCTCAATAGCATAATGCAGATTACTTTTTCTGCATATCCTCTATGCATATGGCAGAGGTAATTGTAGGCCTACCTGCCTAGTTCAGCTAACAGTACTCACCTATTTCCCACAGTTGTCAAGCATTCCTCTCCAATCCACTCCTCTTCCACTGAATAAAACCTGGGTGTGGCCCTGGGTCAGCCTCTTTGTTCCAGAAAGCCATCCTTGTGGCTGGCCTTAGGGCCTTTTGGCTCCCTAATAATTACAAATATGTTTTAGTGTCTTTACTTTTGTCATGGGTTGCCCTGGGAATGGTAGATTGGAATTAAGTTGGTGGGATTCCAATAACATATCTTTGGGATTACAAATATTGACTTCTTGGACTGAGATGAGAACCTGGAGAGAACTCCTACATCTCAGCCTTCCTGGTGTTGGAATTACAGTGCTTTGTGTTTTCTACTTTGAGAAGCTTTCTCCTTTTCTTTTCCTATAAAGTTTTCTTTTCATTTTTCTTATACTTTTATTTTCTAAGACCTCTTTTCTATTTTCAAGTGTTTCTGTCTTAACACATCCCATTTTGGGGGCCCACAGCTTCTGTCTTCAAGGATATTGATAGTTTTTTTTTTTTTTTTCAAGGCATTTTTCTTTTCTCAGAATAGGTCCTGTTTGCTCTAACTTGATTTCTTCTGCTTTGTGGCTTTGGCACCAGTATTCTGTGTTACGGGCTTTTCTATCAGAGAACACAGGCTTATGCTGCAGAACAGGGCCCTAAACTGCTGTTTGGAAAACTCCATGAGTGGGTTACATTGGTTAGCTGTGGCTGAACTGTACAGTGAACTGGCCGGAGCATTCTGCTGAGAAACCTGGTGCATTAGGCAGCTTTCCTATCCCTGGGTCGATTAGCTGACATCCACAATATGAAGGAGGAGAGGCTCACTTGGGTCATGCTTTTAGCAGATTTCCTTCATATATCTCCCTTCAGCGGCTCCGAGGCAGATACACTGCAGCTAAGGTGTGAAGCTGCTCATGGCATGGTGGACAGGAAACAGAGGGAACAGCCCGAGAGAGGCTGGGGCCAGCAGCCAGAGGTAGTGCCCGTGGCCACACCCCGTGACTCATGCAGACACTCCCAGAGGGTTGCTTTGCTAATCACCTGGGCAGGTCTCAAGCCGATCAAGGTGACAATCCAGTTGAACTGTCACACCCAGTGACTTAACAATTTTAAAGTTCTTTAAAGGTTCTATCCTTTATGATCAAATTATGCAGAAAAAAATCTGCCAGCTGCATATCTAGAAAAGGAGGAAGAATCTGTAGTGACTTGTTGGTCTCTTGGTGCTTCCCCCAGGGAGAAATATCAGCAGGAATGAGGAAAAGATAGACAAGAAGACAAGAGCTGGGCCTGGTGGTGGCCCATTGCCTGATGGGCAAAGGACCCCCAGAACACCAGTAGCAGGGCATTTATTTATACCTTTGCAAGTTAGTATCACATGACACAAGGTTGCACAGCAACTAACAGCTGATGTTGACCAGGCAAGGTGCTTTTCTCAAGACTGAGGTAGCTTGACTGCTTTAGGCACTGAGGCCTAGTTCTGTTCTTACACACATGACCAATCTCCAGGTTCAGAGGCTCCCAACAGAATCTTCTCTCGGGTCCCAAAATTCAATTGCAAAAGATGGGATGTGGCATGGGATAGGCGCAGGAATTATGGTGGACTCACGGTTCTGCATGCTTCTCAGTTTGGTGTATTCCTTTCCGGTTCTGTGCTTACAGCTTGGCTGCCTCTGCCTATTTCCTCTCGCTCGCTGTTTGGCTAGTGCTTGGCTCTGCTTGTTACTCCCAGGGTGGCAATGTGGTCATGAGAATGTGACTTACAGACCTCTTTCTTGGAACATAACTGACCAAAAAAGCTGCTGGCTGTGAAATTCACCCCTGTGCCTATGCCACACTTCCTGTAGGCTGCTCCCTGCCAGGGGCTGGGTATGGCAAGATGCCAATGAAGACGTTCCTGGGGGACAGTCTGTAGAGGCTGACTTTGGCTCAGAGACTCTCCTACTGGCTTTGCCAAGTCTTCCTTGCAGTGGGGCCCAGGCTTCTTCCACTAAAACTTTCCACAGTTCTTCACTCAGTGTTGGCAAATGAATGTCTCGCTTCTGTTCTCACACAGGCATTTGCCCTAGCAAAATCCTTGCATGCTTACTCCCATGTTGGTGTCTGCTTTTTTAGGGACCCTGGTTAATTTGGCAAAGTAGGACTGACTTCAGCTCTTAGATGCAGTAAGTGCTTTTGCCAGGTGTGGTGCACATGCCTGTAATCTCAACATTATGGGAAACTGAGGCAGGATTGCCATGACTTTAAGGCCAGCCTAGACCTTGTCTCAAAAAACAAAATCATCCTTCATGCCCTGAAAATAGAGGCAGTCAGTGCTTTTATTTTTTCAGGGCTGGGTACTGAACCCAGGGCCTTTGCACTGAGCTACATCCTCAGGTATTTTTGAGACAGGGTCCTGCTAAATCACTAAATTACCAAGACTGATCTCAAATTTGTGATCCTCTTGCCTCAGGCTCCCAGTGTGCTGAGATTATAAGGGTGAACTATCATACCCAAGTTTTTAAGTATAAGAGATAAATGTTCAGAAGGATATATTTTTTTTTTTTTTTGGCTGTCTCAGGATGCCTTAAGGGCAGGTCTGGTAAGGCATGAGGATCTGGGGATTGAACTACAGCATCCTGAGCCTGACTGCTCTGCTTAAACAGAAACAACTGAGGTAATGGGCAGGCCCCCTGAGAGATAAATCTTGATTTATCTATAAAATAAAATATTAGGGATAAGGGTGTAGCTTACTGGTACAGCCCCTGATTAATATGCATGAAGCCCTGGATTCAATCCCTATGAGGAGAGAGTGAGAGAGTGAGAGAGCAAGAGCGAGAGCGAGAGCGAGAGAGAGTGCAAGTGAAAGCGAGAGTGAGAGAGAGAAAGAGAGAGAGAAGAGAGAGGGAGAGCTATGCCTGTATTGAGAACTACTAGGTCTTTTATTTTGGGAATCTAATTTTTGGAGCTCTTTATATATTTTAGATATTAGTCCTCTGTCTGAGGAATAGTTGACAATTATTCCCCATTCTGTGTATGATTTCTTCACTCTGTTGATCATTTCTTTGCTGTGTACAAGCTTTTAATTTAATTATTTTTATTTTAAAATTTTATTTATTTATTCATTTGATACAGGGTCTCTCTACGCAGTTGAGACTTGTAGTGATCCTCCTGTCTCAGCCTTGCCAGCACTGGGATTACAGGGGTGTACCGCCACACTCAGTTTTGGGGTGGCACAGTGTGCCTGGGTTCTGAGGCTGACACAGTATGCAGTACCAGGGATCAAACCTGAGTCCTTGTGCTCGCCAGATAGGCACTTAGACTGCCTAGCTATCTCCCTAGCCCAGCTTTTAATTTTATATAATCTTATCCTTATTCTTTCCTTTTATTTATCTGATTATATATATTTTTTTCTTTTATGTATTTGGTGCAGGGTCTCACTATGCAGCTCAGACTCATGGTGATCCTCCTGTTTTCGACCCCCCTAGTACTGGGATTACAGGTGCGTGCCACCCTGCCTGGACTCATTCACTAGCTCTGCACTCTCCGGAGGTGGGGCCAGTGCAGCATGTGGGACTGGGGATCAAATCCTGGTCCCCGCTCTTGCCAAAGCAGGTGCTGTGCTTAGTCTGCTGAGCTATCTCACGGGCCCTATCTGACTATAATCTTATTTGTTGATTTTTTTTTTTTTTTTTTTT
>NW_004524646.1:3565534-3566115 GCF_000260255.1 Octodon degus
TTTCTTCTTAATTCACAGTATCTATCATACATTTTGGATTGTATTTATTATTTACCTTTTTACACTAATGAGATAATATGATGTTTACACATGTGGATCTGCTTTATTTCATTGATGAGTATGGACTCAAGTTGTATCTATTTAGCTATAAAAGTCTCAATATACCCTTCTTTATGGCTGCTTAGTACTCTATTGTATAAAAACACCACCTTGTGGAGAGGCAGCCAAAGCTTGGCCTCTGACAAAGTCATGTCAAGTTTGGAGAATCTGCAAAGCAGGGCTTCATATGGATGTGTCTCCACAACCCTCTGGGAATTGTTAGGCTTCTGATTCACATAAAAGAGAGCACACAATTAATCACCCAGGGGTTTGGCATAACTTAATAAGTGCATAAAGTTCTTACAGAGGTTGACTCCATGTCTCCTACCTTGCAAACCTGAATAAAGGGCCAAGTCTAAGCCAGGAGCATTCAACAATGACAAGGAAGTTTAGAGTCAAGATCTTGAGGCAGTAAGTAAGTGCCCTGAGAGCAGAGAGTTGCAGTAGGGCAGAAAGAGAACAGAAAGAACAATGGCGGATTC
>NW_004524646.1:3567780-3570434 GCF_000260255.1 Octodon degus
ACCTCTAAAAACCAAATCATTTACACCTAAAAAAATGCGATAAGGTGGGATTCCCTCCTTTTTAAAAATGTTTCTGGAGCTACTAAAAAACTTGCATTTACAAAATAGATGATAAAAATATTCCTCTGGATTGTACAAGAAAGGAGATAAAGAGCACTGGGAAGACACGGTGTGTGATTTTTTTTTTTTTTTTTTTTAACTCGGGATTGAACTCAGGCCCTTGTGCTTGCCAGGAAAGCACTTATTTCACTGAGCCATCTCCCCAGCCCCACGGTGTGTGATTAATCAGACTTGGCTTCTTTCTCTTCTGCTTCATCGGAAGCTGCACTCTCCTCATTTTTGGTTTCTCCATTTTCTGCAGGCAAATCTTCCTTGGTTTCTTAATTAACCACTTCAGCCTGTTTTCCCTTGGCTCCCCTTTTTTCTTCTGCTTGCATTTTTTGCCTGAAGATTTATCCTTTCCTGCCCCTTTTTTGGCTTTGCTTACACTTTAGCTGGAACAGTCTTAGCTGACCACTCTGCCGATCTCTCGGGCTCTTCCATCGCCATCTCTTCGGCCAACTTGACCTTCCTCTCATGCATCTTTGTGGCATGGGGGCTGTGTGTGGAAGCTGTGGGTCAAGGTGCATGGAAGCCTTTTGGAGCTATGGACCGCTGCCCATTCCTCCTGCTGCCAGTGCTCAGTGATTTCTTTTGTGCAATTTTTTTTTTTTTTTTTTTCCAGTGCTCAGTGATTTCTTTTGTGCAATTTTTTTTTTTTTTTGGTGGTACTGGGAATTGAACTCAGGACCTTGTGCTTGCCAGGCAGATGCTTATTCTACTGAGATATCTCACAGGCCTCTACAAAAGTTTTTTTTTTTTAATAATGTGAGATCCTGGTTTTTGAGTTTTGTAGTATTTCCCACGTGGTTTGGATTTTGTTGATGAACTCTCTGAGTACCTCTATATCTTCAAGATTTCTACTTACTTTTTCTTCCAGAAGATTTAGTGTTTCTATTTTAATATTTAGATCTTCGACCCATTATGACTTCAAGTTAGCCCATGGCAATAAACATGGATCTAGTTTTAGTCTTTGATATGTGAAAAGCCAATTTTCCCAGCATCATTTATTAAGGAGGCTTTCTTCTAGTGAACATGTTTGGCCCCTTTTCAAAGATAGGTGGCTGTGTGTGTTTGGAATTGCACCTTCATCTTCTAATCTGTTCCATTGATACTCAAGTATATTTTTGACCAGTACCATGCTGATTTTATCATAGTAGCTTTGTAGTATCATTTCAAGTCAATAATTGTGATTCCCCTTGACCTGCCTTTGTTGTCCAGGATTGCTTTTCTATTCTAGGACTCTTCTGCTTCCAAGTGAATTTTATCAATGTTTTTCTCTAGTTCTATGAGGTATGCTAATGGTATTTTGATTGGGATTGCCTTAAATCTGTACAACAATTTTGGAAGTATGGCCATTTTCACTATTTTGGTTGTTCATATTCATGAGCAAGGGATATCTTCCCACTTTTGATATCCTCTTTGATCTCTTTTTTCAGGACTGTAATTTTCAATGCATATACATATATATATTTTTTTTTCTTTTTTTTTGTGTGTGTGTTACCAGAGGTCGAACTTGGGTCCTTGCACTTTCCAGGTAGGCACTTATGTCATCAAGTTATTTTCCAGACCCCTCAATGTATGTATCTTTTATTTCCTTTGTTAGATTGATACCTAAGGATTTCATTTTTTGGATGTTATTGTGAAGGGTGTGTTTTCCTAATTTTTCTCCTTGTGGGTTTGTTGATTGTGTACAGAAGTGCTTTTTTTTGGGTAACAGGAATTGAACTCAGGACCTTGTGCTTGCCCTACAGGTGCTTGAGCCACTGAGTTATATCCCTAATCCCAGGAATGCTTTTGATATTTGAGTGTTGGGTTTGCATCCAGCTATGCTAATGAATTTGGTTATTAAATCTGGAAGTCTTTTGGTGGAATTCTTTTGGGTCTTCCATGGAGAATATTATGTTATCTGCAAATAACAACACTTTAACTTCTTCCTTTCATATCCTTATTCTTTTTATTTCTTTCTGTTGTCTAATTGCTCTGCCTAATGTTTTCAGAACTATATTGAATAGGAGTGGTGACAGTGGACATTCTTGTCTTGTTCCTGATTTTAGAGTGAAAGCTTTCAGTTTTTGACCATTAGTATGATGTTAACGTGTAATTTTGTCATAGATGGCTTTTTAATATATTGAGATAAAGACTGTGTATTCCAATTTTATGTAGTTTTTTTTTTAAAAAAATCATGAATGGATATTGGATTTTGTCAAACATTTTTCTCATCTATTGAGGTGACCATGTAATTTTTTTTTTTGGGGGGTTGGCTCAGCCTGCCCTGATGGTGGGGCTGGCATGGCATGTGGTGCTAGGGATCGAACTGCAGTCCCCTCTTCCTGCCTAAGCTTGTCTAAGCAGGTGCTTTAGACTGCTGAGCTATCTCATCGGCCTTGATCATGTGATTTTTGTATTTGGCCCTGTTAATAGGATATGTTACATTTACTGATTTACATATGCTGAATCATCCTTGCATCCCTGGGATTAATCCTACTTGGTCATGGTGTATAACCTTCTTGGTGATTTTCTGAATTCTGTTTGCTAGTATTTTTTTTTTTTTT
>NW_004524646.1:3571741-3579397 GCF_000260255.1 Octodon degus
ATTAATTTCTGCTCCTGTCATTATAATATCCTTCCTTGTATGAGCTTCAGGTTTGATTTATTCTTCTTTTCGAACAAATCTTCTGTTTGAGGTTCAACATTATGTTGTTTATTTGAGTTTATTCTGTTTTCCTGATGTGAAAACATTGTTGTGAAAACATTGCTTTCCATTGTTATAAATTTCCCCTATAGGACTGCTTTCATTGCCTCCAATACGTTCCATTATGTTGTATTGGTGTTATTGTTTAATTATAGATACTATTTAATTTCTGCTGTGGCCCATTGGTTGTTTAGGTGTTGTTCAATTTCTATATATTTATATAGTATTTATGGTTTCTTTCATTATTTTTGTTATCATTTTTATTTGTTTTTTTTTGAGAACGGGTCTGGCTATAAAGTTCAGGCTGGCATTGAATTTACTTTGTAGCCCAAGTTGGCCTCAAACTCATGGCAATCCTCCTGCCTCAGCCTCCTGAATACTGGGATTACAGGTATGTACCACTATAGCCAAATTTCATGGTTTCTTTTGCCATTGATTTCCATTGTCATTGCTCTATGATTAGGTGATATATGCAAGGAGTGATTTCAATTCCTTTACATTGAGAATAATGTGTATTCTGACATGAAGTGAACACTCTGTAGACATCTATTAAGTCCATTGATTCAGGTTTGGTTTAATTATTTTATTTTATTTTTTTTTTGCAGAACCAGGGATTGAACTCAGGCTCTTGCTCTTGTTCTACTGAGCCATCTCCCTGGCCCCATTTGGTTTAATTCTGATATTCCTTCGTTTATTTATTTGTCTAGTTGATCTATCTGCTTTTTATTTATTTTTATTTTTATTCTTTTGTATTTTAGGGAAGGTCTACAGGGTGTTCAGGGTCTCACTACTAGATTGGACTCACAGTGATCCACCTGTTTACAGCTTCCCGAGAGCTCGGATTACAGGCACATGCCGCCATGCCCAGTCTCAATTGCCAGCTCAGCGTACCCCGGGGGCGGGGCTGGTGTGGCAGGCCTGGGGATCAAACCCCTGGCCCTGGTGCCTGCTTGCAGGTGCTTTAATCCATTGAGCTATTTGGCCAGCCCTGATCTATCTATTTGTAAGAGTGGGATATTAATGTTTCCCATTATAACTGTGTTACTGCTCACTTGTTTTTTAAAAATTATTTATTTATTTATTTGGTATAGGGTCTTGCTATGCCACTCAGACTTGTAGTGATCCTCCTGTCTCAGCCTTCCCAGCACTGGGATTACAAGTGTGTGCCACCACACCCAGTTTCAGTGGCCAGTTTGAGACAGGGCTGTCATGGCATGTAGTACTGGGCTTCTCGTGTTTTTTCTTTTCAGAACCGGGGATTGAACTCAGGCTCTTGCACTTGCCATGGAAGTGCTTATTCCACTGAGCCATCTCCCTAGCCCTGGGATATAGTACTGGGGATCAAATCTGGGTGTCTGCACTTGCCAGGCAGGCTATGAGACCACCATGCTATCTCCCTGGCTCTCACTTGATATTTTATATTTGTTAAAATTTGTTGTATGTAGTTGGATGCTCCTACATTGGGTGCAGATCTATTTATGACTGTCATCTCTTTCTCTTGCAATTTTCCCTTAAGAAGTATGTAGTGACCTTCTTTACCTCTTTTAACCATTCTTGGTTTGAAGTTGACAATGTTAACAACCAGAATAGCTACCCCTGACTTTATCTGGGTTCCTGTTGCATGGAGTACTTTGTTCCATCCTTTGACAATTAGTCCATGACTTTCCATTTGAATTAAATGTGTTTCTTGAATGTAGAATATTGTTTGGATTTTACTTCTTCTTCTTCTTTTTTTTTTTTAGTGGTTTCATTTTTTTTTCCCCAGAACCAGGGATTGAACTCAGGCCCTTGTGCTTGCTAGGCAAGCGCTTATTTCACTGAGCCATCTCCCCAGCCCAGATTTTACTTCTTGGTCCATTCTGCCAGTCTGTTTCTTTCGATTGGTGAATTAAGGTCATTTATGTTGATGGTTATAACTGATATATACTGGCTTATTTTTTTTCTTGTTATTTTCCTGTTATTCCCCTTTGTTTACTTTCTTTCTTTTTTAAAAAAGTTTTTTTCTTTGGTGGTGGTGGGGCTCAGTCCACCCTGAGGGCAGGGCTGGCATGGTATGTGGTGCCAGGGATTGAACCGCAGAACCCTGTGCCTGCCTAAGTTTGCCTAAGCAGGTGCTTTAGACCACTGAACTATCTCACTAGCCCTCTCTATCTACTTTAAATATTCTCCTCTGTTTAATTTCTTAAGCCACCCTGACAGGTGGCTTCTTTCTATTGGTGTTCTTGTGCTTATGGTCCTCATTTTCTCACTTTAATATGTCCTTTAAAGCATTCTTTTGGTGGTCATAAATTTCTTCATTTGTTCTTTGTCTTGGAAGTATCATTTCTCCATTGATTTTGAAAGATATTTTTGTGGAATATATCAATCTAGGTTGAAGATTGTTTTCTTTTAGGACTTGAAATACCTCACTTCAAACTCTCTTTGATTTTAGGGTTTGTGTTGAGAAGTCTGCTGTGATTTTGATTAGCTTTCCTTTATAGATGATGTGTTTCTTTTCTCTGCTTTTTTTTTTGGCTGGCTTAGCCAGTCCTAATTGTGAAGCTGGTGTGACATGTGGTGCCAGGGATAGAACTTGCAGTCCCCTGCATCTGCCTAAGCTTGCATAACCAGGCACTTTAGACTGATGAGTTATCTCACAAGCTCTCTTTATCTACTTTTAATATTTTGTTCTTGTGTTGAATTTCTGAAATCTTGATTAGTATATGCCTTTGTATAGATTTACTTTGTTCATGGGTAGTCAGAGTTCTATATGCTTCATTTATTTGTATGTGAAATTCTTAATCCATATTTTGGAAATTTTCTGCCTTCTATTTCTTTTTTTCTTTTCTCTCTGTGTTTAGGGAAGGGTCTACAGGGTGTTCAGGATCTTACTAGTAGGTCATACTCGTAGTGATTCTCCTGTTTACAGCCTCCCAAGTGCTGGGATTACAGGCACACACCACCATGCCCAGTCTCAATCGCTATCTCAGTGCCCTCCGAGGGTGGTACTGGCATAGAAGGCCCAGGGATTGAACCCCCAGCCCCTGCCCCTGCTTGCAGGTGCTTTAATTCACTGAGCTATTTGGCTGGCCCTTCTTTTTATTTCTGTGAAGAGTTTATCTTTAATGTCCTTTGCACTGTCTCTAGCTTTCTTGCTAACTCCAATAAATCTTATGTTGTTTTTCTTTGCTTCATCTTGTAGCTGTTGGATTGTTTTTTTATGGTTTGTTGGTATTTTTAAAATATCTTTCTTTTCATGGGTGCTAGCCTTGAAAGGTACATGTCTTCTGTACCTCACCTTCATTCAATCTGTTGTGCATACCTTAAATGGATATTTTAATCTTGACTTCTTGTTGGATCTGTTGCATGAATTCCATTTCTTTCCTATGTTGGGCATTCATGGTTTCAGTTGTTTTCTTAAGCTTCTTTATTTTATCTGTGTTTGTTTTAATGTCTTTCATTTTGATTGTGATTTATTTTTGCACCTTAGAGATTATATTTTCTATAGCCTCTTCCATTTGTTTTCTAACTTCTGTTGCTATCTTTTCAGAAAGTTCCAGTGGTTGGCTTCAGATTTCCTCTATCTCATTCTGAGTGGACTTGTCCTGAGTAGGCTGGAGCCTGGGTTGGATTTTACTTCTGTGCATTGGCATTTTCTTTTTATTTTGTTTTCTGTGTTAATTTTTATAGATTTCTTTTTTCCTACTTTTCTTTCATTTTTTCCTTCTTTTCCTTTTCTGCTATTCAGCTCAGGGTGGGCTTGAGCTCACTTTGTAGCCCAGGCTGATATTGAACTTGCAATGATCCTCTTACCTCAGCCTCGTGAGTGCTGGTATTACAGGCATGCACCATCATGCCCAGTGATGCTTGCAGATTTCTTATGGTAGGTAGCTTTATTGGTAGTATCAAGGCTTCCCTAGGAGTGTCTGTTCCTCAGGAATGTCTACTAGATGTAGGTGGTTCTTGGTCTTTGTGTCTACCCCAAGAACTTGCCTTCCCAACCCAATAAAGATGAGAAATTGCTCACTAACTAGCTCAGCATCCAGTCTTTTGGTACTGGACTACATCGATGATTATAACCCCATAGAATCACAGTTTTGGCATATAGGCGAGAAAAACTGATCACAATGGGTATGACATCCTGAATGAAGTAGTACAGTTAGCAATAACAATAGTCTCAAGCATAGCCTGGCTACTGACAAACTGTGATAACTATTAGCCTGATACCTCACCCATAGGAACAAACCCTGCAGTTATATAACAAAATCTAACATATATTAGGTTCTAGTATGCAATGATTTTACCCTTTATGGAATCATTTTATCCTGTTGTGGGGGTAAAGATGGTGGTGGTGGTTAAGAGAGATGGGGGCAAGACAGAGATGAAAGAGGTCAAATGGAGTGGAAACAAGTCTGGAGGGCAAAGGATGATCACCCAAGTTTTGGGAAACTGTAGGAAACAAGAGAGAACGAATGGAAGAGAAAGCAAGGAAGTACTGAAGTGAACTAGAAATGGAACAGACAATGTTTACTCATGTGAAAATATCATAAAATCAAGGGAGATAGCTGATAAAAGAGAGAAAGAAGAGTACAAGAAGACAAAAAGGTAAGAAATCTAAGTCATGAAAGAGAAAACAAAAACAAGAAAAAACCTCACACAAAAATAAGACAAAACAAAACAAAACAAAACAAAATAAATAACTAACAACAGAAAAAGGAAAACCAATCAGGTAAACAGAGAAAAGGCAAGAAATAAAATTCCTCTGGTGTCTAAAGTCCTGTGGTAGGTCAAAGTCGGATCCCAGAAATGGGTTATGTACTGCAGCCAATTTTGCAGTGGTATTTGTGCTGGGTGTGGGGCTGGTCTTGGTCTTTGGGTGCAGGGGTTGGGACTGGTCACCTGGCAGCCTCACTACTTGCTTCTGTTCTTGGTGTCTATGCATCAAAGCACAACAGTGGTTCATCTAACTTACCAGGTGATGATTTATATTCTCTTTCCTGTTTCAGACTTTTCCATGCTGTTGGCTCCACCTGTCCATCATGTGTGCCTCTGGGGGCACCTTGCTGGGTCTCTGAGGGTTGCTTCTCCAGTGTCTTGTTCTTAAATCCTGCCTGACACATTCTCTCACATGGAGAAAGCAAGAGAGAGATTGAGAGCCCGAAAGAATTACATGCACAGGGGCTGGTGAGATGGCTCAGTGGTCTAAAGCACCTACTGAGAACAAGCTTGGCAAAGCACAGGGACCGCGCGGTTCAATCCCCCAGCACCACATGCCAGCCAGCCCTGCCCCCTGGTGGGCTGAGCTGGCACCACACACACACACATATATACACATAAATAAATAAATAAAAATTTAAAAAAAATTAAAAAAAAAAAGAATTACATGCACAGTGTATCTTCCATTCAGAAATACATAAGACAGACTGCGTGGAAACTGGACATATTGTCTATGAAATGTTAGCAATAATTTCTGTAAGGAGAGTTTGGTTAAATAATGTAGCACACATTGAAGACCTTCTTATTACAGATGGCAAGAATAAGTCAAATATCAACGCCTAACCTCAGAAGTTTTTATTTGATCAATTAATCAAAATACATAGATTGAAATTCCAAATTTATAATCATTTCAAAAAGTATTGAATCTTGAATGTTTTCTGGGCACCAAAAAGTTCCCTACTCAGTTTTCTGCTGCATTTCCTATCTAAGCCAGAAGATGGGGATCTTTCTCATTGAAATGGTCCTTTCTCATCTACCAATTCCTTCCTCCAGCTTCAGATGGCATGTCCAGCTTGAGATTTTGTTTGTTTTTTGATATGGGGTCTTGCTATGTAGCCCAGGCTGGTCTTGAACTCACTAGGTATCACAGGCTGGCCTCAAACTTTTAATCTTGTCTCAACTTTCCAAATGCTGGGATTACAGGTAGGCACCACTATGCCAGATTTGATTCTTGATTTTTAAGACATTAAATAATGTAACAAATACCAAAATAATATTAACTTACTTGATAAACTACATGCAAAAATTTTCACAGAGAGCTGCATCTTTAAAAAGCATTCAAAATTGATATATTTTCAGTTTTCTAAGTGAGATAAAGAATAGAGTTTATGGCTTATTTGAAAAATATTTTTTGGACCAGGATTCGATCCCCCATCCCTCATGCTATGCTGGCCCTGCCCCTGGGGTGCACTGAGCCGGTGGCTGAGTCTGGGCATGGTGATGCATGCCTGTAACCCCAGTACTGGGGAGACTGAAAACAGGAGAATCACTGTAAGTCTGAGCTGCATAGCGAGACCCTGTACCAAATGCATAAATGAAAAAATTTTTTTTTTCATTTTGATACAGGGTCTTGCTATTTTGTTAAGTTGTCCAGGTTGTGCTTGAATTTGTAATCTTCCTGCCTCAGCCTTCCAGAGTGCTGGGACTACAGCTACCATATCCAATTAAATTTAACATTTTAATAAGTGACATGCTTCTGATTTCTTCATGCTTAACCTCTTAGGTCTTTTACCAGAAGAGACTTATCTTCTGAGTGGACTGACAAATTACCCAATTGAGGGTCAAATTTAGTATGCTGATGTATGAAGATGGGCTTCATAGTTTAATGTCTGGGAAATTTTACATTAAAATCAGAACTTCTGACTTCCCTTTAGGTATTGAGAAACCTGGCCACATTGCTGGCAGAGCATAACATGGTGAGAAAGGTAGAGTAGACATGAGCTTGGGCACGTGTGCGCTCACTCTACTTTGCCACCCCTGAGCTCCAGCTTGTCGTGCTTCCCTATTTTCCTTCTTCACTGATGCTTGGTTGCTGTAGGCCCTTATGTTTCTGACTTTTCTAAAGAGGAGCTATTGCCTTGCTGCTAAGATTGGCAAGCTGGGTGAGGCAATCTTAAGGTTTTAAAATTAGAGCATGTTTTTGATCTGTAACGAACGCATTCTGCGTGGGGAACTGGTTCATGTTCACACAGGGCATCTTTGTCCTTTGTATTTCCCTTTCTTCTCCTCTTCTGCCTTTTCCCTTTTCCCACCAAATCCCCTTCTCAGCTGCAAAAGGTCTTCCTTCCTGTTTCCTATCATTGACATTTATTTTGCTTATTTGTTTATTTACTTAACTTAGGGCCTCACTATTTAGCCCAGGCTGGCCTCAGACTCGAAACAATCCTTCTGCCTTAGCCTCTCAAGTACTAGGTTTATGCACATGCGTTACCGTACCTGGCTGTTCTGTATTTATACTTTGGGTTTGTCATGGAAGAGAAGCCGACCATTAACCTCCTATGTCTCATTTATTTTGCTTATCATTATGGTCTCCAGGTGCATCCGCTTTCTTACAAATGACTCACATTTATCTTTCTTCATTCGTCTGTTGATGGACAGATAGGGTGTTTCCAAGATGTGAGTTGTGCTGCTATAAATGAGAATGAATGTATCCCTGTTATAATGCACCTTTAACTCTTTCAGGAAGATATCCAAAAAAGGGGTAGCTGGGTTGAACATAACTTTTAGTGTTTGAGGAATCACTGATTTCCACACTATCTGTACTCGCTTACTTTCCTACCCACAATATAGGAGGGTTGCTTT
>NW_004524646.1:3579497-3581521 GCF_000260255.1 Octodon degus
TTATTTTGTGTGTGTGTGGCCAGCTCAGTCCACCAGGGGGCGGGGCTGGCTGGCATGTGGTGCTGGGGGATTGAACCGCCGTCCCTGTGTTTTGCTTAGTTTAGCTTGTTCTAAGTAGGTGCTTTAGACCACTGAGCCATCTCACCAGCCCTTTTTTTTTTTTTAAATATTTATTTATTTATCCATTTCTTGTTCTTGAGTTCATAGCGGTAGCTGTTCTTTCTGGAATAAGGAGGAATCTCCGAGCTATTTCATTTTATTTCTCTAATGGCCCAAGATGCTGAACATTTTCCCCATGCATATTGGTTATTCGCATTTCTTCTTCTGAGAAGTGTCCATATCAATTGCCCAGTTTTTTTTTTTTTTTTTTACTGGATCTTTGATTTCTGCGGTGAGGTCTAAGTTTTTGAGTTCTTTATATATTCTAGATATTAGTCTTCTGTCCAAGGAATACTGGGCCACATTTTTTACCCCATTCTGTAGGTTAATTTTCTATGCTGTTGGTTGTTTCCTTCGCTGTGCAGAAGCCTTTAAATTTGTTGATTCTTTTTGTTTTTTCTTGTTCAGTTGGGGTTCTGTTCAGAAAGTCCTTTCTGTGCCTATGTTTTTAAGAATTTTACCTCATTTGCCTGTCACCAGATTCAGTGTTTCTGTTTTAATGATGTTATTTGATCCACTTTGATTTTATTTTAGTGCACAGTGAGTGACATGAGTCCAGATTCACTCTTCTGTATGTGGGTAACCAGTTCTCCCAGAATCATTTGCTAAAGAAGCTCTTTCCTCCAAGCTATGGTTTTGGTCCCTTTGTTAAAGAGTAAATGGATAAATGTGCCCAGGGCTCTTTCTGCATGCTTCATTTTGTTCCACTGATCTATATGTCTGTTTTTGTGCCAGTAAGATGTTTTTCTCATTGGAGCTTGGGGGTACCTCCTATTTTTCTTTTGTTGCCTAGGATTGCTTTTGCCATTCTAGGTCTCTTATGGGTCCATATGAATTTTAGGATGGTTTCCTCTAGTTCTGGAAGGAATGCGGTTGACGTTGATCAGGGATGCATTATATCTCTATATAAATTTTGGTAATAGTTATTTTGACAATATTAATTTTGCCTATCCAGGAACAGAGGACATCTTACTATTTTTTAATGTCCTTTTTCAATCTCTCTCTCTCTCTCTCTCTTTAGAGTACTGGGGTTTTAATTATAGAAGTCTTTTTCACTCCTTGATTAGGTTAATTCCAACATATTTAATTTTTTGATGCTATTTGGACAGAACTGGGGATTGAACTCAGGCCCCTGCACTTGCAAGGCAAGCGCTTATTCCACTGAGCCATCTTTCTGGCCCTTGATGCTATTTTGAATGGCATTGTTTTCCTAATTTCTTTCCCAGTGAGTTCATCTTTGGTACACAGCGATGCTATTGATTTTTGTGTGACTTTCATATCCTGTTATATTGTTGAATTTGTTTGTTAATTCTAGAAGTCTTTTGGTGGAGTTTTTGGGTCTTTATATTTATGTAAAGGATCATGTCATCTATGAGTAAGGATAAGCTGACTTCTTCCCTCCTTATTCATATCCCTTTTCTTTCTTTCTCTTGCCTGATTGCTCTGGTGAAAGTTTCGAGTTCTATGTAGAACAGGAGTCATGTGAGGGGACATTCTTGTCTTGTCCCTGATTTTACAGAAAAAGTTTTCTGTTTTTCTTCCTTTAGTATGATGCTGGCCCTGGGTTTATCATAACTGGCTTTTATTAGCTTGAGGTAAGTTCCTTCTATATTTAGTTCCATCTGTATTGTTCTCATGAATGGATGTTGGATTTTGTCAAAGGCTTTTTCTATATCTATTGAACTAATCATGTGATTTTTGCTCCTGCTCCTGTCTATGTGATAGATTGCATTTATTGATTTATGGTTTTTTTTTCTTTTTCTTCTTTTTTTTGTGCAGGGTCTCACTACATAGAGAGAACTATGAACTCATAGAGACCCTCCTGTTCTTAGCCTCTCTAGTGCTGGGATTACAGGTGCATGCCA
>NW_004524646.1:3582141-3586528 GCF_000260255.1 Octodon degus
TTTTTTCTGGGAAACAAAGTATATATTTAGAATTAGGGACTCAGTTTAGATGATCCCAATTTTGTTGACAATATCCAGTGCATCATAATTGGGAGCCCATCGAACACATGCCTTCTTTTCTCCATCAGGCCTGATTAGGGTATTGACCTTGGCAACATCGATGTCATAGAGCTTCTTTACAGCTTGTTTGATTTGGTGCTTATTGGCTTTGACAGTCACAATGAACACGAGTGTGTTGTTGTCCTCCATCTTATTCATGGCTGACCCTGTAGCCAGCAGGAGCTTGATGACGGCGTAGTGGTCAAGCTTGTTTCTGCTGGGGGCGCTCTTCCGAGGGTATTTGGGCTGCCTCTGGAGCCTCAGTGTCTTGGGATGGCAGAAGGTGGGTGACATTTGTATCTTTTTCTTTTTGTGGCTGTGGATACCTTTTAGCACGGCCTTCTTGGCCTTCAAAGCTTTTGCTTTGGTTTCAGCTTTGGGAGGGGCAGGGGCTTCCTTTTTTGCCTTCAGTGCCATCTTGGTAAAAAGGCTCTCTCAACCTGATGATTTTATGATACTGAATTTTCCCAGTTAAAAACATGCGTTTTTCCTTTATGGCTCTCAAAAAGATCTTGTAGTTTCTTTTCTATAGGCCCTAGTCTTTTTTGTTGTGTGAGTGGTGGTATTGGAGGTTAAGCCTAGTGCCTTGGACTTGCTAGGCAAGGGCTGCACCACTGAGCTACACTCTGGGCCCTTGTTCTCAGATCTGTTAAACTGATTTCCAGTCAGGCATGGTGGCATACACCTGTAATCCAGCACTCAGGAGGCTGAGGCAGGAGGATCCTTGTGAGCCTGGGCTATACAGTGAGCTCAAGACCAGCCTGAACTGCATAGTGAGATCCTGTCTCAGAAAGACAAAAAAATAAGAATTGATTTCCAATTGTATTATGTTCAGCACAGTCACCCAGAGCAACTTGAAGCCCTGAAACTCCTTCGTGGTGCACAGGGGTACCATTTTATCTCTAGTGCCTCCTTTGTAGTGTAGTTTTTCTCCATTTAGATATGGTCAGGTACATAAACCCTTACCTTTGTATTACGGTAGCCTACTGTTGTCATCACAGTAGTATGCTGGGCAGGCTAATAGCTGAGGAGCAGCAGGCTACCCCACGTGGGCTGAGGCCTGGGGTGTAGCAGGCCGTCACATCTAAGTCGGCCTAAGCACCCTCCATGATGTTTGCACAGCGGTGACATCATCTAAAGCCCACTGTTAAGTAATCTATAACTCTATTGGAAAGATGTTGTTGCTGTTACACAGGAGAAAAATTTCCATTCTGTTTTCCAGGAAATTATTATTCAAATAAAAGATACTGATACATGTGCTTTTAATTTATAAGTTACCTTATGAAGTTTACTATTATTATTAATTATTATTTCTTTGCAGTGCTAGGTAATGAACCCAGGGGCCACTCTACCACTCAGCCTTTCACTACCCCTAGCCATATACTTTTTAAAAATTTTGGGACAGGGTCGTGCTGAGGTGCCCTGGTTAATCTCACACCTGGGATCCTCTTGTTTCAGGCTCCCAAGTAGCTGGGACTATCGTGTGTACCATGCTTGGAGTTTATAAATTTTTTTTTTTTTTTTGCAACAATGTTTTGCTGTGTAGCCCTGGCTGGTTTAGCACACATAGCGATCCTCCTGACTCAGCCTCCTAGGTGCAGGGATTACAGGTGTGCCTCATCAAGCCCAGCTGGAGCTTAATTCTAATGTATTTTGTAGTGTAGAATATTTTGGACTCTTTGGATATAAAATAATATCATCCACAAAGTGATGACTTTATCTTTTTGCTTTTTTCCCATGTTATAGCAATTAACCTGTTTCCTTGTTCTTGTTATAATTTCCAAAGTGATATTAAGCATTATGATAGAAGCAGGTGGCCCTGCCTGGTTCTCACTGGGTTTTATTATTATTACAGACATGGTATGTGCCAGGAATCAAGTGGTGCTCTTGGGCCCAGGAATTCCCTGTAAAGCCTGGCCCATGTGCGTCTGCACACTGTGAGGAGTGTCACAGGGGAGACTTTGAGTGCTGATGGCGCTCTTTTTGCTGTAGCGCTTTGCCATCTAAAGATGTTATCTGCAGGCTGTACCTGTCGCTCAGTGGTGCAGGACTTGCCAAACATGCATGTGTGACTCCTGGGGTTCCGACCCCTGCACTGTAAAAGAAAAAAATGCCATTTGCTATTTAATTTTGTCTTTGGTGCCAGGGTCTTAGCCTGTAGTCCAGGCTGGCCTTGAGCTTACTAGACAGCCCATGTGTCACCATGGTGGGCTCTGCTATTGATTTTTAAAACCAACGTTCTTAGTTTTATTTGCTTATTTATTTTTAATTTATTTGGTCCAGGGTCTCACTACACAGTTCAGACTCATAGTGATCCTCCTGTCTCAGCCGCCCCAGTGCTGGGATTATAGGTGTGAGCCACCATGCTCGGTTTTGGTGACTGGCTTGGTGTGCCTGGGGGTGGGGCCAGCATGGCATGTGGTAGGGGGGATCAACTCTGGTCCTTGCATTTGCCAGGCAGGCATGTAGATCACTGAGCTGTCTCCGCAACCAACATTCTTAGTTTTAAGTGAAATAGCTACTAAATTTTATCAAATGCTTAAGGATTAAATAATATAATTTATCTCTTTTAACTTGCTGATGTATAGTAATGAAATATGCTGCTATGTTTCTTGATATCTTGGCCTTTCTGGAATGTCCTACTTGATCATGCTGTCCACTACTGTTCATCTGTTGTACAGGAGGAGGCTAGGGCATGGCAACGTGGGCACAAGCTCCAACTGAGATGAGCATTACCATGGGCACAGGACCACAGCACCCCAGCTTGGCACGCGCTCGAGCTGAGCTGTGCCCCTGGTACTGATCTTCTGACGGATGAGCACAATGCACCTGGCACCTGATGGCGGTCTTCCCCACGTGATTGAGTGGGCCCACCAGGATCAACCAGCAGAGGAGACAACGAGAGGACCACAGTAGCCGCCTGTGGGGCCGGCACTCATGCTCTTGCAATGCTCAGCTCTGCTCGCAGGCTCCATCTTCTCTTTCTCCTTGATAGCACCCTTGTCCCTGAGGTATTTCATTTGTATGTTTTCCATCCCTTCAGAAAGAAGCCCAAGACGTTCCCTCCTGGGTGTTTTCATCTCGCTTCCTGGCCCATGATGCCAGCTGAGGTTCTCAACACAATGAAACCAAACTGACAAGATGCGAGCAGATTATTCTGCCATTTTTCCAGGTCTCTCAGCTGTATATCACGCCTGGGGCTAACCACTCCACACTTGTCTAACCTGCCCATGAGGTTCACAACAGTTTTTCTGGCCCTGTGATCATCAATGATTTCATGTTTGCCAGTGTAAACATGTTCCATCATCCCAGTTAGAAACGAGAGGGTGGCTTTGGAGCCTGGCCCAAGGAGGGCCTGGCCTTTGCCTTTCTTTCTTTTCAGCATTGTTGCTGCTCTTGAGCCCATCAGCTGGACATTCATGTGCACCCTTATGGCTCAACCACAAGAGGGAGGTCCGGGCAGCGTGGGCTGAGGTGGGCTGCCCGCGCTATAGCCTCTGCAGTGCTGCGACCTGCATCCCTAGAACCCCCCTCCCTGGGTAGAGAGCATGGGGCTTCAGGGGATGGGTCTCCTTCAAACCTGCCCAGATCCTGAAAGACAGCATCCCTGGCATGGGAAGTTCCCAACATCCTTGCAGAGACCTGAAATTGAGCCTCAGACTGTTGATTTTTTTGTGGAACCAGGGATTGAACTCAGGCCCTTGCACTTGACAGGCAAGCGCTTATTTTACTGAGCCATCTCCCCAGCCCCAGACTGTTGATTTTTGACAGTTGTAAAAAAAACAAAAAAACCCAAAAAAACCCCCAACATTTTGGATATAAATCGTTCATCTGATAGCTGCTTTGCAAAAACTGTGTCAGTACATACTGGCAGAAGCAAAGACGGCAACGATGGAGTTAGTTAAGAGATAATTTAATCATGGTCTAGAACATAAAGTTAGACAAAAAGGAGGCTGTGAGATAAAGACTGTCTCTGAGCTGGGACGACAGTCCCAGAAGGATGCTCCTCCTGCGCGGTCCACTCCTTCTCGTTCATCTCCTACTACACCTCACAGCACTGTCCTCACTCACAGCCCTCCGTGTGTGTCGGGCTTGCTCTTCTCCTCCAGAGAACATGGCTCTGAACGGATTGGCTGCCTCCTGGCTAACTGGAAACCTCACACAGACACAGTGTGTTCCTCCGACACCTTGTGATGGGCTCCCATTTCCCTCTGCTTAGGCACTTTAGTCTGGTTTTGAAGTTTTCTTAAGAAACAGAAGTGGGCTCCTTAATTCCCACAATCCTGTG
>NW_004524646.1:3587658-3589233 GCF_000260255.1 Octodon degus
ATTAAAAAGAGAGATTGAAAAAGACAAATGATGGTTTTTCTAGAATAAAGAAGAAACAAAAATATAAAACCTCACTTGGCCTTGATGGGTATTTTGGGCTAACCTTTAATTTTTGTAGCTTTGATCTATCTCCTATTTTTATTTTTAAAGAGAATAAAAAATATTTAAAAAAACAGAAACAAAACCCCCCACAAAACTTTAGAAATGATCCAGAATTTCACTCAACAAAATGACAGGAGTTCAAAGATGATTGTTATACTGCATATTGTTGTCTTCAAGTTAGTTGGTCAGATTACCAGACATAAGAATGCAAAATTGGTCAAAAAAATCTATCCTCAATTTCAACGGTTTACATATTACCTGGATTATATCAACTTAATGTGTTTTTATGGCTAGATGGGACGAGGAGACATATTTCATGTACATCCCATGAAGAATACTGAGCCCATTTCTTTCCCCTAACTTATAAAGTCTTTTTGCTCCACTGTAGATAATCTATCTTTTCTAACAGTTTGAAATATAGTAAATTAATGTTAACTTTAGCTTCAGCTCCCCTTAGAAGTAATAACATCCAGGGAATTGGAAGAAAAGTGGACATTCTCCATATACTTTATTTTTATTTATTTTTTGGTTCCGAGATTGAGCTGAGCCTCATGCGTGCTAAGCACACACTCCTCTGAACTGTATCACCAGCCCTTTCATATACTGTAAAGTTGCTATTCCCCTACTCATAGATATTTATACTGTAAAAATAACATTGTAGCTTAGACATATATGTTTAATCTAAATTTAGCACGATAAGAAGTTCTACCAACTTACCTTTATACTCAAATTGAGACCTGAGGGATTATACACAGAAGTATGAAGAATTGGTTCTAAATAATTTTTTATTTTTTTCATATTTTCTGGTACAGTGTGTTCTAAAAAAGACAAAAAAATATATCTGGAGCACACATAAGGTGTTTCCTCATTTGCATAAAGTTCGTTATACATATGAAGGTACAATGAATTACTGTACTCTATGACATGACTCATACATAGTCTCAGTTCTGCCTGGCTTGGTAGAAGATATCCTCAGGGCAATCAAGGCCCAATACCCAACATTCCTTCAGCGACATCCCAAGAAGGGCAAGGCTTCTGTTTATTTCTTTCCTCAGCCCTGCCCTTCACCAGTCCTGACCTGAACAGCCTGTGATTCCAGCAGTGAGATTATCTCTCGACCTCCTGATGCTGAGTAACTGATTTTTAAAAAGGTAGAAGTTTCACAATGGGATTGCTTCAGTCTTTTTTGAAATAAGGGATCAGTGAATCTTGCCTTTCTTGCTATTTTTTTCTAGGTAGTATAGGGTTAGAATTTTTGAATTCTAGTGGTACAACTGTATATGGGACCTCAAGGAGAAAAGTAAGTTCTGCTTACAGCATTAGCCAATTTCCACAGTGTAAATACTTTCTCGATGGCTAAGTTCAAATTCCCAGTGGTCTGACAACCAGCTTGCGAGATATTTTAATATTTAACAGTTAGTATTGCAAAGCTGGTAAGAGCGGCTTCCAACATGATAAAGATGGAGATATTAG
>NW_004524646.1:3590408-3592132 GCF_000260255.1 Octodon degus
GGCCCTTGGGTTTAAACCCCAGGAAAAGAACAACGAAGTGAGATCCCAGACCTGCATTTAGCACAACTTCAATCAATCATTACTAATTTACAAAACGACTTTCTTTCTTTTTTTTTTTTTTTTTGCAATTAAAGTTCTTAAAATACTTTTTGTTGTAGGATCCAGGATCCTGGAAGTTATGAGGATTTAAGTGGAGACAACAGAATTAAACAGCAACATGGCAATAACAGGAAGCTTTTTCCAACCAGCTTATACTGTGTAAACCACTGATCTTTGTAAACAAAGGCTAATAATATTACTTGTGAGATAAAATAATTATAAAAGACAGCAAACCATACTTAGTTGCCAGTTTTTCCTCATATTCACTTCAGTCATAGTAACCAGATATGGAGACTTCACTGGAACAAACTTGTTGTCACTGAAAATTTCCAAAGAAATTGGATATTGTGCAACTGGAAACTTAAAACGAGGAACCTAAGATACAAATTCCAAGAGTGTTTATCAGTTCAGAGAATTCAATGGTAATGTCACTTCCTGGTCAGGAATGAATAGACATATTCTTAATACTTTGGCTATTTTAAGTGAAAACTGTGTTTTAGGCTTTCCGCATCTGAGTCCTGAGAAAGCCTGCTTACAGCAAAAGCCATGGGAACCCCCAAGGCATTATACAAACACTGTGGTGATGAAATTCTTAGTTTTTGACTGACCTTTTCACTGGCATTTACTCTCATGTCATTTATATTTTTTCTCTGTCTTTGCGAAACCATATCCCCTGAGGCCCAGAGTGAATTGTGCCTCACCCCCGCCAGCCATTATCTTTTAGGCTTGGTCGCCAACGCAGGCTCTGGATTCAGTATTCAAATTCAGCTTCAGTGCTTATTTTCTTTTTGAGACAGTCTTACTATGCAGCCTAGCACTCATGGTGACCCTCTTGTCTCAACCTCCCAAGTGCTACGTGTGTTCCTTTGTGAAATGCAAAGTGGTACAGGTATTTCTATTAAGTTTTACAGGTAAATTTAATGAACTCATCCAGGCACACTTAAATCCAGATCCTTTTAGCTCCGTGTTATAGTTAGTCCTGTGTCAGACATTATTCCCATGTCTGAGTTTTCATGTTTAACCAAAAGGCACATTTCCAACTTGCACTAATATCAAAGTACTCTGAGTTCAGATAATTGAAAACAGCTTACATTTTCTTTGCAGTCTGAGAAAGCAACAGCATGTGACAATTTCTGCTCATTTGTGCAGTTACACTGTTCTCGAGTGGAAGCATTGACACATTGTTTGTATTTACCAGTTTCCTGCAAACAGAAGTAACAGATTGATTTGCTTTTTTGTGTTGCAAGATTTCTGAGAAATGAGTAGATGTTCAGCATATTTTTTCCCTGAATAAATAATACTCCTGGTGAGTTAAAAGGAAGGAAATCCACTAATAATAAAAATAGCAGGGGCTGGAGTGCAGCTCAGTGGTAGAGTACTTCCCTAGCGTGGACAAAGTCCCAGGTTTGATACCTCGCACTGCAAAAAGTAGTTAAAATAAAATAAGAGAAAAGTACAACAGTTCTGAGTTTTTTTTGTTTTTATTTTTTTTTCTTGACAGGGTTTACTATGTGGTTCAGGCTGGCCTAGAGCTCACTTTGTAGCCCAGGGTGGCCTTGCATTTGCAGTGATCCTCCTGCCTCAGCTTCCCTAGTGCTGGGAGTACAGGCATGTGCTACCAAATC
>NW_004524646.1:3593132-3616581 GCF_000260255.1 Octodon degus
CTCTCTCTCTCTCTCTCTCTCTCTTTCTCTCTCTCCATTCCAGGCTGAATGCTCTTCATTGAGTTTTGCTGAGCTTGAAATATTTTTATTTAATTAAAAATCTATTTATTTACTTAGGTATGGGGTAGTGAACCAAGGGCCTTTACACTGAGCTACTTCCCAGATCTTTTAAAATTTTTTAAATTTTGAGATAGTATCACACTAAGTTGCTAAACAGCCCACTCTGGACTCAAACTTTTGATTCTCCTACCTCAGCCTCCTAGAGTGCAGGAATTACAAGCATGCACCACCTGGCCTGGCTTCAGCCTGGAAGGTTGCTTGTCCTTTTCCTCATTCCATGCTGCCACTTTTCTCTCTTTTATTGTTCAACCTGATTCACCTTTCAGTTTTGATGCACATGCATTTGTTTTGGGATTTTTCCTGATCCTCCTGGACTCTATCAAGTATCCCTGACACACAGTCACATTGCTAGCTTTGTTTTTAGCTCTATACTGGTTTATGTGAAATTTTAGAGTAAAAAAGATTTATTTGAAATACAGATTTCAAGACTGCACTCCATAATTTCTGATTCAGTATAGTTATGAAGTAAGATTGAAAAAACTGCTTTGCAAAAACATCTCTACCAAATTCTGGCTCAGGTTACCTAGCACCATGCTATTCAGAAACAGTGCACTAGAAGAGCGATTTCATTTGTACAGCTTTATGTTTCGTACCTATTCTTTCTTAGTAGAGAAAAACACATAAAGACAGGGCTTATTGTGTTCAGTGCTGCTTTTCAGAGAATGCATGTTAAATGCTTGCCAACACTGGAGCTGCTGAAATTAGTATTTGTCAAATGCATAAAATGTACACAGCAGGGGAGGGAACTCTTTTAGTTAGGTAAAAATTAGAAACATTTCCTACTTATTTACCAAGGAACCCCTGTGGGGAATATAGAAAACTAAGAATTAGCATGTTAAGGTGTTAATAAATTGCATTCTTTGTTTTAAAAAATAATTGCATGTGAGTGTAGTCAAGTCATGCTTTGGTAGTGGAGGTTGTTTTGTGACAACTTTTGCCTTTGGGAGTAAAGGGGATGGAAGAAGAATTCAGCATCATAGATGTTCATTTCTTGCTACTGAGCTCTTTAATCCAAGAACTGTGTTGACCTCAAAACGTCATGGGTAGATTATAGTTTGTGTCTCTGTCTTTGGAGGTGTTGCGAATTGAATCCAGGGCCTCACATGTGCTAGGTAAGTACTCTGTCACTGAGCTACACACTCGCCTTGTGGTTTATAAATTGATCTTAAAAGGCCATGGGTTTTCAGACATTATTGTGGTAGATGTTTGTAATTCTAGCTACTGAGGAGGCCGAGGCAGGAGGATCATGAGTTTGAGGCCAGCCTGGGCAACTTAGCAAGACCCTGTCTCAAAATTTAAAAAAAAGGGCTGGGGACATAGTTCAGTGGTACAGCACTTGCCTAGCATGCATAGGCTCATGGGTTCAATCCCCAGTACCACAAAACAAAACAAAACAAAACAAAACACATGCATTGAAAGTGTGGTCAGCACCTTGTGGTACTCTTGGGAGGTCCAGAATCCTTATGAGGTGAGGCCAAATGGCAGGAAGTTAGGTCATCATGCATGTACCACTGAAGAGGATTCTGGGAGTCCAGCCTCTATCCCCTCTCTTTGCTTCCTAACTTCAGTGCAGTGAGTGGCTTTGTTCTACAATGTATTCTCCACTGTGATGCCCTGCTGTGTCACAGGTGACCATAGGCTGAAACTTCTGAAATCAAGAGGCAAAACAAAAATTTCCTCCTTATAAAGTGATAATTTCAGCTGGGTGTAGTGGCACATGTCTATTATTGTAGTACTATGGAGGCTGAGGCAGGAGGATTGCAACTTCAAGGCCAGTCTGGGCAATTTAACAAATTAACAAGATCCTCTCTCAAAAACAAAGCAAAACAAAACAAAAGGGTTAGAGGAAGGGGTTGCATGGGAGGCAGGTAGCTCAGCATGAGACTGTGGGTTCAATACCCAGTATGGTCAGAGAAAAGTTGATTGTCTCAGGTATTTTGCCATAGTAATACAAAGCCGACTAAGTACAGTTTAGAAATGCGTATTGTTAGTTTGTGCAACAATTTTAAAGCACTTTCTCCATCTTAGCTGAAAATGCTATCCAAAGCCAGGGGTGCTGGCACATGCCTATAATCTTAGCATTCCTGGAGGCTGAGGCAGGACAATCACAAGTTCAAGACCAGCGTAGACAACTTAGCAAGACCCTTAAAAAAAGGGCTGGGGATCTACCTCAGTGTGAAGGCCTGAGTTCGATCTCCAGTAACAAAAAAGCAGGCAAGCAAACAAACAATGAGATCCAAGAGTAGCTGCTAAAGAAGAGGGTACAGCAGGAAGGGAAAAGGGCTGCAGTAGTGGTGAGAACGATGAGAACAACAGCTGCACCTTCGCGTCTAATCTGTACAGCTACATCTATCCGTAATTTTACTAATTTCCTAAACACAAAAGTATACCATCCTAGTTTATACATAGAAAAATTACTTACCTTTGACTTGTAAAATAGATTTCTTGGTATGGGCTTACTAGGATCTGCATGATAAAAATTATCTGTGAGTGGAATAGCAATTCCCATAATAGATGGAGGCCTGTAATTTACCTGCAAATGATTAAGCGAAGAAAATGTATACTTCATTATTACTAAGTCTGAAAATATCCTGATTTTCTAGAAAAATATTCAATGCAAATGTTTTACTTTTAGCTATAGGTATTAAGGCAAATTTCCCTTCTCCCAATACTCCTACCTTTTATTTTCTCGAATTTTAAATTTAATTTTCTTATTTCCTGGAATTTTGACAGCCTCAACCAATGATAATATTACTTGGAACTTGTGAGTAAAAATCACTTTTAATACCTAAAAGAGCTACTTATAATTCACTGTAATAATGGCTGAGCATTTTATAAAACAGACTTGATGTAGCTAAGTATTCAATTTTTGTTATTTGTTTTATGTCATAATTATAAGTAGTATATTAATTTTTATTTAATAAAGAGTCATAGATTCTCCATTACTTTTTTTTTTTGGTGGAACTGGGGATTGAACTCAAACCCTTGTGCTTGCCAGGGATGCGCTTATTCTACTGAGCCATCTCCCCAGCCCCCAAGAGTCATAGATTCTGAGAAGGCAAAAGTTAAGTGTTATATTGAAATAGGCCCAGTCACATGCATTACCTTAGGGCAAATTATTCTAAGGGTACTCTATTACAAAAGCCCAAGATACAAAGGATAAAATGGCATTAACAATGATGAACCAAGTTACCAAGAAAAGTCATTATTTTAGAAAGTTTTCATATAGCAGAAATAAATACCTTCATGGTCCCAAAATGGAATGATTCAAAAATGACTGTGAAGTATTCATACCCCTTAGAAAAGAAATATTAAAACTGAAGGCTCATCTGAATATGCAAAAGAAATATGCCCCTGGCATTCTTAAACCAATATATGTGCTTAAACTCTTACCGGCAAAGTTTTGATCATGTTAAAACCCTGACTGTCTTTGTGAACGCCACTAATCCAGTCTTCATAAGGGATATGCTGGCTAGGAACATGGTGCATAGACGTGAGGTAGCTACAGCTGCTTTTCAAAGTTGACACCAGCGTGGTCACAAAGCACTCAGTGGATGCTCCCCAGATAATCAGTGCTAGTGAAGTATAACCCTGGAAATTTCCAAATATGTCAATGTTACTTAAATTAACTTTTAAGGTTGAGCTGTATTCGCCTCAAATTCATATGTGCTCATATGGGGTATCCAGCGCCTAAGAAAGAAAGTATTTGGAGATAGGCCCTTTGGTGAGGAAATTAAGGTAAAATGAGCTAAGAACACTGGTGAATGCCTACAATCACAGCATTCTGGGAGGTGGAGTCAGAAGAATCATGAGTTTGATCCTAGCCTGGGCAACTCACAGATTTAGCTAGATTTTGTCTCAAATAGAAACAGAATGATAGATCTGACCATAAAAATCTATTTAGAATAAATCATAACAGAGAGTAAATTGTTCTACAGGAAGAAGTATTACAATCCAGCTGGCTTTGAGAAACATTTGGAAATGAACAAATACTAAGAAACCTACTTCTGGGAGCGGTAGTTCGATTCCCAGATACTCAAGGCAATCCAGACCAGTGCTGGAGGCAATCTGGAGACGCCAAAAAAAAAAAAAAAAAAAAAAAAGAAACCTACTTCTGCTTCATATATGTAGTACTTCTTAATTTACCAATGAGCACCTGTATATTTGCTTTGATGCTATGAATAAAATAACTTCTAAAGGATTACATTTTAAAGAAAAATACTTAATAATCACCTATTTTATAGATAGATTTTTGGCAGGATTTATGCACGGTAAATATATTTGATCCTTGAATAATATTAAACATTCAATGAAATTTAATACATTTTGTCTGACATTTTAAAGTATTTTTTGAACTTTAAATATGATGAGGTATTTGTAATTTAGTGAGTGTCCTAGACTAAGGTATACAGTTTTGCCTCTGCTTTGTATGACTATTACAATTGATATATTTTTATATGTGTTCTGGTCAAACACATTGAACAGGAGTTAGAGCAGGAATCTATTATAAAAGAAAACACAGGGCCAAAGGCACAAGTTAAGAAATGTACAAAGAAGTAAACAAAAATCCAAAAAGATGCACATTTTATAGTATAAGTGTCTCAATTTCAACTAAGGTAAGAGAATGAAGTTGTAGAGCCCCTTAATTAAAACTAAGATAAAACAATTTCATACTGTGTGAATCTTTTTTTTAAAATTAATTAATTAATTTATTTACATTTAGTGTGTGTGTGGCCAGCTCAGCCCACCTGGGGCGGGGCTGCCTGGCATGTGGTGCTGGGGGATCGAACCGCGGTCCCTGTGCTTTGCCAAGCTTGTTCCAAGTAGGTGCTTTAGACCACTGAGCCATCTTTCCAGCCCAATACTGTGTGAATCTTATTTGTATACTGGGTCAAACATACCAACTATAAAAATATTTTTTTCCAGAATTGGAAAAATATAGTTATAACCAGAGTTTCCAAATGTTATTTTAAAAATTTAGGGATGAGGATAATAGCATTGTGGTCATGTGAAAGTTAATAAACACATTTTCTACAGATGTCTATTGAAATGATGGTGTTGTCTATTCATTTTAAACTATATTGGAATAGAAACAAAATATTGAATAAAAGTTCAAAAAAGTAGCACAATCTTGACTATTGTTTAGTTTTGGTGGTGGGTATGTGGAAGCTCGATTTTTGTCTACATCTGAAAGTTTTTCATGATAAAAAGGCTTTAGGTCAGGTGTAGTGATGTACACCTGTAATTCCAGCGCTTTCAGGCTGAGGCAGGAGGATCTCAGAGATCAAGGGCAGCCTGGGCTACGTAGCATGACTCTGTCTCAGAAAAAAGTTGTAAGATATGTAGAAAAATATTTATTGATTTAAGGGATTAAAACATACACTGTAGTTAAAAGACTGAGCAAATTGCTAAAAGTATATGTGTAATCTAATGTAAAGAAACAGGAAGATATTGTAAGTTAATAGTTATCAGGCACTTTCTAGATTTTAGAGAGCGTTCTTTTTGCAGCACTGAAAATCAGATCCAGGGCTTCGTGTACGCTGGCCAAAAGCTCTAGCACTGGGGCTGGTCAAATAGCTCAGCGGATTAAAGCACCTGCAAGCAGGCTAGAGGCCAGGGGTTCGATCCCCTGGCCTGCTGTGCCGGTCCCCCCCACGTCCCCCATCGTGCTGAGATGAGGATTGAGACTGGGCATGGTGACGCGTGCCTGTAATCCCAGCACTTGGGAGACTGTAAACAGAAGAATTACTACGAGTCTGATCTGGTAGTGAGACCCTGAATACCTGTAGACCCTTTCCTAAAATATGGGAAAAAACCCCCAAAACTCTAGCACTGAGCTATTCTTGCAGCCCAGACATTGCTTTAGATGCCCTACTTATATTATTCGCATTAAAAAAAACCTGTATAAAGTGTGTACAATTACTACACTCTCCATTATATAGATGAGGAAACTTAGTCACTTTCCCAAGGCCGTACAGACAGTGCCAGAGTGAGACATAGTCTTCTCCAGACTTGTTACCTCTTCTGAACCCCTAACCTGCCTTTTAAAATCCACAATATATTAAAAGTGCTTAGTCATCTTCGGTATGTAGGATTAAGTGTAATTTTTATCTTTTTCTTAGCTTATGTTCTACATTTTTTACAATTAATAGACTTTTTTTGTAGCTAAGGAATAATCTTACTTGACGAAAAGATTTGCTTGCTACAGAAATCTTCATCAGGTAACTCTCAGTATCATCGAAAGAGCTCTCGACTTTCACTTCCAACAACTCGGGATTTCCAACTAACACTCTCAGCTTGGGGGCTTGCAGTGTTTTGAGACCTATGGAAACAACACCAAGAGTTACGTATTGCATAATGACTAGTATGAACACAATTTAATAATGACCGGCGCATCAGGATTTTAGAACATCTACCAAAATCTATCATGAGGGTGATGTAATGGTGCAAATACAGTTAGCAGTTTATGTAGTGGCATCTTTAATACTTAGAAAATCTTTAACCTCGCAAATATTTTCTCAGAAATATTGCTCTCTTCCATATGTCGTTCCTCAGCCAGATTCTCAAATATGTATCAAGGTCATGTGAATAGCACTGGCTATGTTGGATGCTAAGTAAGCACTGCTAGGGACAATCACCATGCTTGTGATAGCAAGAGGGAACTGCTACCTACCTCTTCCATAGCAGAAAATGCGCACCCCTGCACAAGTATACTTCAGTTTCTGGTGGTTACTGTTGCCCAGGTAACCATCAGTTTGTGTCAGCTCCTATTACAGTTCCTGTTACTTCTATTTCCCAGAAACTGTCAGTCACTCTGATGCACATCGTAAGAACCAATCTCCAGTTGACAAGTGCTCTGTCTTTGCACTTCCACTTTGCTACCCCATATAAACCTCCCTCCCTGAACCTTTGGTGCTTGACTTCTGTTCCCAGCTAGGTCCAAGGATATAAATAAAGCTATTCATTGTCTCCAAACCTTCCTGCGTGTCGCTTATTCCCCATTCTGGTTTTGTTACAACACTTTAAGTGACCATTAATGTTCCTTAAGTTTTGCTTTTTGGTTTTGGATAGGTTCCCTCCAGAGAAACAAGGAGCCAGAAAAGTTGCAGTGTCATGATGACTCACTTGTTAGCTAATCTACAGTAAACTTCGCTCATGGTAATACTAAAAGCTCTGCCCACAGGGATTCTTGCCCACATTGCTTTGTGTGGGTGTGTGAACGGGATGTACAACTCTGAAGAAAGCATGCTTCTTTAGGAATACGTATGTTTCCCCAGTGAAAGCCCCTGCTTTCTTCATTCAGGGAGATGCTGTGTTGGGAACTATCCCTAGTGTGGTCTTGTCTGGTGGCAAGTAAGCTTTTCTTTACTCTTGTATCTCTGGCATGTGCTTATTGGCTTTGCACTCACTAAGATGTGAACACACTGCACTGAGTTAAGCTACGTTTAGTTGGTGAGCTTACTGGAGAACCTAGAGAATACATTCTCAGTTTAGGAGGCTGCCAGTCAGTGTTGCCAAGAGAAAATTCTTAGGTGTTTCAAGCAAAATCTGTGTACCAGCAGGCTATTATTGTCTGCCAGTCAACAGGCCACCTGTTTGCAACCTTGCCATGCTGTGAACTTTTATTAGAGAGAGATTTGAAATACCATATTTTCTGCTATTTTTATTAATCAGTAAACCAAAGTTGAGAAGTAATAAATCATTTGCTGCTGGTTTCATCTGAAGCTGTTTGCCTTAACCAAAAAGATCAGGTCAGCACTTCCTGACCTTTAGCTGGGGATTTTGTTCAAATACAGATTTAACAGATTAGGAACGGGCCCCAGGATTCTGTATTTCTAACAAGTACCCACATGACAATAAAAGGCTCATCTAGGGACACTACCTTGAGTTGCATTAGGTTACTGTTCAGAAAGAGGCAACTGAACTGGTTGGACCACTTGGGGAAATTTAGCTATCTCTCATACTTCTGATTTTTGGGATGATCAGATAACACATTAATTTTGGTTTGTGATACGGAATCTTAGCATGGATGACTCTTAAGTTTTTTTTTTTTTGAGAAAAACACTTTTATTACCACGTAGATTATTATTATTTAAAATTTTTGTTTTATGGTACCAGGGATTGAACTCAGGACCCTGTGCTTGCCAGGCAGGCACTTATTCTACCGAGCTACCTTCCCAGCCCACTACATAGAGTATTTGTGCAGGATTATGTGCCAAATGGCCAGATCATCTAAAGGGCATCTACGTAACATTTTCTCATGTTTCAAGAGATGAAAATAATTAGAAAGTTAAGTACAAAATTATACAAGATAGGGGACATGAAAAGATCTATGCATGAGATTTTTATCCAAAATACAGCTTTAATATATTTGAAAAGAAGAATTCATTAACTAAAATATATTTGTTCTTCCATACTCATGTCAAGTTGAAAGGAAATGGGTTTTACAACATTAACACCAGTATTATTGATCCGATATTTACAGAATATTGTATTTTCCAATAAATTAAAGTCAGTGCAACACCCATGCGAGCTGGAATGCTAACTCTTTGGTGAACAGGGACTTGATATCTGAACGAGAATTCTATAAAGTCTCAAACTTTAAAAGTGTGCTTTTTCTCACATTGCATCCATTCCTTACGGTACATGTTTACATTCCTTCTGTGAAGTTGCTATGTACATATCATATATGAATTCCTTTTTTAATCCCATTTATCTTCCTTCCCTCCTTACTTCCTCTATCTCTTGATCCCTTCCCATTAGAGAAAGGCCTTTATTGCTTATTATCTGTCAGACATATAAACTTAAACATCTCATGGTTTCTCTTACATGAGAAATCCCTTCTTTCCCTCCTCATCAAAGCACTTTGCTTTTCTTCTCTTTATTAGCCAACTTCATGGGGCTCATCTGAGCTGCTGGGCTGTAGTAGTGAGGAACAGCTATCCCAGTCTCTGCCAATACTTTGCTTTGCAGAGTTGCTATTTGAGCTGTCATAACAATCTGAGGAGTCACTGTATACCTGGTGCTGGGTACTGAGAACAGACTTCACAGTGGCTGCAGTTGCTGCAGCTATTTCTTCTTGGTTTTTAATCATTTGGTTTTTTTTTTTTGTTGCCTTTAATTTCTTTGCTTATTCCAATTTTCTAGCTAAAGTTTCTTACGCATTCCATTGCTGTGTCTTGGCCGCTGAAGGGAAGTGGTCTAGTGGTCTGGCTTAGATTTCAGCTATATCTTCTAGCCCTGTAGTTCTCTTTCTACTGTGACTTCTGCTGCATGTCTTATTCCTGCTTTCTGTCCCTTCCCTGTGTCTTGATCTGAGAGAGAATGAGATCTGATGTGTCATTTCCTGTCCCCGGATTTGACTGTGACTTCATCATCTCCTTCCAGACCTCACATCTTCTGCTCTACTCCTCGATCAGATTTCTTCCTCTCCCTGCTCTACTGTGATAGCAATTTTCACAGCACCTAGAACTTATTTTTTTAATTAATTTTATTGAGAAACAAATAGCAATGAGACAGTTTCAAAACCAATTAGTAGGACAGTTTCAATAATTAATACATTGCATATTGTCGTCTTTGTAGTGGTTATTCATAGTACAAGATGCAGCCATGATATCCTGTCCAAACACTATTAGTACAAATCTTTTTTCTCACTGAATTAAGAGGAAGTAGTTGTATATCTATCTTAACCATTTTGTATATACAGATCCAAAATGATCTTTCATTTGTATCCCCTTTTTTTGTTTAGTTTTGTCAGAGATGGGTATTCCCTTGCTATTGAAATATTGTAGAGCACCTAGATCTTGAATGACTTCTGTCTTGACTTTCTTTTTTTTTTCTTCAAAGCTGATTAATAGGATATTTTCAACAATTAATACATTGTACATTGTTATCTTCTTAGTGGTTATCCATAGTACAAGAAGCAGACAGGATATCCTGTCCAAACACTATTACTACAAACCTTCCTTCTCATTGAATTAAGTGAAAGTAGCTGTATATCCATCACAACTATTCTGTATATACAGATACAAAATGGTCCTTCCTTTGTATCCCCTTTTTTTGGTTTAGTCCTGTCAGAGATGGGTATTCTATTGGCATCTAAATACTACAGGTGCTTGAATTCAGCAAAACAATCAAACACAGTCCAGCAGTACACAATAGTAGTGGGTTATCTGCAGAAGTTGTTGACTAGAGCCTTTTATAGCTCAGCATATTAATATGACTTTACTTTATATACTACATTTTTATACTTTTCTGTTGGATGGCTAAGACCAAGATAAAGCAAGACCTATACAACAAGAAATGTAACTTTTGTATCTGATAAGGTCAGTCAAGTCCCCTCAGGATTCATCCTGTAACCCTGTACTGCACTCCGTAAATCCTTTGTCAGTGTCAGCCACATGGATGAGTCACAGCCATCGCCCAACCAACCTGCTCTCCTTGAAAGCCTGAGAGAAAGCTTTCTGTCTATGTGACTCTCCCTATGCACACTACACATCATTGACCACATTCCTCTGTGGCTCCATAATCTCCTTGATCAGAAAATTTGGGACACAACTGAGTTACATGATGTCACAGTCCAGGTTCTCCTATGTCTTGAGTCTTCACTGACCTTGAAAGGCTAGAGCCAAAATGTTGGCTGATCTTGCAGCCCTTCCCCTTCTCCAATTTTTGATCTGCAAACTTAGGTTGCCAACCCTCCAGAAGAGGAGCTTATTATTACCCTGCAACATTTGCAGTTTGGTTTACCCCAACTATCTGTCTAAATAACAAACATCTTAGGCATAACGTGGAACAGGTATTTTTCCATGAAGTATTGATGTGTTGTGCTTTAAGTCCTTATAGAATATGAAGAAAAAAATTTAGAAAAACAGGAATAAATACATTTTTACACAGAAATTTAGAAATCTAACCATATAAAGCATTGTAGCAGCACAGTACTGTGACTTTTTTTTTCTTTTTCTTGTGTCTTTTTTTTTTTCATTTATTATCCATTTAAAAAATTTACTTGTGAGATAGTATGGTAATAATTGGTATGTTATGACAAGAAATACGTATTTAGAAGACCAGAATGACAGGCATTCCATGTGTGACCCTTCTATTACACATTGCTATCTTCAGTGCAGTTTCTTGGTTCACAGGTATCAGCATATATAGTTAGTCAGGTTGAGAATCCTACCAATTAACTGCTAGTTTCAAAAACCTGCTGATGTTTCTCAGGATCATTGCTGTGCCCATCTTGTGTGTACAAATGTATGGCTTTGTCACTGTCCTGTTTCCCAGTCTTCTCCTTACCCTTTCCTCATTGTCCAATCCTCAAGTTCTCACTTTCCTTTTAGTTGTGTTATACCTTTCTATTTGTATTTCTTCTTTTGAGTTCTCACACCAGGAAGACTATATGATATTTACACATGTGGGCCTGGTGCATTTCACCCATGAGTATATCTTCAAGTGGCATCCACTTAAATATAAATGCTTCAAGTTTATAATTCTTTATAGCTGAGTAATACTCCATTGTATAAAAGTATCACATCTTTTTCATCCATTCCTCATGTTATGGGCACCTTGGTTGTTTCCAAGATTTGGCTATCACAAATTCTGTTGCTATAAACATACGTACACATACATCACCATGATATGACATTTTCAGTTCCTTTGGGAAAATTCCCAGTAGGGGGACAGCTGGCCTGAATGGGGTTTCCAGTCCTGGTTTCCTAAGGAGTCTCCACACTGACCTCCACAATGGCTGCACCAGTCTACATTCCCACCAGCAGTGGAAAAGGGCTCCCTTTTCCCCATAGCCTCTCCAACATTTGCTGTTAGTTGATTTATTTAGGATAGCCATTCTTTTTGCGGTGAGATGGTATCTCAGTGTGACTTAATTTGTATTTCATGGATGGATAGTGATATGGAGCATTCTTTCATATATTTATTCGCTTCTTTAATTTTGTCCTCTGAGAGGTGTGTGTTCATCTTGGATGCCCATTACTGAACTGGGTCTTTAAATTTAGGGGCCCTAATGTACTTTAGTTCTTTATAAATTTTAGAGAGCAGACCTTTGTCTGAGTGTTTATTAGTTAAGATTTTTTCAAAATATGTGGGTTGTCTTTTCACTCTCCTGGCAATCTCCTCTGACGTGCAAAAACTTCTCAATAACAGTTGGTCCCGGTAGTCAATTCCTTCAAGTGTTACCTGTGAGATTTGACTTTTGCTCATGAACTCTTTGCCTACCCCTATGTCTTCAAGAGTTCTCCCCACTTTCTCTTCCAGTAGACTCAGTGTTTCTGTTTTAATGTTCAGATCTTCAATCCATTCTGACGTTAGCTTAGTGCATAGTGATAGACCTGGGCCAAGTTTTAGTTCTTGGCATGCAGAGAACCAGCACCATTTGTTAAAGAAGCTATCTTTCTTCCATGCTTGGCCCCCTTGCTGAAGATCAGGTGGCTGAGTGTGTTCATAGGGGCCTCTGCATCTTCCAATCGATTCCATTGATCTTCAGGTCCATTTCGTCGCCACTACCATGCTGATTTTATTAAAGTAGCTTTGTAGTATAATTTCAAGTCAGGAACTGCAAGGTCTCCTGCCTTGTCCTTGTTGACCAAGACTACCTTTGCTATTCTAGGTATTCTCTGGTTCCAAATAAATTCCAGGAACAATTTCTGTAGTTCTGAGAGGTATGTTGGTGGCAGTTTGATAGGGATCACATTAAATCTGTACAGCAATTTTGTGAATATGGACATCTTCACAAAGTTGGTTCTTTCTATTCAGGAACAGGGAACATCCCTCAATTTTCTGAAATCCTCTATGATCGCTTTTTTCAGAGTACTGTAATTTTCTGTAAAAAGATCTTTGACTTCCTTAGTTAAATGAATTCCAAGGTATTTCATTTTCTGCGGTGCTATTGCAAAAGGTATTGTTTCTCTAATTTCCCTCTCAGTGTGCTTGTTATCTGTGTAGAGGAATGCTATTGACTTTTGAGTACTGACTTTGTATCCTGTTATGCTACTGAATTTGTGTATCAATTCTAGCAGCTTCATGGTGGAGTTTTTTGGGTCTTCCAAGTAAAGTATTGTGTCATCTGCAAATAAGGATAATTTAAATTCTTCTTTACCTATTCTTATTCCTTTTATTTCTCTTTCTTGTCTAATGGCTCTATCTAATGATTCCAAAACTATATTGAATACTAGGGGTGATAGAGAACATCCTTGTTGTGCACCAGATCTGAGAGTAAAAGATTTCAGTTTTTCTACATTTACAATTATGTTAGCTGTTGGGTTGTCTTAGACAGCTTTTCATCAGATTGAAGTAGAGGCCATCTATTCCAATTTTCTGTAGGATTTTGAACAGGAATGAGTGTTGGACTGTGTCAAAAGCCTTTCCTGCATCAATTGAGATGATCTTGTGGTTTTTACATTTTGCTCTATTGATGTGGTATATTACATTTATAGATTTTCAAATATTTATAGATTTTCAAGAACCATCCTTGCATCCCTGGGATGAATCCTACCTGGTCATGGTGTATGATCTTCTTGATGATTTGCTGTATTCTATTTGCTAGAATTTTATTGAGGATTTTTGCATCAATGTTCATGAGGGAGATTGGCCTATAGTTCTCTTTTTTAGTTGTGTCTTTCCCTGGTTTTGGAGTCAGTATAATACTTGCTTACAGGAATGATTCTGGGAGGACTGCTTCCTTTTCAATTTCACTGAAGAGTTTGAGGAGTGTAGGGATTATATCTTCTATAAATTTCTTGTAGAATTCAGCTGTGAATCCATTGGGACCTGGACTTTTCTTTGTCGGCAGGCTTTTTATTTCATTTCATATTACATTGGCTGTTATTTGGCTATTGAGAGTGGCTATATCCTCTATTCAGTTTTGGTAATTTGTACCTTTCTAGGAATCTGTCCATTTCATCTGTGTCTTCTATTCTGTGAGAGCGAAGATTCTCAAAGTAGCTATTGATAATCTTCTGAATTTCCACTGGGTCTGTGGTGAGTATACCCTTTTCATTCCTTATTGCTTGTATTTGAATTGTTTCTTTCCTCTTTTTGATGAGATTAGCTGGGGCTTATCGATTTTATTTAGTCTTTCAAAGAACCAGCTTTTGATTTGTTAATTCTTTGAACTGTTTTCTTCATCTCAATTGAATTAATTTCTGCTCTAATCTTTATGATTTCTTCCCATCTTTGGGCTTTGAGTTTGGTTTGCTCTTCCTTTTCTAAATGTTGGAGGTGCAGCACTAGGGTGTTTGTTCCCTTTCTGTTTTCCTAATGTGTGAGTTCACAGCTATGAATTGCCCTCTGAGAAATGCTTTCATCGCATCCCATAAATTCCAATAAGTTGTGGTTGAATTTTCATTGAATTGTAGATATTGTTGAATATCTTGTTTAATTTCATCTGTGACCCATTGATTGCTGAGTAGGGTGTTGTTTAATTTCCATGTATTTAGAGAAATTTTCTGTTTTTTTTGTCATTATTTCCAGTTTCATTGCACTGTGGTCAGATAATGTGCATGGGATAATTTCTGTTTTCTTACATATACTTAAGCCTGACCTATAGACCTGTATGTGATCTATTTTAGAAAATGACCCATGTGCAGCTGAAAAAATGTGTATTCATCTGTGGTTGGGTGGAACACTATGTATATGTCCACTAAGTTCATTTGTTTCAAGCTCTGGTTCAGTTCTGCTACTTTTTTGCTAATTTTTGGTCTGTTTGACCTATCTTCTTGAGGTAAGGGGATGTTAAGGTCTCCTGTTAAGATTGTGGTATTGGCTATTAGATTTTTCAAGTCCATTAAGATTTGTTTTATATAGTTTGGTGCTCCCGTGTTTGATGCATAGATATTTATGATTGTTACCTCTTCCTCTTGACTTTTTCCCCTAACTAGTATATAGTGGCTTTCTTTATTTCCTTTGACCATTCTTGGTTTGAATTTGAGACTGTCTGAAAACAGGATTGCTCCCCCTGCTTTTTTCTGAGTTGCTGGGGCATGTAGTATCGTTTTCCATCTTTGACTTTAAGCCTATGAATATCTTTTTGAGTTAAATATGTTTCTTGTATACAGCATATTGTTGGATTTTGTTTCCTAATCCACTGTGCCAGTCTATTTCTCTTAATTGGTAAATTGAGTCCATTTACATTGATGGTTAGAATCGAGATGTGTTGACTTAAGACTGACATGTTATTTACCTGCTGTTGTTTACTCCTTTTTGTCCTGTGTTTAATTGTTTGCCCTATTTAGTGAGTTTCTTCTGTTCTTATTCATGGAGTTCTGATCATTTTGGTCCATCTCTAGAACATCTTTCAGCAGTCTGTGTAGGGTTGGCTTTGTCACCATGAAATTTTTAGTTGTTCTTTGTCATGGAAGTATTTTACTTCTCCATCAAACCTCTGTCTCACATTCTTCATCTTTGTATGAGAAAGAGGGAGTCAATACAAATGATATGAAAAGAGTATGGGCAGAGGTAATATCAGAAAACTTCCCAAAAATGAGGAAACAATCTGATATTCAGGTAACTGAAGCATACATATTGCCAAATAACTCAACCCAAAGAAAAACACACTGAGACATATAATAGTCAAGATCCCAGAAATTCAGCACAAGAATAATATACAGAAAGCCACTAGAGAAAAGAAGTAGATCACATTCAAAGGAAACCCATCAGAATTACAGCTGACTTCTTTTCACAAACCATGAAGGCAAGAAGAGCATGGAGCAGAGTACTTCAAATCCTCTATGAAAACAAATTCCAGCACAGACTTCTATACCCTGCAAAACTCTCTTTCAAGTTTGATGGAGCTAGTGAAAAGGTGAGACTACTAGGTATCAATGAGATCAAACAGGTGATGGATTATTTTTTTCTGCATCCTGGTTGTTTTTAAAAGATCCTTTCTCACATTCTTCATCTTTGTATTAGGGTGCAGATCTATTAAGTTTGAGTTTATCTAGTTGTGCCTGGCCTGGGTCTAGCTGTGCTCCTCTGGCACAGCAGTGAACCTATGGTGCCCCTCTGTTGTGCCCCTGGCCCAGGGAGCACAGGGGAGCCCAGAAGCTTTTCCACACATTAGCTGGGTCTGCGCTTGGGCTGGATCTGGGGGTCCCAAGAGAGTCACAGAAGTTCTCACTCACTGGGTGGGCTTGGGGGCAGGGGCTCTGAAGGGTTGCAGGGGTCCCGATGGTGTGGTAGAGGGTCTCACACGGGTGCCTCAGTTTTGGTCTGGAGGTGTCCCACAGGTGCAGGGAATCCAGAAACTCCCATACACTCGACAGACCTGTGCTGAGCTGGATCTAAGCATTCCGAGAGAGTCGCAGAAGTTCTCATTCACTTGGCGGGCTTGGGTGCCAGGGCTCTGGAGGGTTGCAGGAGTCCTGATGGTGTGGTAGAGGGTCTCACTCTCATGGGTGCCTGAGTTTTGGTCTGCTTGACTTTCTTTACATCTTTGTCTGCCCTCCCTGTTTTCAGGAGAGTTTAGTCCCTCTTTTTCTTTATGAGGAGAATGTTTCTTTGATTTTCCTCAGACTTGTGATTCTTAGAGGTTTATTTTTGGACTAATATCTTCTTTTTTTCATAATTTTATTGATAAACAAATAGCAATGAGATAGTTTCAAATCAAATTGGTAGGAGAGTTTCAATAATTAACACATTGCATACATTCTTCCTAGTAGTTAATTGCTGTACAAGATGTGGACATGATATCCTATTTACAAACACCATTAGAACAAATCACTCTTCATTAAGAGAATGTAACTATATATCTATCCTAACAACTTTTTTTCCCATAAATTTATTGAGAAACAAATAGCAATGAGACAGTTTCAAACCAAACTGGTAGGACAGTTTCAATAATTAACACATTGTATACCTTCTTCCTAGTGGTTAATTGCTGTACAAGATGCAGACATGATATCCTACTTACATACACCACCACCATTGCTTTTTAAATGTTCTTATTTGTATCTACCGAAGTTGAGCATAGCACCTGCTCTGTGCAGAAAATCTACTCCTGTCTCATCTACCCAGCAGAAGGCTACTCATTGAGCCCCAGTGTTGTAGCCAAGGCTTGAAAGGGAATAGATTTAATATAGGAAAAACATTTATAGGATTATTTTATGATATTTACCCTGAAAGTCAAATGCGGAGGAGTGTAGGAGGTCTGTCCATGTGCTAGAGGCCCAAAGAAGCCAGCTGAGGACCTGGCAGTGTCTTGCACAGGTCTAGCTGAGACCTAGAGCCAGTGACAATGTCCTCTACGAGTCTATCTAGAGGCCTAGAGGCCACAACAATGTGGACTAATATCTTCTTGACTCACCAAGAAGTAGGTTTACCTGGGCCTGGTGGTGTACATCTGTGATCCCTGCACTCAGGAAGCTGAGGCAGGAGAATCACCTAGAATTGGATGCCAGCTTGGGCTACATAGTGAATTCAAGGCCAGCCTGCACTACAAGGTGAGACTCTGTCTCAAAAAAGAATAGTAGGCTTAGTATTTTGTTATCCGCATCTGCAGTGTACTTAGTTCAGTCTCTGCATTAGTGCGAGATGAGATAAATCCCAAGCAGTCATCAGACTTGGGATCTCAGATTAATGAAAGCTCGATGTGACAGGCCTCTTTACTTCTGGTATGACTCCTGTGTTTCCTCATTACTTGACTTTCAATTTCTTCCTTATAACCTTGGTTTTTTTTAAAAAAAGAACTTTTCCCTTTTTTCCTAATAATTTTATTGAGAAACAAATAGCAATGCAACAGTTTCTAATTCGATTAGTGTAGGACAGTTTCAATAATTAATACACTTCATATTGTTTTCTTAGTGGTATTCATTGTACAAGATGCAGGCATGATATCCTGTTTACAAACACTATTAGAACAAATCTTTCTATTCATTGAATTAAGAGAATGTAGCTGTATATCTATCCTAACTATTTTGAATATATAGATACAAAATGGTTGTTCATTTGTATCCCCTTTTTTTGTTTAGTTTTGTCAGAGAAGGGCATTCCATTGTCATTTAAATATTTAGGTGCATGAATTCAGCAAAATATTCCAATACAGTCCAGTAGTCCATAATAGTAGTGGGTTTTCCATAAGACTGGCAATGTCAGAAGTTGTTGACTTGAGCCTTTTACAGCTCAGCATACTAATATGGCTTTACTTTTTAATGCTTCATTTTTATACTTTTCTGCTGGATAGTTAAGACCAAGATAAAGCAGGACCTATATAACAAGAAATGCAGCTTTTGTATCTGATAAGGTCAGTCACATCCCCTCAGGATTTATCCTGAAGCCCTGTACTACAGTTCGTAGATCCTTTGTCAGTGTCAGCCATGTGGATGACTCACAGCCATTGCTTGACCAATTTGGTCTCTGTGAAAGCCTGAGAAAATGTTTTCTCTCCAGATGACTCCCCTTAGGCACAATCTACATCATCAATCACTTTCCTCTGTGGCCCCATAATCTCCTTGATCAGAAAATTTGGAACAAAACTGAGTTACATGATGTTATAGTGTAAATTCTTCTATGTCCTGAGTCTTCACTGACCTTGAAAGGCTAGGGCCAAAATGTTGGCTGTCCTTTATGCCCTCCTTTATCTCTAATTTTTGGTCTGTAAACTTAGGTTGTTAACCCTCCAGAAGAGAAGCTTATTGTTATTAACCTACAACCTAGGCAGTTACGCTCAACCTCACTGTCCGTCTGAATATCAAACATGTTAGGCATGACATGAAACAGGTATTTTTCATCAAGTATTGATATGTTAAACTTTAAGTCCCTACAGAATATGAAGAAAAAAATTAAAAAAATGTATTAAAAATAGGAATAAACAATTACATATTTTTACACGGAAGTATAGAAATCTAACCATATAAAGCATTATAGCAGGACAGTCCCACAATACCCCTTTTCCTGTCTCCTGCCTTCATTCATCACCCCCTTTGTTTTTAAACAAACATCTACTCAAGAGACAGCATGGAAGACACTGGCCTGTCACGACAAGCAGCACATATTCAGGAGACCAGAATGACTAGCACTTCAAGCATGACCCTACTATTATACATTGCTATCTTAACAGTAGTTGCTTAGTTCACAGGTATCAGCATATATAGTTAGTCAGGGTGAGAATCCTAGCAATTAACTGCTAGTTTCAAAAACCTGCTGAAGAGTCTCAGGATCATTGCCTTACCCATCTTGTACATATAAATGTATGGCTTTGGCCCTGTCATGTTTCCTAGCTTTTTTCCTTGCTCTCTCTTCATTGTCTAATCCTCAAGGTCTCATTTTCCTTTTAATTGTGTTATACCTTTCTATTTGTATTTCTTCTTTTGAGTTCTCACACCAGGGAGACTATATGATATTTACACATGTGGGCCTGTTTTATTTCACTTATGAGTATATCTTCAAGTGGCATCCACTTAAATATGAAGGCTTAGATTTTATCATTCTTTATAGCTGAGTAATACTCCATTGTATAAAAATACCACATCTTTTTCATCCATTTCTCAGGTGATGGGCATCTTAGTTGTTTCCAAGGTTTAGTTATCACAAATTATGCTGCTGTAAACATAGGTATGCATATATCACTATGCTATGATATTTTCAGTTCCTCTGGGAAAATTCCCAGTAGGGGAATAGCTGGGATTTCCAGTCCTAGTTTTTTAAGGAGTCTTCACACTGATTTCCATAAAGGTTGCACCAATCTACATTCCCATCAGTAGTGGAGAAGAGCTTTTTTTCCTTGCAGCCTCTCCAACGTTTGTTGTAGGTTGTTTTCTTTATGATAGCCATTCTTTCTGGAGTGAGATGATATCTCAGTGTTGTTTTAATTTGCATTTCACAGATGGCTAGTGATGTGGAGCAATACCACAAACTTAACAAGAAACCTTAACATCTCCCTATCTCAAAAAGATAGGTCAAGCAGAGAAAAATTAGCAAAGAAGTAGCAGAACTGAACCAAAGCTTGGAACAAATGGACTTAGTGGACATATACATAGTGTTCCACCCAACCACAGATGAATACACATTTTTTTCAGCTGCACATGGGTCATTTTCTAAAATAGACCACATACTAGTCCCTAGGTCATACTTAAGTATATGTAAGAAAACAGAAATTATCCCATGCATATTATTTGACCACAGTGCAATGAAACTGGAAATAAATGAGACAAGAAAACAGAAAACATCTCTGAATACATGGAAATTAAACAACACCCTGCTCAGTAATCAATGGGTCACAGATGCAATTAAACAAGATATTGAACAACATCTATAATTCAATGAAAATTCAACTGCAACTTATCAGAATTTATGGGATGTAATGAAAGCAGTTCTCAGAGGGAAATTTATAGCTGTGAACTCACACATTAGGAAAACAGAATGGGAACAAACAAACACCCTAATGTTGCACCTCCGACGTCTAGAAAAGGAAGAGAAAAGAAAACCCAAAGCCCAAAGATGGGAAGAAATCATAAAGATTAGAGCAGAAATTAATTCAATTGAGATGAAGAAAGCAGTTCAAAGAACTAACGAATCAAAAAGCTGGTTCTTTGAAAGATTAAATAAATTCAATAAGCTGCAGCTAACCTCATCAAAAAGAGGAAAGAAACAATTCAAATACAAGCAATAAGGAATGAAAAGGGTATAATTACCACAGACCCAGTGGAAATTCAGATTATCAATAGCTACTCTGAGAGTCTTTATTCTCAAAGAATAGAGGACAGACGAAATGGACAGATTCCTAGAAAGGTACAAATTACCAAAACTGAATCAAGAAGATATAACAACTCTCAATAACCCAATAACAGCCAATGAAATACAAAATGTAGTAAAAAACCTACCGACAAAGAAAAGTCCAGGTCCCAATGGATTCACAGCTGAATTCTAGAAGAAATTTACGGAAGATATAATGCCTATACTCCTCAAACTCTTCAATGAAATAGAAAAAGAAGCAATCCTCCCAAAATTATTCCTGGAAGCAAGTATTATACTGATGCCAAAATCAGGGAAAGACACAACTAAAAAAGAGAACTACAGGCCAATCTCCCTCATGAACATTGATGCAAAAATCCTCAATAAAATTCTAGCAAATAGAATACAGCAAATCATCAAGAAGATCATACACCATGACCAGGTAGGATTCATCCCAGGGTTGCAAGGATGATTCAATATCAAAAATCAATAAATATAATACACTATATCAATGGAGCGAAAGGTAATAACCACATGATTATCTCAATTGATGCAGGAAAGGCTTTTGACAAAGTCCAGCACTTATTCATGTTCAAAGTCCTACAGAAAATTGGAATAGATGGCCTCTACTTCAATCTGATAAAAGCCATTTATGACAACCCAATGGCTATCATAATTCTAAATGGGGCAAAACTGAAATCTTTCACTCTCAGATCTGGTACACGAGAAGGATGTCCTCTATCACCACTTCAATATAGTTCTGCAATCACTAGCTAGAGCCATTAGACAAGAGAAAGAAATAAAAGCAATAAGAATAGGTAAAGAAGAATTTAAATTATCCTTATTTGCAGATGACATGATACTTTACTTGGAAGACCCAAAAAGTCCACCAAGAAGCTACTAGAATTGATACAGAAATTCAGTAGCATAGCTACTGAAATGAAATTCAGTTCATGAAGAAACATCTAATCGCAGGGATAACACTTTAAAGAATTAACAACTGGGACTTCCTCTTATTGAGAAGTTTTTTCATGTCAAAAGAAATTACCAACAAAGTGAAAAGACAACCCACAAATTTGGAAAAAATACTGACAAGTAAGCACTCAGACAAAGGTCTGCTCTCTAAAATTTATAAAGAACTAAAAAACATTAGTGCTCCATAATTTAAAGACCCAATCCAGAATTGGGCATCTGAGATGAACACACAATTTCTCAGAGGACGAAATTGAAGAAGTGAACAAATATATGAAAAAATGCTCCACAGCAATAACCTTGTGATCTTGAATAATGATGTTTACCTTGGTTTACAAAACCTTCTATTTGCAAGCAATTTGGTTCACAAATAAGCTTTTGGAAAAGTTTGCTTTTGTTCGCAAATTCCTCATTGGGTGACAAAGATGACAACAGTCATGTTCCTCACACAAATACAAACACACAGCCATCTTTCTCATAATTATGATAAGTTAAGTTTGTGAACCGAGGTACCACTGTATTGCCCAACATATAAGTGTATCTACACAAAACCAAAATGTTTGTCAAATTAAAGTCAATAGATATAGATCAAATTTTAAAGGAGGACCAAGCTTAGAAGAGATGTCAAATTTTGATCATTTTATATGTCTAAGGTCTAGATGTATATTGTATGCAAGAGAGCACTTATTGATTACTTTTACTACTTTGAACTTATATAACCTTAACTCTACAAAGTTGACTTCAGACTCATAACTATTAGCTGTCGTCTTGTACTGTATTTAGTGAGTCTGACTATCTCCCAAAACAGAAAGCCCAAAAGGGGCCAGAAGTTTGCAAGGGCAAAATAAAAACAAAAATGAAGTTGGTATGATCTCAAACAACTTTAATGAAGCAGCTGTAGCTACCTGAATCCACGGGATGAACAAAAACTGTAGAACATAAGAAACAATGATTTTTAAATCAGAGCATACTCTTAGATGTACTGACAAAATTGAACTATAAAAATCTGTTGTAGTTTTAGGATTATAACTATAAATGGATTAATCAAAAATTTCTTATGGGGTAATAATTAGTGCCTTTTAGATGAATCATAACAGAGGTGTCTTGTAATGAGTTAACACCAGTAAGAGTCAGAAGGGGAAGAGAGAGAAAGCAAGGACTATTTAAAGAAGGGTTAGGCTGATGATTATCTTAATTTTGGAATAGCTGTTCATAGAGCAGATTCTTTGGGTCACTTTGTATTAGAGTTACTACTGCAAATGGCTCTTTTGATAGGGGGTACAGCGTGTGGGAAGGCAACTGGAAAGCGCCTCCTGAGTCTCGGTGATTCCCCTCTGTAAGTGAGTTGGGAGGAAAGGACATCCCCTTTATACTCACTCTTGCTTTTCACTTATCCTTGCCCACAACAGTAGCACAGGGGATCCTCCCATAGGCTGGTCAACATTAGTTGCACTGTATATCCACACATTGTCCTAGGAGGGTTACTGAGGTCTGATCCCCATGGTAGATAGATGGGTTTAGATTAAATACATTTTGAAGGCCTCCCAGTAGTGACAGAGTCCTCATAGGAATGTCCCTAGTCCAACCTTGAGGAGAGAGGGACATTGGTGCCAAGTGGCTGCTGTCTGGAAAAGTAGCAGTCACTCCCAAAGTTTGAATCAAGTATTTGAGTGATTTC
>NW_004524646.1:3617687-3618441 GCF_000260255.1 Octodon degus
ATTAGTGGGTTATCCTCAGAAGTTATTGACTTGAGCCTTTTACAGCTCATCGTATTAATATGGATTTACTTTATATACTTCATTTTTATACTTTTCTACTGGATGGTTAAGACCAAGATATAGCAAGACCTATATACTCAGAAATGTAACTTTTGTATCTGGTAAGGTCAGCCAAGTACTCTCAGGATTTATCCTATAGCCCTGTACCATCTTTTGTACATTCTTTTGTCAGTGTCTGACCTGAGGTTGAGTCACGGCCATTGCTTGACCAGTTTGCTCTCTGTGAAAGCCTGAGAAAATGTTTTTTCTCTCCATGTGACTCTCCCTAGGCTCACTTTAGATCATTGAACACACTCCTCTGTGGCTCCATAGTCTTCTTGATCAGAAAATTTGGAGCACAACTGAATTACATGTTGTTAAAGTACAGGTTCTCCTATGTCCTGAGTCTTCACTGACCTTGAAAGGCTAGGGACAAAATGTTGGCTAACCATGCAGCCCTTCCTTTTCTCCAATTTTGATCTGCTAACTTAGGTTGTTAACCCTCCAGAAAAGAAGCTAATTATTAACCTGTAATATATACAGTATGGTTTATCCTATCTGTAGAAATATCAAACATTTTGGCATATCCTGGAACAGGTATTTTCCATCAGACATTAATACACTGAACTTTAAGTCCTTACAGAATAAGAAGGAAAAATAATTATATAAAAGTAGAAATAAGCATTTACATATTTTTACAAAGAAATTTAGAAAC